>NC_069662.1:153412204-153715440 GCF_027244095.1 Hemicordylus capensis
GGTTTGTTTTTATATTTTTAGCTTAATATTCTTATTGTATTTTATTGTATGTTTTTTAACTTTTGTAAACCGCCTTGAGATTGTTTTTAATGAAAGGCGGTATATAAATCCAACAATAAATAAATAAATAAATATGAATGTTCCTGAACTTACTAATTCTTAGCACTACATAAATCACGGATTGATCAACCAGCTTTCAAATTGCCTTAGAAATTTGCAGTCATGCATTCTCCGTTAACAATGAGTGGAGTTCCGTGGGGCGTTCTCACCTCCCTCTTCCCACTGCAATCCATTGCATTGATTGAAAAGGCACTCCTGAGGGTCAGGGATCTTGCTGGAATGGCACAGGAATGGTATCCTGGCTCAGTGACAGAGCACATACTTTGCATGCAGAAGGTCCCCGATTCAATCCCTAGCATCTCCAGGAACGGGCTGGGAAAGATAAAATGGCTGGGGGAAATTCTTCTATACTAGCTGGGCCGGGCACAGAGCATCTGCGCCTCTGACCGACCCACCAACCACTGCTGCTCCCCGCCATTCCTGGCTTTCTGGCCAACCAACCACTCCCCCCCACCGCTGCTTGCTTCTCCCCGCCCCCTGTGCTTTATGCTGAGCTGGCCAGCTGACTTCCTCTCCCCCCACCCCGCCTGCTTCTCTCCCCCACCCTGCGGTTTTTGGCTGGTTGGTCGGCCGGAAAGCCGGCCCGCCACCTCCCGACCACTCCTGGTAGTGGCCTCCTCCTCCCGCTGGCTGGGCCGGGCTAGCCTGCTGCTGCCTCCTCCTGCTTCCACCAGCTGGGCCGTGTTGGCCTGCCTCCTGCTCCTGCCAAGCCGCCACCTCCTCCGGCCAACTGGCTGCCACCACTGTTGTCTCCCTGTCCCTGTTGCTATCCCCCAGGCAGCTGCTCACAAACTCTTGTGAGAGCTGCCACGCATTAGATTAGCGACAGGTACGTTTAGGAGAATGATAGATAGATAGATTAGATAGATCCTCACCATTTATTAAGGTCATCTGAAGAGGTCCTCCTATAGTTGCTGCCAGTTTGTATGGTGGCAACTCAGGGTCGGGCCTTCTATGTAGCTGCACCTCAGCTTTGCAATGTGCTCCCTGCTGAGATATGACATCTAACGCGTTTTGGGAGACTTGCGTTTTGGGTGGTTTACAAATGTGTTAAATAATAATAAATAATAATAATACCTCTAGTGGCCTTTAAGAAGGCATCTGTTCAACCAAGCATTTGATACTTGCATTTAACGGCTTTAATTGTTTTTACTGTTATTATTTTCATTGCTAATTTTAATGTTTAATTTTTTAAAAAACATTAAACATTTTTTATTAAATTAAATACCTAGAGATTCTTGATTAGGTGGTATAGAAATGGAATGAATGAATGAAGGAAGGAAGGAAGGCCCTTGTTGGATACTGGGAGAGATGCTGCCAGTCAGTGTAGATGCAATACTTCTCTAGATGGACTCAGTATAGGAGGCAGCTGTATTTATTCACAGAATGTGGCATAGGAGGCTGGAGTGGGATGTATGAAATTGGCAGACATGGGAGACCCCTTATTGTGCAAGTGGAATTACACACATGATTCTCTGGATGAAAGCAATTGTATTTAAGGTTATATTAGAGTGGTATTAGCTCTGTGGTGGCCCATTCACACTTGCAGATCACAATTTGATGCTTTAGTTGTCATGTGATGAACAAGTCCTGTGCAAATAGAATTGCCATCCCCCCCCCCCCCGAAATTTTGGGTTTCACCTGGATTTTAAGCATCTCACACAGATTGCTTAGCCCACCCAGATTTGCCTGGATTTCAGTTTTCATTTTTTTTTAATTTAAAAAAAAAAAAGCTAAGCTCTAGCCCTTGTAGAAGAGGAGTTATGGAGCAAAACATGCAGTCACTATTCTGCTCAAAAAATATTTTCAAGTCATCATGGAGCTGGTAGGGATTGAAGTTCCAGGACCGCACGAGTGCGCAGGGCATTCTGGGGAGACCCCCCCAGGCCGGAAGGCTTGCTGCCGCCTTCCGGCTGGGGGTCTACTTGCGAGTTGCCGTGGCGTGCAGCCGCACCATGGCAACTCACGATCGCTCACTCCACTACCTTGTGGTGGGGAGGAGGCTCCCGGCGGTTCCCACAACTGGGCTGGGCTCCCGCTTTCGAGCATTCGTGTGAATAGCCTCCGTGTGTTATGATCATCCCATTATTAAATACTGTGCATTATTCTCATCCCTGTGTGTGGATCTCTAGAGGGGGAGGTTAAAGGATTTCTTCTAATTAAGGTCCTTATCTTAAAACTTACAGCATTTGACAGTCAGTGCTGCTCCAGATGAGGACAACAGTCTGCTTGTACAATGCAACATAAGGGCATCCGTTTTAAGAGGATAAAAATTTGAGCTCTCCTTCTGACGATGCTAAGAAACTGCAGTAATATTTAAAGCAGGTTCAGACAATGGGTGAGGATATCTTCCCTCTCCACCTCCTCTCACGCTGCTAGCATCACAAATGACATTTAATGCTCAGCCTCCACAGCTTGGCTCGGAAATGCCAATTTCAATCAATTAGTTTACTTATAGCAGTGATTGTTTTTTAACATCTTGGGAGCATTTGTATTGACATGGCAAACACACCCTTCCCTAAGCTTCTTCTAGTAGTTTTACATCTAAAATGTACAGTTTGCCTATAACGTACAGTTTGCTTGCAAGGGAGTAGCAAAACCAACAAAGAGGTCTGTAGCTAACAGAGTTAATACCAGCGCAGATGCATGGAAATCGTCTACTCTGGTGAGCAAATGCAGAGAACGCGACCTCTCTGTTGAAGTGAATGGGAATACCCTTTTAACGTTTTAATTGCATTTTAATGTATGGGAAATGTTTTAATATTTCAGTTCACCCAAAGATCATCCAGTGAGTTTTATCACTGAAGGCAGAGTTGAAGCTGTGTCTTTTCCATCCTAGTGTGACAGTCCTACAGTGGAATGCTGTGCATGTTTATGCACATTCACCCATATGAATCTGCCAGGGCCCTCTGCTCATCATCTCAGGCTCTGCTCATGACCCCGCCACTAACAGAGATCCGGTTGGAGGGGACTAGAGACAGGGCCTTTTTGGTTGTGGCCCCTCGGCTTTGGAACGCCCTCCCTGAAGAACTTCGCCATGCTCCCTCCCTCAGTGTTTTTTAAAAAACATCTTAAAATGCACTTTTTAAAGGAGGCTTTTAAATGTTCCATTATTATTTTGTTATATCTGGTAGGTTCTTTAGCTTATTTAGCTTTTTATAATTTTCAGTTTTAATTTGAACCTAATAATTGTGGTTTTAAACTTTAAAAAAATTAGTTAATTTTATTACTTTTATTGTATCTGTGTCTATCTTATTGTTGTGAGCCGCCCCAAGCAGTAGTGCACTGGAGAGGCAGGGTATAAATATTTTTAAATGAATGTATGAATGAATGTATGAATGAATGCTTACTCAGAAGTAAATCCAAATGTGTCCAGTGATGCCTGCTCTCTAGTGAGTGTGTGGAGCATTTCAGCCTTAACCATTGCACCTCCACTGACTCTCCTTATCAGTGACAAACCAGCATGAGTGAAGTGGAGCTCTTGTGCTACAAGGGATCCGTGGGATACAGTCACTATTTATTTTATTTATGAATGGACAGCTTCTCAAAGTTAGGTCCTGAGGATGTTGTTGGACTACAACTCCCATCACCTCCATCCACAATGGCCTTTGGGATTATGGAAGTTCTAGTACAACAGCCACCTAATGGTGCAGTGGGGAAATGACTTGGTTAGCAAGCCAGAGGTTGCTGGTTCGAATCCCCACTAGTATGTTTCCCAGGCTATGGGAAACACCTGTATTGGGCAGCAGCGATCTAGGAAGATGCTGAAAGGTAGCATCTCATAGTGCATGGGAGGAGGCAATGGCAAACCCGTCCTGTATTCTACCAAAGACAACCATAGGGTTCCGTGGTTGCCAAGAGTCGACACCGACTCGACAGCATGCACACTAGTCCAACAACATCTGGGGACTCCACTTTGAGAACCCTGGTAGTATGGCATATTTAGGCTGCTTTGTTTGTAAAAATAGATATGCAAAGCAGCATACAATTAAAAACTTTAACAATAGTTGAAATAAAAAATAAGCAAAATTTGTTAACAGCATTTAAACGTAGTAGTTCAAACCAGCACTAAAGCAGTAGGGATCATCATTCTTGTGCTGGTGTGAGTTTTTCCATTCCCTAGCTGCAATGTTGTTGTTGTTGTTTTTAACTTCTCAGCCTAATTAGAGTTAGGTGAATGTGAAAAACTTGCTACAGGTAGAATCCCTGGAGTGATTATAGAGCCCAACAAAGGGTGACTTCTGAAAGACAGTAAAGGGTGCCCCCCCTTCCTCAAAATGTTTTTCAGTATTCATGCATGCATGGTTTCTTTGGACAAATCATCACATTTGAATTGTGAATCTGAAAGCTGTCATCTTCATGTCAGTTCTTGTTTTCGTCCCTCCTCATTCTCCACATAATTTTAGTGTAACACTATTATTGTCACTGTCACTGTAAACACATCTATATGGGGCTAAATCTCATTGATTTCATAGGCGCATACAGCTGGCTTAGCATGTGTTTAGGATTATTGTGGGACAGCCTTACAGGTCAATCTGACTGTAGTTAGTATTTCAGCTATATTTAGCATTTTGCATAAATAAGAGGGATGTGCAAGAAGAATGTGGAACAGCATTTTGAGTGCAGAATGGGATTTCCCTTTTCTTCTCTGGTTTGTCAATTAACTTTCTAAATTTTGTTTTAATTTAATTTTAATCTCCACCTGCTTTAATTAGCTAGCATTGAAGTATTTAGACACAGAAATGCCTGAAAAACATAAATCACTCGATTTGTGTAGTGCTTAATGGGTTAGTGATTAGAATATCTTTGCAAGATGTCTTTCATCAGGAGTTCTCAGTCCTGGAAACTATTAATAGCAGTACAGTCATTCTAACACAGGATCTGTCTTTCCTTGTCAGGACTGCAGCATCAAGCATGGATTTTGCATGTATGAAGCAGCCACCACAGTTCAAGGCTTTCTTTTCAAGCTGGTGTTTCAAAGAGAGTGCTTTAGTGAAGGCCGGTCACATGTTCTGTTGCTAGTCAGCATTTGGTATGTACAGTGGTGCTCTTTGGACCGGACTTCTGGGCAGAGGTCTGGTTCCCTGCAGGCCTGGGGGGCCTCCAAATGCTGAGCAGCCCGCTGATTTAAGTGACAGGATTTCCATGCAAAATGTGGTATCTCTCTACAAGTTAGTGTGAAGTATCTTATTCAGAATCTCTTTTAAAGAGAGAGAGAGAGAGAGAGAGAGAGAGAGAGAGAGAGAGAGTTTTCTCAGCTTTCCCCGAGCATCTTCTGGAGTAAAAACAAAATGTGGCGGGGGCTTATTTGGTGGGGGGGGCAGCAGCAGGGGTGGTGGTGGGCCCCCAAAAGGTCTTTAGGTCCAGGCTTCAAAATGACCTAGGTGCACTTCTGGGTATGTAGACCTGGGTAGGGTTGCCAACTGTCCTGCATTACGTGGGACATACAACATTTCATCCCTTATTTCAGGGATGAAATGTTGGTCCCTATAGGGACACCATTTGTCCTGCATTTTGGTGGCAGTGTGAGCAGTGGCAGTGTAAAATACCAGCAGTGGGGGGTATTTTATTCCTTTTGCTATTTTGAGATGTTTTTGGTTGAAAAGTGGTATAACTTGAATATGTTCTAAATAATAACAATGCCGGCATCATTCAGTAGCATATAATTCAATAACATATACGTCATTGATACTCAGGCTCTTGATTACCTCTGCATACACCCACCCACCCCCTAGCTGCCAAACTTGTGTCCTTCATTCTGGCAATGAAATGTTGGCAGCCATATGGGTGTGTGAATAAGCAGCCGGTACTTGGGGTGGAAGAATTAAAATAAAGACCACATACTTTTTTATCCATTCCTCTGAGGCCTGAGATAATTTGGAAGTTTTATATATGCTAAATATGCTAATGTGATGGAAATAGATGGAAATAATGTGATTGGAGAGGAGAGCTGGTGTTGTAGTAGAAAGCATGTGACCTGTCTCCTTAGCAAGAAAAGACTTGTCCCCTTAGCTAAGCAGGGTCTGCCCTGGTTGCATTTCAATGGGAGACTAGAAGTGTGAGCACTGTAAGATATTCCCCTCAGATGGAACCACTCTGGGAAGAACATCTAAGTTCCAAGTTCCTGCCCTGGAATCTCCAAGATAGGGCTGAGAGAGATTCCTGCCTGCAACCTTGGAGAAGCCACTGCCAGTCTGTGAAGACAATACTGAGCTAGATGGACGAATGGTCTGACTCAGTATATGGCAGCTTCCTATGTTCTTATGTTCCTAAATAGCAATAAAAGTAGGATAGCAAATTCAGCTAATTGGTACATATCAGGAGAGCAGTTTTGAGAGGTAACTTAGGGCAGCCAACTTAAGGCATGGCTGGGCTTCGGAGGCCTATCCAGCTTGCTTTTGCTGTCTGCCTGGGGCTGCAAACTGTGTGCGTGTGAAGAGTCTGTCAGGCTGCAGAGCATGTTTGGTAGATTATAGGTTGTGCAGGCTGGCTGTAATATCTTCATGACTGACAGAACTTTAGCAAGTGCAACTTTACTTCTTGGCCTAAAGAGGAAGGGATAGGAAAAAAACCCCATTTCCGGCTAAATTTCTGAGCAGAAGCCTCTGCTAGCAAAAAAAGGTTGGCAGCAAATAAGAGTGTCTTGCAGATTTCACCAGCAGTTCCAGTGGAGTAGTATCCTTGGGCTTAGCTCATCTGCAAATTGCTTTTCCTCAGGCAGTGTGGAGTTCCCTTCGAGCGTCAATTCAATACAAAATGCCTCCATATCTGATCACAGGTCAACTTGCTCGGGCCATTTCCTGCCATAGTTCACCTCTCTGTCAGTGCTGGCTCCGGGTTGGACAAGATGGCCTCTGGGCCTCCCCCCCACCCCACCATGAATGACACACACACACACCCGACTGCTGTGCTACTACCTATGCAGCAGTGAAGCCAGGGGAAGGTGATGCTCACCCTGCTTTCTGTCTCCTTAAAAACATATGCACAGTTAATGGCCAAGACGTATGTAGTTATTTCTATCACCTGTTAAAAAGAGGCACATTCATCACTATAAATTTCCATTCCATCTTTATATATATTTCTCTGAGGCATACCTGTTGCTAATCTCATGCATGGCAGCTCTCGCAAGAGTTCGCGAGCAGCTGCCTGGATAGCGATGGGGATGAGGGAGAAAATGGTGGTTGCTGGCCATCTGGCCGGCAAAGAAAATGGTGATGAATGGTGTTGAGTTGCTGGCCAGCCGGCCAGCCAAAGAAAATGGTGGCAGTGGCTGCGGGTGGGTGGGAGACACAAAGATGAAGGTGGGGGCGGGCAAAGAAGATGGCCAGCCGGTGGGGGGGGCACAGGTGAAAAAAGCAGTGGGGGTGGGGGGAGAAAGTAGTGGCAGGCGAACTAGATTTCTATTGGACTAGGGTTGCCATATTCTGGCTTCCCAAATCGGGGTGCCTAATTTGCATATTATGTAAATTGGCTTGAAAATAATTCTGCATATACAAATTAGCAGCTGCACTTTCCAGTTGACTTGTATTTGCTCTGGATATCTACCAACAATAGTTGGGGAAGGTATCTTTGCCTGGTCATTTTCCTTGACATATTAACAGCAACAATAGAACAAACAAAAAATGCACAGCTTTTTAACTAAGGCTGCAATTCTGTACACACTTATTTGAGAGAAGATCTGATTGAAACCAATGGTGATTACTTCTATGTAGGCATGCATTGAACGTAAAGCCAAGAATGTCCTTAAACATTACAATACACAGCCTGGTAGGCAGGCAGCAATTTACATTAAAAGCAAACTATCCTCTCAGCTGCCAGATAGAAATCCCCTGCTGATAACAAACAAGTTGCCATGTCCCCTGAAATTCCGGGTTTCACCTGGATTTTAAGCATATCACCTAGCTTGCATAGCCCACCCAGATTATCCCGGATTTCAGATTTCGTTGGTTTTTTTTTAAAGCTAAGCTCAAGGCCTTGCAAACGTGGAATTATGGAGCAAAATGTGCAGTCACTATTCTGCTCAGAAATTATTTTTCAGCCAATTTACATAATATGCAAAGTAGGCACCCGGATTTGGAAAGCCAGAATATGGCAGCCCTACCAGCTCATCCACCCTTGACATTCCAAGGGCCAGCTGATGGCCTTCTGCAGGCCACCAACTGGCAGTCCTTGCAAGCACAACTAAAAGAATGCATGCCAACCATTGTGTTAAAAGACAATAAGAGTCAGTAGATATAACTGGCATTCTAAAAGCTCCAGCCCTCTATTGTTTTAAATGTGCAGCTTGCAAAAGCTATCCCTTGCGGAAAGCCCGTAACTGTACTTCTAAAGCTCCGTGTGTGTTTGTGTGTGTGTGTGTGTACAGAGTAGTAATGGCCTCTCAAGCCATCATTGAGGCTGGAACACCACATTCTATTTAGCGCATGATCCCTGCCAAGAGCAGCAGCCTCACGTCTCCTCCTCCTCACTCTCTCGCTTGTAACGTTTAGTAATGCAGAACGCATGACAGGATCCCCCCCCCCGCCCATAATTAGAGTTCCCACATCTGCTTCATTCCATTGGCTGCTGCTTTTTAGGGAGGGCGGGAACTCGCAACACGGTTACATCATGCTACATGTTTTGCATTGCTGAATGCAGGGAGGGAGGGAGCGAACTGGCCTTTCAGCAGCTGGTATGACTGTAGGCTTTGGATATGATGCTGAAGGGCAGGGATGGCTAATCTGAGAATCTCCAGTTGTTGCTGGACTACAATCCCCATGATCTACAATGAAGACAACAAAACAGCAGCCACAGACTAATGCAAACTTAAATCAGCAAATCCACAAACATTAAATGCCTAAGAAAATATGTAAACATGTTATGGGTTTGGATATGGGAAGCTTAACGCCAAACTCATCTTTATCTTTGCAGTTCACTCAGTGGCCTTGGACAGGTCCTGCCTAACTCAAAGGGTTGTTGTGAGGTGAACATGCCAGGTCTTGGAAGATGAATGGGGATACTAATAAAAACATGCGCAAAATGTGAACCCCCAGAGTCACAGTTGTAGTAACCTTGTCGCAAGGCAATAAAAAAAGCATGGGTGAGAAATAACAGCCTGGTTCCCTCCCCCCGCCCCTGCATCCCTCCTCCTATGGCCTTCAACAGCTGGTTTTCATTAAGTAGCAGGACTCAATGAGTAATGGTGAAATTCAGCTTGTAACCCAAGAGCCATCTTGCTTAGACCTTTGCTCACTTCCAGCACATTTCATGGGACAGAATGAATAATCTGCCGATTCCAAACTTCAAAGAGCTCTGCGAGCAGCAGGCCGATGATGATGATAATGTAATCACCCAGAACCTCATGGATATGTAATAGGATTTCCAGATACTAACATAGCTATGGAGTGCTTTAGCACAGAATCGGAGAATTTGAGGATGGAGCCATAGCTCAGTGGTAGTGCATCTGCTTTGCATGCAGAAGGTCCCCAGTTCAATTCCTGGCATCTCCGGGTAGGGCTGGGAAAGACTCCTGCCTGAAACCATGGAGAGCCCCTGGCAGTCAGTGCAGATAATACTGAGTGGGATGTAGGATTGTCAACATTCCCGGATTAGCTGGGGCATCCCGTATTTCCAGGGGAAAGTGGTTGTCCCGTCTAGGATGCCATTTCCCCCATATTTTGGCTCCCAAGCTTCATAGGGTTGTTGTAAGGCTAAAAGGTGGGGTGGAGCGCAGTGGGGCAGGGAGCGATCCTGCCTTGGCCCCTCTTCTCAGTTTGGTGAGTGCAGGGAGGAAGCCAGCTGAAGCCCTCTGCTGCCCAACAGCTCTCCTCTGCAAGCTGCCTGGATTGTTCCCACATCAGCTGCCTGGCAACCAGTGAGTGCCTTTTCCTGCTTTCCTGGGAGAAGGCGGTTGAGCAGAAGCAACAAAGGGCTTTTTCAGAACCAAGCCCAGAGAGTGAGAGAGAGTCTGCTGCTTTCCTCAGCCGCCTTCTCCCAGGAGGAAAGCGATGGAAGGCTTAAACACCCTCTCTACAAGAGACCTCTTTCCTGCCTTCCCAGGGGACATGTACACCGCACTGAGCTTCTTGCAGGAAGGACAGGGTTAAAAAAATAGGAAGGCTAAGCTGGCCAGGGAGGCGCCCAATTAGTTTTTATGAATGGCTCCTCCCCTGAGATGGCCCCGCCCTAGAGGTTCCCCCCTCCTTACATTCTATATGGAGAGGAGAGCTGGTCTTGTGGTAGCAAACATGACTTGTCCCCATTGCTAAGCAGGGTCTGCCCTGGTTGCATCTGAATGGGAGGCTTGATGTGTGAGCACTGCAAGATATTCCCCTCAGGGGATGAAGCCACTCTGGGAAGAGCAGAAGGTTTCAAGTTCCCTCCCTGGCTTCTCCAAGAGAGGGCTGAGAGAGAGTGCTGCCTGCAACCTTGGAGAAGCCGCTGCCAGTCTGTGAAGACAATACTGAGCTAGATAGACCAATGGTCTGACTCAGTAAATGGCAGCTTCCTATGTTCCCCCGCATCATGTCCTGTATTTAGGCAACAGAATGTTGGCAACTCTATCTGGATGGACCAATAGTCTGGCTCGGTATAAGGGAACTTCCTGTGTACCTGTGTGTTCACAGGAAGTGCCTGGTTCAAATCTCACATGGGTGGCTTTACACAAGCCACTGTTGTTGCAGTCATCATTTTCCATGTGCAACATGGGAATAATGATTTCTGGGGCTCAGTTCAAAGTGTCAGTTCTGGCCCTTAAAGCCCTAAATAGCTTAGGTCTGGGTACATTAAAGATAGCCTTTTCCCATATTTGTTTTATTTACTTTAATTTATATACCTCCCATCCTAAAGTGGCTCAGGGCAGTTTACATTAAAAATTCATATCATTTAAAACATTTACATAAAACATAAACTAAAAGCAGTTAAAATATTAACATAAAGTTCATTTTTAAAGCATTTAAAGGCAGTTACATCTTATTAAAAGCCAGGCTGAAAAGATGGGTGATTGTGGCTCTCTTGAAGGCCACCAAAGATGATAAACCTCTTATACGCATGGGGAGTGCATTCTGCAACCTAGGGGCAACAACCAAGAAGCCTTGGTCCCGGGTTGCCACCAGATGAACTGGTGGCCCCTGATGACAGACCTCTCTTGATGATCTTAATGAGCAGTGGGAATTTTGAAGAGAAAGGTGCTCCCTCAGGTAACCCGGACCTAAGCCATTCAAGCAGGGGCGTAGCAAGGTTGGAGTGGGCCCAGAGACGAGATTTTAAAATGCCCCCCCTCAAAGTCCAGGGCCTCCACACACCCCAGGCCCCCAAGGATTTAAGTCTGATATTTCAAAATAAGTATGCTGCCTGGAAATACATTTCACTGAATACACACATGCACACTTCACAATATATAGTGATATACACTGAGTACTATATATTTGTGCTACTTTTAATGCCTAGAACACAGTAGAAACACTAATTATTAAAATAGGATCTTCGCTGCAGATTAGCAAAGGAGACTTTCAACCATGCAGTGTGAGCCTATGTATGTTTTCTCAGAATTTTGAAAAAATTCAGTAAAGTTTGATTGCAGGAGGTTTTTCACAGGAGGCTTTTAAAGCCCTTTAAGACACATCTCCTCTGGAATGGAGGTGCTGCATTCACATGTTGGCCAGATTGACCCTGAAGTCCCTGCAAGTTACTGGGGAGCAGTTCACACACAAGAAAAATAAAATAAAATAAAAGCACCACACATGCTTCACAGTTCTCACTCAGACCTTCTGGGTTGCAAAACAACTTGAGCATAAGTGCATTTATAAATGAATGAATGAATAAATAAATAAATATAATATTGTTTGTTCCAGAAGTTTTTATAATTTTCTACCATGAAACAAGCCTCTTACAGGATTTTTTAGATAGTTTTTTTTAAAAAGCCAGCAAATTTTCCAAGCTGTTTTAAACTAAATATTCAGAGACTTCTCAGTCTCTCCCCACTCCATATCAAAGCCCTATGGCAAGCAGATCCCTATATATCCGGGGGGGGGGGCAGGTTTGACCACAAGAAGGAGTTCATATTCTACCTGGCAAATGCTGGGCTGGGCAGAGGGTCTGCTGCAGAGAGCTGTGGGGGCCACTCTGCCTGCCTGCCTGCCTCCTTCCTTCCTTGGGGCCTCCCTGCAAGCCTACTCCAGTTCAGGCTTCACTGAGGCCTACACGGAGGCCTCCCTGGAAGCCCCGCCCACCCGCCGATCAGCTGAGAGGCGGGGAGAAAAGGAGCTCTTTGCAGGCAGCTTGTCTGCTGCCTAGATTGCCCGCCAGGAGGACAAGCAGGAGAGAGGGCAAACGGGGCAAGTGGCTGAGGGGCCTTGGGGCTGGGCAGGGGGCAATGGGGAGTCATGTGAGGTGTCTCTGGGGGGCCCCCAAGGCAGTGGGGCCCCCAGGCAACCGCCTCCCCTTGCCTAATGGTAGTTACGCCCCTGCATTCAAGGCTTTAAGGGTAACTAGCTGAACCGGTGCACAGCACCTGCGCCGCTAGTCTCTCCTCGCCGCTTCCCCCCTCCCACCCCAGTCCGCTCCCCATCATTTTCGCCGGCTGGCCGCCTCCTCTGCCAGGGCCCGCCTTCTCCTTCTCACCCGCCACCCACCTGCTCCGCCGCTCTCCCCCCTCCCAACCCCCATGCCCGCCCCAACAGCCCCAGTTGCTGCGCCAGCCTCTGCCCGGCTATTTTCGGGAGTCCACTGCTGCCGCCACACGCCCAGCTGGGCTCCTTTTGGCGGCGTGGCTCAGCCTCCCGCCACCTCCTCTCCTCTTGCCACCCTCGCTAGCTGCCCCCATCTGCCAGAGCGGCACCCCGTCCTCCTCGGCCTCCCCCTCCGGGCTCCTCCAATCCCCAACCGACGTTTCCCTCAGTCCTGAACTCTCGCTGCGTGTCGCGAGAGTTCCGCCGCCAAATCCTGGGCACGCATGCTGGCGAAGAGAATTAAATATATAGATAACCAGCACATTATATTTTGCCTGGAAATATACCGGCAGCCAGTGCAACTGTTTATGAACAGGCATAATGTGGTCTTGCGAGTTACTCCAGAGACCAATCTGGCTGCTGCATTTTGGACTAACTGAAGTTTCCGAACTACGTAGAAAGGCAGCCCCACGTAGAGTGCATTTCAGTAGTCCAGGCTGGAGATTACCAGCTGGTGCACCTCTGTTTTGAGGCCGTTCAGTCGAAGCTAGTGAAAAGCACTCCTGGCCATAGCCTCAACTTGAGACACCAGGGTGAGACCAAGATCCAAGAGCACTCTCAAACTACATACCTGTTCTTTCTGGGGGAGTGTAACCCCATCCAGAACAGGAAATTCTATCCCGTTCTCCAGATTACAACCCCACCCCACCCCCAAGGAGTACCTCATGTTTGGATTCAGCTTCAATTTATTCTCCCTCATTTAGCCCATTACTACCTGGAGGCAGGCATTTAGGGGGAGAATGTCATTTCTTGATAATGATGACATGGAGAGAGAGAGGGAGAGAGAGAGAGAGAGTTGGGTATCATTAGCATATTGATAACACCCCGCACCAAATCCCCTGCTGACCTCACCCAGAGGTTTCATGTAAATGTTTAAAAGCATTGGTGACAGAATGGAGCCCCGTGGATGCCTCTAAATACCAGCTGCAGGGGAGCAGCAGCGAGAGGACAGGGGCATGCCTTCAGCTGTTGCCTGTGGGCTTCCCAGAACCATCTGGTGGGCCACTGTGTGAAATGGGTTGCTGGACTAGAAGGACCTGGGGCCTGATCCAGCATGGCTGTTCTTATGACTCCATATAACAGCTCCTGTTTTGAAGCACAATTGTTACCAGGTGCCACCATCTGAAATCTCCTCAAGAGATAGGAACAGTGCTTTCTATTCCCAAATCCCTCAGACGATCCAGAAGGTTATCATGGTCAATGGTATCAAAAACTGCAACAAGATTTATAAGAACCAGTAGAGTCACACTCCCTCTGTTAATTTCATATGTTCCTCCCTATACATTCCATTCACTGCCTGAGGTCCTGCTCTGGGTCTCTCCTACTAAGTGAGGTTGGGCAGGGATGGGGGTAACAGAGCCTTTTTTCTTGTGGCCCCAGTACCCTGGAATTTCCTCCTCAGAGAGGCCCATATGGCCGCATCATTATATGTTTTCCAGTGCCTACTGAAGACATGGTTCTTGAAAAAGGCTTTGAGTGGAGGCTGAACTGGTAATCTTTTCTGATTGTTGATTCCATTCTGGTAATATTTTGTCATGTTGTTTTGATAGTGCTTTGATTACTTGTATCTCATAGTTATTAGCTGCTTTGAATTTCCCTGTGGAAGGAGAGCAGGGTAGAGCAATTACAAACAAACAATCTGGGCTGACTCTAAGGGACAGTTGTAAGGATTGCTAAGGCTGATGCATGCAGATAGGGTCTGAAATATGAAAGAAAATTTTGGTAATGGAATCAGAAAAATTCTGATTCCATTACTAATGTATTTTTCACGTTTCAGACACTATGAGCCCTTTCTCATGATCTGTGAAGGGGCAGGGAAAAAGCCTCAAAAAGCTCCCCTACCCTGCAGACAATCCTTGATATTGGTTGGGGCGCAGAGATCGTGACATGCAGCTGCCGCCTTGGGCAGTGTGGAGGGATGTGGGCCAGGACATGTCTTAGGACATGTCATGGGCCGGTACTCTGGCAAGTGTGCCGTGCAATTCCCCCAAGGCCAGCTGAGAGAGCCCCACAATCTCCCTGCAAGCAGCTGGGGCTAGCAGATGATCAACAGAATGGGACTAAGCCCTTACCTTCATTAAGAGGGTGGCTGGCTTGGCTGGCGTGCTGCCGGGATCGGGCGTGATCCCGGTGGTTGTCACACACGAGCAAGACCGGGCTTGGCCATGTTAGCCTGGTTTTGCCTGCATGTGAGAACAGTCTCTGAAGCTCTACACACGATCAGTGTGTAGAGCCTTAAGGGGTTCTGTGGGGAGAGTGGGCTTGAGCCGCTCTCCCCGCCAATGAGCAGTAGCTCACTGGGCGGCCAGTCTGGCCGCCCAGATGAGCAACAGCTTCAGTTGGCCGCCGCAGCTCACTCGGGAGCTCCGGGGGTTGCGGTGCCCCAGCTCCAGGAATGCACCTAGCAAGTGCGCAGGTGTGCACTAGAGACCCTGAGTGTGTCTGCCAGGGCTGCAAGCAGCTGTGGCTGACACACAATTACAAAAACAAGGTTAATGGAGCACTCGCTGGAGGGGCATTTAGGTGGGCTAGCCATCATTGAACCACCGGGCTTGTCCATGAACCTGGTGGTTCTCACGATCGATGGAAGCTGGGCTGAGCTCCCTTAGCCATCAATGGTGAGAATAGCCCTTCTGTGTATAATATTTACGGGTTTTGTAAACATATGGCCTTACAGTAGGAGATGTTGAGCTGGGTCTCACAATCGGTGAGACCTGGTTTGGTGAGCTGAGTGGGGAGAGTGGGCTAAGCCCGCTCTCCCCGCTCAAGATCGGGGAGCAAGCCCTGGGCGGCTGGATTGGCTGCCCACGTGATTTCCGGCTCCGTGACGGAGCCGGCGGGGCCTGGGGGGAGCGGGAGCCGATTGACCCCTGGAAGCTCCAGCGTGCCCTGCGCGAGCGCACAGGGCATGCTGGTGAGACCCCCGGAGCCGGGAGGCGGCTTTTCGCCTCCTCTCTGGGGGTCTCCTCGTGAGTAGCTGCGGTGCGGAGCTGTGCTGCAGCTACTCACGATTAAAAAACCTGGGTTTGTGGAGCGCTCACTCCACAAACCCGGTTTTAGGGGAGGGGTATTTAGGCGGGAGCCACCAGGCTCACTTGCGAGCCTAGTGGCTCCCACGATCAGGCAAAATCGGGCTAGGCTCCCTTAGCCTGATTTTGCCTGATCGTGGGAATAGCCCCATTCTCTTGCCTGTGGGTATATATAACATCAACATGAAAATTTGCTTATGGCTGCAGTCGTTGAAAAAGTGGTAACATGCTTGATTTGGTTACTCTTGGGATTTATTAATTAATTTAATTTAATTTAATTTAATTTAATTTAATTTAATTTAATTTATATCCCGCTCTTCCTCTAAGGAGCCCAGAGCGGTGTACTACATACTTAATTTTCTCCTCACAACAACCCTGTGAAGTAGGTTAGGCTGAGAGAGAAGTGATTGGCCCAGAGTCACCCAGCTAGTATCATGGCTGAATGGGGATTTTGAACTCGGGTCTCCCCAGTCCTAGTCCAGCACTCTAACCACTGCATACATACAGCATTGCCTGTATGTTCTCCTGTTTCATATGCTTCACTGTTTCTAATAGTACTGATAATTGTTAATTATATTAAATGCATGGTGCTTTTTCTAGCTCTGTGTTTTGCTGTTTTGCATTATATTTCTTTATGCCTCAGGGCAGTGGCCAGAAGAAATAGTCAATAAATGTTGTACATAATGTCGTTTCTCCCATTACAGCATTTCAGATAGAGTTATGGGGTCATCCTCCTACTTGGCTAGGAATTAGCAGCAACTATATTTAAACTTGGCCTTTGCTTCATCGTTGTTTTTCATTTTTTCCCCCAAGCATGTAGTTTTTGATGAAACTACATTCTGAGTCATAAGTTCATTAGGGCAGATTGCTGGGAGACAGAGATGAATCAGGAAAGATTCATGCAGCATAACAAACCATCACTTGCTTGCCCATATACCAGCTCATATGATAGGTATACTTGTACAAGTGCAATGCATGAAGAGAGAAGCTGAGAGGAACCATGTCTGAGAGCAGTGCAATGTGAAAATGCAGTTCCGTTTTCCAAATGTCGCTGCTGTGGTATTGGATAGATTTCCTCCCAACACATTATATGCTCATACAGATCTCTCATGTGAGTAAGCAGTTCAGTGCCCAAGCAAGTGTGCAGATTTGTGATATTAGAAATCAGTCCACAAGATAGCACATATAAACAGCACTCCTATGTGAAAAACTGCTGTTTAAAATGCATTTAACCTGATATATGTTATTGCAGAAGCCACCTAATGGCGCAGCGGGGAAATGACTTGATAATCAAGCAAGAGGTTGTTGGTTCCAGTTCTCCGCTGGTATGTTTCCCAGACTATGGGAAACACCTATATTGGGCAGCAGCAATATAAGAAGATGCTGAAAGGCATCATCTCAAACTGCATGGGAGGAGGCAATGGTAATCCTCTCCTGTATTCTACCAAAGACAACCACAGGGCTTTGTGGTCACCAGGAGTTGAAACCGACTCAACAGCACACATAGTTTTTTGTTTGTTTGTTTGTTTTTGCTGAATATCACTGGCAGGATCCTGCAGTGAAAATAGATGCTATTAGTCAGCAATCACTTTTTAACAGGGTCAGTATTTTGAACGGATGGGTTAATGTCATGGGCTCTGCTTGCCAGTCCTCTGAGAGCCAAGAGATGGCAAAAGGCTCTGCAAAGCCTTGAAATAAGAGCACGTCCTTCTCTGTTTGCTTTTAGGAAGGCCCTCAAGACACACCTGTTTTCTCAGGCTTTTAAATGAAATTAATTTTAAACTATTTAATCTGCTTTTATCTTGTGAGCTTGTTTTTTAATTGTCTTGTGAATTTTAACTTTTTAAAATCCTTTTAAAAAATACATTATTGTGTTTGTATACCGCGTAGAGATGTACATATCAGGTGGTATAAAAATATGATAACTAAGTAAATAAAGAGCTGGCTGCATATTACATGTGAATGACTGTATCTCTGACCCAATGCTGTGTTTTTTTTTAAACACAACCAACCAACCCCCCCCCCAAAAACAACAACAACAACAACAACAAAGAACAGCAAAGCTGAAAACAGCAAAGTAGCTTTGAGAGAGAAGATTTTGGAGAAAAGGAGTGGGAAGGAGGGTTGCTTAACCCTTTTCCCTCCTGCTGGATCTGCTCCAGACCATTCTCCCGCTACAGGATTCAATACTTGCCTCAATTTAGCAGCTTCTAAATGCCATCCTTCCCACCCTTACATCTGCTTTAAGAAAATTCCTGCGAACAATTTTTTCCTGTGTTAAAAAAATTGCACTTGGGTGCTGTTACTTGCATTAGGTGTAATGTGAAATTGACACCCTCCCCTAAGTAAAGGATTTGACAGAGACCTCATTTATTACACATTTCAGCCATAAGCGAAGAGCTGAGGATGATGCCTAAGGGGAAAGGCTCTGCCCAAAGCCTCTGCTGGTGTTGCGCTGTGGGAAAGGGAGTTAAAAGAGCTTTTCCTATGTCTAGATTTGTGCTGGAGAAAGCAAGCTGAGATGTACAGTCTGCAATGTGGGGAGGAAGGGGGCAGGTGGGACGCACCTGAAGATGGCCAGTTACCTACCCTGCTTAATGGATGCAGGAAAGAACCAGAGGAAATGCACCGTGCTGATATGGGATATGGTACAAACCACCACCTACTAAATCAGGCTTGTACCATCTTTGAAATGTCAGTGTACAGGAAATGGCTGTAGCTCAAAAACGATAACAAATCACTTCTTTTGTGGGAAGTTGTTGTAGATGGAATATGTTTTAGTTTCGAACTGCAGGCATGGACTCCTCCTTCTCTGTTATTGCTACCCCCACTTAATATTATTATGCTATTTATGGCATTTTTAATGTATTATTATTGTTATGATTTACTTCATTTATTAATTTTTCATTTTGTAGTTTGCCATTGGAGCAATTAACAGTATTTTTAACAGCTATAAAAGAGGCAGTTCTCTTTCCTGAAATATCACAAACTAAAAATAAAAAAAAGTCTCAATTCCCAAAGGCCCATTGGGCACATGTACACAATTAAAACACATAATGAATAATTAACATGCACACCCAAAAGACTAAAAGAGGAGATTAAACCCGCGGGGAGTTAAACCCACAGAGGTTCAGGCTCTTTATACACCGGCTAGTTCTTGCATCCATTCCCTGAAGAACATTTTTTCTCTATGAAGGTCATAGAAAATGCTCTTGCATTTGAGATGCTCTCATGGCATCGCAGTTTGCGTTCTGCAGCAGAGTTGAGAGACTTCACATTTCAATATGGTGGGGGAGTTAATTGAATCATAGTCTGCTGACGGAAGTATGAACAACGCACAGCTTTTAGAACAGACGGTGTTCAGCAATCCACGGAGCATCAGGGCTCACTTGGAAGGCAGGGTGGGTGATGCCTGCATGCGTGTTCAGCCATCAGCAAAGAAGCATGTTGATAGATGTCAGAAAAGCAGAAGGGAGGGGCAGAAGATTTAGATTAGAGTCCATCTCGCAAACTGACGGGAAGAGACAATAGTGACAGCATGTCAGGAGAATAATATGGATGGCTGCAGATGGGGCGAAAGCATCTTCGTCTTTCCTGGTGTATGTCGAGTCCCTGAGATATCAGACCTTGAATGTGAGAAAATGTGATGGCTGATGAAGGATTTTGGCTTAAAACAGAGATGCTGCTTTAACTTATTTTGAAATGCTGTTGGGGCGTCTTCTTTGAACAGCCAAAGCCTTGGTTTGATCCAGCCTGGTTAAGCCTTTGCTTCAAAGCAGAACAAGAGTCTTGTCAGAATTGCTGAGCTGGTATGGAGTCTAAATCCATTTAATCTAGCACTCCTGATTTCAGTAGGGGCATGATGATGATAGCCTTCCCTTGTTATTTGTAAATGATTGATTAATCAACTAAAAACAATGTAATTAATCAATGGATTTCTTTAGGCGGGTGACAGCCTTAATCTTCAACAGATGCATTTGAATTAATGGATTTCTTTCAATTATATTTTGATGGATGCCAAAGTTGGCTTGTGAAGAGATTCTCTGGTATCTGAGAGCTTCTTTGTATATTTGCATATAAAGACATGGAGACATTTCCAGGAGCCCTTTCTGGATGTAGGGCCTGTTAGCAGGCTTGTTGCTTGGCCAGAGTATATGTAGCTTGCCATTACTGATGCTCAACCTATATCTTTGTAAATTGACCAAATATTACAAAGACATCATAAGTCTCCAGTGAACTCTTGTTCTTAACTCAAGTAGCACTGCCCTTGGAACTTATCACTCAAGGGAGTGGGAAGCATATAGCAATAAATCTTAGTTGACATCCAGACCAACACTGCACTAGTGCACACATGTTGCATTAGTGCAAGGAAGTTGTGCTATCTAGTTCTGCTACGTTGGGAGCTTGCTTTTCAGACTGTTCTATCAGTGCAACAGAGTGTGCTTGCAGCATGCCTTCCACTGTGAAACCTTCCTCATAAAAACATAAGAACAGCCCTGCTGGATCAGGCCCAAGGCCTATCTAGTCCAGCATTCTGTTTCACATAGTAGCCCACATGCCCTCTCTCCTGCTGTTTCTCCCTTGCAACTGGTATTTAGAGGCATCGTGCCTCTTGGGCTGGAGGTGGCCTATAGCCCTCCGACTAGTAGCCATTAATTTACCTAGGCCCGTCTTAAAGCCATCCAGGCTGTTGGCTGTCACCACATCTTGTGGCAAAGAATACTGTATGTTAATTATGCATTGTGTGGAAAAGTGCTTCCTTTTATCGGTCTTAGAATTCTTGGCAATGAGCTTCATACTCTTTCTCAGTCCACACATTGCAGGGGATGATGCAAAGCTATCCACCATCCTTGTTGTGCAGGCACAATGAGACTGCAAGAGACTGCATGACTTGGAGTATCCACTCAGCTACGTGACCTTGTTGTATGTGTGCATCTTTGTTGCATGAGTGCTCCATTAGTCTGGATGTCAGCCTCTAGGTGGTCATCCGTGATCTAATCCAAGACTTGCGAGATCCTGGAAGTACATCTTCATGCTACCATTCCAACAATATGTTTGCACATTAGTAGATTTGTCAGTAATTTGCTCACCTCTAGTAGGTTCTATCTCATGGGGTTAGGAAACCCCACATTCAGGTACATGCTGGATGTTCTGGGCACTTTCCAGAATACATCCTGCAGTGGGGTCATGACGAATCTCTGAAGTGTGCTTCCATACTTCCTGTGTTGTGACACTGCAGTCCCTACCAGGATTGTAGCTATAATTGAGTAAAAGGGTTCAAAGAACACGGGCCCCCCAGATCCTGAGGCCCGCCAGCTCCACCCCTTCCTATTTTCTTAATTATCTCCCTCACTCTGAGGGGCCACCAGAGAAAGGGTTGAACACGGCCCCCTCTCCTCTAGCTACGCCCCTGGTCCCTACGCTGACAGCAGGGTGCCATTCATATTTCCCATGCCTTGTTTCGAATATAATCGCTGTGATATAGTGCTGTGACGTCATACATCCGATGTAAACAAGTTGCTTTTCCCCCAGGTTGTTAGTTTCCGTGAGATTGCTCCCCCTCCTGTTTACGTTTTGAAAGCAATTTCCCTGAACGGAAGCATTTTGCTGCTGTTGAGTAGCTAATTTGGGTAGCACCCGGGTTCACTGGCTACTGTCTTCCCATGGTGAGGGAAGCAGGGAAAGATTGTGGGGCGAGTGCATGAGCAATGGAGGACACCACCCAGTTTCATTCTGGGTAAAAAACCCAGAGCTGAAGTAATGTCTGCATAGGCTCTAGGAGTATGTCGGTTAAAAATCACGAAGTGTTGGTGCATGTTAAGTTTTGTGGTCCTTTGGCATGGCCACTGAAATGGTGAGAGAGTGGGGAATAGAATTTTAGAAATAAATTTGATGGAAGCTAGCACATGCTGGAAGATTCTGTGGAACTTCCAGAGATTGCAGAAGTCAATTCTGTTCAGACTTCAGTGGCTTCCCATCTTGCAGCATTTTCTAGTTCATTACATTTGCTGGGTTTTTCTTGCTTCTGCTTCCATCTCTGGAGATATGGAAGCATATTCTAAAAATATGTGAGAAATACTGTGAGCTTCTTTGTAATTCAGACTTTTCCCACTGATAATCTATAGCACTGACAGATTCAAATTAGTCTGTTCACCCACAGGACCACCAGGCTGAAAAGACCAAGTGAATATTTTCATATACAAAATGCTTTGGAACTTATTATGAAATAAATAACAAATATGTCCTGGTTTAATGTGGTTTCTCCCAATCACAACTTATGTGGCTTTTTTTTTTCCAAATGCACAGCATAAAACAATTAGCCTTGGACCCATCAAATGTATTTTTTTCCCCCTCACGCAAGCACATATACACAATTTTACTGTAATTATCAGATATCTCACTGGCAAAATGTGCATTACAGGAATTTCTCAGCAGATTAAACATACAATGGCAATGGTTTTAAATATGTTGTTTCTTGGACCACATTCCGCTAACACATGCACTCATGTTTAAGTCTTTTCAGCTGAGCAGTCCCAGCAAACTACAGACATGTGTTGCATGAGGGAGTTTTTGTTTTTGTTTTTAGTTTTTGATGTAATGGGAATGCTGTATATAGAGAGACAGGCACCCCTAGGCTTTTGCTAAAAAATTTTTTTAATGCCTTTGATGGCTGGTGGCTACTATCTGCTGCACGTTCCTCACTTACTTAGATGGTCTGGAGAGTAGTAGTAAGGAAGTTTGAATGCAGCCAGCAGCAGAGACAGAAGGACTTTCTCCAGGCTGTTACTGGCTGAAAAGAATGAGTTTTGAGGGATGTCAAGTGCATGTTGTTTGCTTTTTGCGGGGGGGGGGGATCTGATGCCATGTCTAGCTTTAAAATCACCAAAAGGTTCCTGAATCTTTGCAAAGATTGCTCACAACAAAAGTGACCCCCTTGTAAAAGTCAGCCTCCTTCCCAACTTCTCCTGGAAGTGTGGAGTGCCAAAACATTAGGCTTGTTCACACAATCAAGAATAGGGTAGGGGAAGCCTCCTACCCTGGTTTGGGAGCTGTGCGTGCTCACTGATATTTGATCCTCTGTCAGTTAAAAACAAGTGCCGTCAATGATCGTGTGCTAAGCAGCAGCTGGGTAGGAGGGCTTTTTGTCCCACCTCATTAAGCAGCTGGGTACAGTGCTGGCAGTGTGTAGAGTGGCTCGGAATCGGCGAGTGTGCCTCTCACTTGGATCAGCAGCCTGCTGTGCATTGATGGAGAAGAGCTGGTCTTTGGGCAGCAAGCACAAATTGTCCCCTTTGCTAAGCAGGCTCTGCCCTGGTTTGCATTTGAATGTGACATGTGAGTGCTGTAAGATACTGTACTCCCCTTAGGGGATGGGGCTGCTCTGGGAAGAGCAACTGCATGCATGCACGTGGAAGGTTCCAAGTTCCCTCCCTGGCTTCTCCAAGATAGAACTGAGAGAGATTTTTGCCTGCAACCTTGGAGAAGCCACTGCCAGTCAGTGTAGACAATACTGAGCTAGATGGACCAATGGTCTGACTCAATATATGGCAGCTTCCTATGCACCTCGCTAGTCTTGTAGCAAGCATGAACTGTCTCCTTTGCTAAGCAGGGTCTGTTCTGATTTGCATTTGAATGGGAGACTACATGTGTGAGCACTGTAATATTCCCTTCAGGGGACGGGGCTGCTCTGGGAAGAGCACCTGCATACATGCATGACGAAGGTTCCAAGTTCCCTCCCTGGCAGCATCTCCAAGATAGGTCTGAGAGAGACTCCTACCTGCCACCTTGGAGAAGCTGCTGCCAGCCTGTGTAGGCAATACTGAACTAGACGGACCAATGGTCTGAGCCACTGTCGTACCTGTTCCACTTGGAAATATACAGGTGGTTAAAAAGATGTCATAATCTTCCAGTGCTTGCTCCAAGAAGAAATAGGTACTGAGGGAAAGGGAGTGGCTGTTTGGAGTGTTAAATAATATCCAAGACATATTATTTCCACATGACAAAAACATGCTGCTTTGCGGTCACCTCTCGGCTCATTATATGCATCTGGTGTGACCGTCGATGCTGGTCACATCAGGAACTGTGTGCCTTTCCAGGTTGGGCGTAGGTGTTGAGTTTGTGGTCACCCTTGGCCACTTCCCCTCACTGGAACAGGAGGATGATAGGCCCTTTCCCTTGCTGACAAGGGTGCTGTGAGGAAAATTATTACTTTCAGAGCTTGGAGGCATCCATATATGATGACAGCCGTATAAACGCATCAGACACTCAGGTGAGCCCAGCAGAGTGCAACCAAAGAAAAACAAGTGATTTATCAGAGAAGCAGTTCCTGCCTGCTAGGGACAGATTTCTCCTATTTTTCCAGAAGTGGCAAATGTTCCTAGACATGTCTCAGAATGATAATTGAAAAACAACCAAACATGTCTCTACCTTCTGGGACCCACCAAAATGGAATCTCTGCTTGAAAGGAAAGGAAGTTCAGAGAAAAGAATGGAGGCAAAATGGGTAGAAAAGATCATCACACAGTTTGGTCTGTAGTATGCAGCTAGACTATGAATGGGTCAAGTAAAGTTGTGCCATCGAGTCAGTGTCAACTCCTGACGACCATAAAGCCCTGTGGTTGTCTTTGGAAGAATGCAGGAGGGGTTTACCATTGCCTCCTCCCACACAGTATGAGACGATGCCTTTTAGCATCTTCCTCTATCACTGCTACCCGATGCAGGTGTTTCCCATAGGCTGGGAAACATACCAGTGGGGATCATAGGAACATAGGAAGCTACCATATACTGAGTCAGACCCATTGGTCTGTCTAGCTCAGTCTTGTCTTCACAGACTGGCAGCGGCATCTCCAAGGTTGCAGGCAGGAGTCTCTCTCAGCCCTATCTTGGAGATGCTGCCAGGGAGGGAACTTGGAACCTAGATGCACTTCCCAGAGCGCTTCCATCCCCTGAGGGGAATTTCTTACTGTACTCACACTTCTAGTCTCCTGTTCATATGCAACCAGGGCGGACCCTGCTTAGCTAAGGGGACAAGTCATGCCTGTTACCACAAGACCAGTTCTTCTCTCGAACTGGCAACCTCTTGCTCCCTAGGCAAGTTACTTCCCCACTGCACCATTAGGTGGCTACTATGAATACAATCCACTAATTCCTTTCCTGCCCCCATGTCAGGCTAGGACTAGAAACCCATGGCTCTGTCCATAGCTGCCCCACGTGGTGAACCATCAGGCCTACAGGTTGGCCTGTTTCCCTGCTCCGCATGTAGACAGTCCCAGGTTCAATCCCTGGCACTTCTAGCTGGGGTTGGAAAAGACCCTTGTCTGAAGAGTCTCTGTCAGTCAGTGTAGACCTGGGATTCTCAACGTTGGGTCCCCAGATGTTATTGGACTTCAACTCCCATAATTCCCAACCAAAGGTCACTGGGGCTCGGGATTCTGGGAGTTGAAGTCCAATAACATCTGGGGACCCAACGTTGAGAATCCCTGGTAGACAATACTGAGCTAGATGGACTAATGGTTTGCGTCAGTGTGAGGCAGCTCAATGGGTTAGAGTGACAACAACCGCTTTCTCTAACACACACACACACACACACACACACACACACACACACACACACACACCCCAACATGGCAAAGCATAACCCAAAATCCTGATACAAACATAAAAGAAGGGCAAAAACCTTGACAAAAGTTAGCAATTTGGTTTTAAAATGCCTTGATAAATAAATAATGCGAGAACGTGCCGGTGAAAGGTAGCCAACCAAGCAGCCTAGCAGACTTCACGAGGAAGACTGATCCCGAGGGCAGGCATTGCCAGTGGAAAGGTCCTGTTTTGCATTTTTTCATATTTAACCACATGCTCTGTGGTTCTGAGCCGCGTTTCCCCTGATGACCTGAGGGACATGAGTTGGATATGTGCAGGCAGATGGCTAGACTCCTGCACAACTTACTCTCTTCCATTGTGAAGCCCTGTTGGATTCTGGCCTATATCTCTTACCAGCAGGTTGAACAGGCAGTTGAAAAATGCAGCACACCCTTTCCTCCAGTTTCCCCAGAGATAATTTTGGTTTCAGCTTCTGAGCAGAGTTTCATTGGGATTGACCTTTGCTCTTTTGAGCAAAGCACCACACACATACACACTCAATGCCAAATGAAGAGACAAAGCTAATTATTATGCATGCAAAGAATCTGCAAGGCATGTAATTAAAAAGTGCCCATTGCAACACTCCCATATCTTAGCATCCTAATTTTAATTCCAGGCTGGCATTTTGGGGGAAGGATAATTCACCTTTTCTACATAATATGTTTGCATCTCCCTTAAAGTTCACAGGCAGACTTGAAAACTAATCTGAAAACGGGGCTGTCTGCTATTGTTCAGATAATGCCACGCAGTCACTTGGTAGCCTCAATGTTGACCCTTCTGATGCTCCAGTCTAAATCATGGGTTCTGCTGAGGATCAGATCCCGTTGGCTTAGGCATTCTCTGACGCAGAGTATTCCTGCAGCGCTAACAATGGAGGGACCTCCTCCCCAGAGTCACCACATGAATGGGGTGTGTGTGAGATTAATATAGACGGACATTTGCCAGGCAGTAACGTGCTGGGAGTGTGGGTGGAGGCCCTGGCTAAGTTAGTCATCTGTATCATTCTGCCAAGTGCTGAGGAGGATTATACTATAGATTGTGCAAGAGATCAGAAATCAGAGGAAGCAGAGGGATGCTAGCAGTCTTGTCATTAGGACAAGACTAGTGTTACCAAGTGGCTACATACAGTACGTACCATGGTAAGATGCCACTGATATATGGTCACCTGTCAGGAGGCTTGAAGGAAAAGCCAGCACAGCGGTTGGTGTGCTGGACTAGGACTGGGAAGACCCAAGTTTGAATCCCCATTCAACAATGAAACTCACTGGGTGACTCTGGGCCAGTCATGTATCTCTCAGCCTAACCTACCTCACAGGGTTGTTGTGAGGATAAAAATAAGCCTCGGAGCTCTTCGGAGGAAGAGCGGGATATAAATGTTTTTTTTAAAAGGTTACACTGGGCAGAACTTGATGATGCATCTGTTGTGTTTGCTGTTATGAATTGGGAGGAGCGAAAGCATTTGTGAAAACTTGAATTTGAGGATCACACAAACCTGTAAACTCTAATGTGTGAATTTTCATATTGGGCCACAGATGAAAAACAAGTAAGGGTCAAATTATGTCTCACCAGTGATTCACTATTGACAAGCAGTTTATCTGTTGCTTGGTTAAAAACGCATTATTCTGTCTGTTAGCAAACTTCAGGTCTCTTATACATATTGACTGACATGCTGCGCAGGGTAATGCAGAAGGTTTTGAACCGTCTAAAACAATGCTTGCCGTGTTGCAGAACGGGGCTGGTGTGCTGTTACTTAAAATTGCGCAATTCCATGGTGCTACATACATTATTTCCAGTGTATGTAGCACTGCTGTAGTGCAACTGAAGTTTTAAGTAGTAGCACACCAGCCTTGTTCTGCAGCAGCAGCCGCCCCATTCCGCGGGGTTGTTTTAGGCTTCTGCAGTGATTCAGAACCACCCACATTATGCTGAGAAGCATGTCTGCCTTTGAATATTTTTTGAATCAAATAAATAATAATAAATATTGTACATTATATTTCAAAGATCAATTTTTTGTCATTGTAAATCTGGGGGTATTTTATCAGTTGACTCCAGTAATTTTAAGCTGTTATTTGAATAAATACTATTGGATGCAATGTATATAATCTGATCTTGGTTTTGAGGGATGTGGGCATGGTCATCTGTATTCATCCTGAGTTGCTGCATGTACCTGTATCCTATAAAGAGTGGGGTATATAGGGATATGGATGAGGGTCCACAGCTCCTCAGAAATAAGTTATTTGGGCCATGTTTATGTTAGCCAATGCCCAAAAGGCCTTCTGAACCCATAATGGTGTCTGTAGAGATCAGCACAATCTGTTGGCAGAAAAGCACTGCAAGGGAGAAGAAATTGTTTTGTGAACCAGCCTTTAATCTAAAGGCGGTTTGGGGGAGGAAACGGGCCATGGTTGATGTTTTAGAGCATGATCCAGCAGAAGTTAAGTGCTTATAAATCCTCTTGATTTTATCGGGACGTTGAAGAGCTTAACTTTGGTTGGATCATGCCCATTATTTACATAGCACACGCTAAAAGAGAACTCTTTGAAATGCAAACACAAGCCAAATTAGGCTGTTTTTTCTGTAGCTGGGCAGCCATCCATCCAGCATTTTGCATGTTCTTCGCTGGGGAATTTGTATGATTCTTTCTGCTTGTATGTCCGGGGTATTTCTAGAAGGGGCCATCTGCAGGTCAGTGTTGATTTGTAGTTATGAGGAACAGATTCTCAGTGGTGAGTGTTTCATCCATTGGGTAGCTTTTAATTATTGTTTTTGAATTCTGGCAGCATCAAATGTACTGGATGAGCCAGATGGGCAGATTTATCTAATGTGTAACAGATTATTATTGCAGAATCGTTTTCAGACATACATAGTCAATTTGTGGGCTTCCCCATTCTGGCTTCTAACAATCCTCGGAATGTGAATAAATAACTATCGGAGTCTTTTGTCCCTTATACGGCTACTTTCATTTCTATCGACATACTCCATTTTAATGGCTATTCTTTTGTTTTATTATGTCACTAATGCTTCTAACTGTAATAGCCCATTTAGGTAGCAATTAGTATTTTCCAGTTTCCATATGCTATTAATTGGACTGTGTGTGAGTTCAGTCTTTTAAAAAGCACAAATATGTTTTTGATCTGTTAATCACTGGTAAAGGTTAACCAGACTTTTGTGTGTACTTCATAGCACTTTAATAATTGTATTGTATTTTCTTTGGGATTGTATTTTAAAAGACCGGGATTCAGCATGGCCTCTCTTTTTATGAGTCACCGGATGTGTGGCTGGTTACCTTTTGTTTGGCACTGGTTCTTTGCATTACTGACAGCAAAAAACAGAAACACAGAATTCCAGGAAGCTGCTGTATCAAGCTTTTCATGAGGAAAAAATCCGTCCATCTGTGTGATAGGAAGTAGGACACACATTCATGATCTTCATCATGGTCTTGGCCTCTCAGTCTGGTGGCCTCGTGTTTTAAAGGTTGGTGGGATGCCCAAAACAAAATATTTAGAAGATCTTGCTGCCAGTATACAGTCTCTGCTGAGGGCTTTATTTATTTGCTTGCTGCATAATCATCCCACCAACTTCATGTTGATTCAAGGCACCTTGCATTAAAAACATCACCATTGGGCAGGGTTAGGCATACTTGGCCCTCCAGCGATTGCTGCACTACTATTACTCTTAGCTATAAATTGTAACTGGGAATGATGGGAGTTGTAGTTCAACATCAGCTAGAGCTATGCCCACCCCTGCCATAGTGGGGGAAAGTCTTAAAAATAAGACCCAGGTCATGTTGGGTGACATGCTGTGCAGCCCCGCCATTGACGGTAGCATCTTACTGGGGCTTGTGCACAACTTCCATAAGAACAGCCCTGCTGGATCAGGCCCAAGGCCCATCTAGTCCAGCATCCTGTTTCGCACAGTGGCCCACCAGATGCCACTGGAAGCCAAAGGCAGGAGTTGAGGGAATGCCCTCTCTCCTGCTGTTATTCCCCTGCAACTGGTACTCAGAGGGATCCTGCCTTTGAGGCTGGAGGTGGCCTATAGCCCTCCGACGAGTAACTGTTGATAGACCTCTCCTCCATGAAGTTATCCAAACCCTTCTTAAAGCCATCCAGGTTGTTGGCTGTCCCCACATCTTGTGGCAGAGAATTCCACAAGTTGATTATGCGTTGTATGAGAAGGTACTTCCTTTGTTGGTCCTAGATTTCCCGGCAATCAATTTCATGGGATGTCCCCTGGTTCTAGTGTTATATGAGAGGGAGAAAAATTTCTCTCTATCCACTTTCTCCACTCCATGCATGATTTTATAGACCTCTTATCATGTCTCCCCGCAGTCGTCTTTTTTCTAAACTAAATAATCCCAGGTGTTGTAGCCTTGCCTCATAAGAAAGGTGCTCTAGGCCCCTGATCATCTTGGTTGCCCTCTTCTGCACCTTTTCCAGTTCTACAATGTCCTTTTTTATATGTGGTGACCAGAATTGTATGCAGTACTCCAAGTGTGGCCACAGCATAGTTTTGTATAAGGGTATTATAATATTAGTTGTTTTATTTTCAACCCCCTTCCTAATGATCCCTAGCATGGAATTGCCCCTTTTCACAGCTGCTGCACATTGAGTCGACACTTTCAACGAGCTGTCCACCACGACCCCAAGATCCCTCTCCTGGTCAGTCACCGACAGCTCAGATCCCATCAGCGTATACTTGAAGTTGGGGTTTTTCGTCCCAATTCTGTCCCAATTCCACGGCAGCCTCGATGGTGTAGCAACAGGGTTGCTGCAATATGGCTAGAAACCGCACCCAGCCAGCAGCACAGCAGCGCTCCTTCAACTGGAAACAGCAGAAGGAGTATTGCGCTGCTGCCCGGAAGTTGTGCAGCACCCCTCAGTGGGTCGCTACCGTTGCCGTCAGGGGGCTGCACATCATGCCACCCAACATTTTAAAAACTACAGCAATGGAAGCTTTACTTCATTTATCCATTTATTTAGACGACAAATAAATGCAGACCATCACTTTACAACAGGCTACAGAAATCCAAATCTTAAGCATCCCAAATCCAGTCTGTCCCGTAGGAATGTGCTGGTGAATTTTTAGTGAATTAAAGATAAAGTGTGCTGTCGAGCCGGTGTCGACTCCTGGTGGCCACCGAGCCCTGTGGTTGTCTTTGGTAGAATACTGGAGAGGTTTACCATTGCCATCTCCTGTGCAGTATTAGATGATGCCTTTCAGCATCTTCCTCTATCGCTGCTGCCCAATATAGGTGTTTCCCATAGTCTGGGAAACATACCAGCGGGGATTCTAACCCACAAATTACCTTGAGATAATAGAGAAGGCTGCTTTGCTGTATCAGGGTCCATGGACAAGGGTAGCATTGAAAATGTGTTAGGCCTGGCAGTAAAAAACATTTCTAGCGCAGATTTTAGATTTCCTCTCCAGCTGTTTTTGCATCGGTTCCTTTGCTTCTTTCCTTCAGCACTTTTAGTGCTGAAACACATCAGGTGATTGCATGTGGGAATGAGATATTGCAGATTAAACGTCAGAGACAATCAAATGGCATGATTTCAAAAACTCTTTTTAATGGAGGTATTTCAGTAATCACTGGCAAGTCAGCAAGCAGTGAAAAGCAGAGTGGTTTATATGCATGTGTGAATCAGTTTTCAACCGGATGTCACTTTAAGAGGTCCAACTCGACCTCCTTGGAATGGGCTTGATCCAGTGAGAGGGATAGTCTCTCTTTGAATTGGCTTTTTCATATTTAAACAGTATCAAACTAAATGTTTAGAATGCTTAATTATTTTCAGTGTGTGTGTGGTCTTATTTTGTGATAAGGATATAGATTTTTTGTTTTGATAATTATTTTTCCCATTCCAAATATGGGGCTTTATTCTCAGCCTATGGTTTAAATTTTAATTTGGAAGGTCACATGTTGGAAGGCAATGGTATTCTTTCTATTTTTGTGATGAAGCTAGATTAAATAGATTTGGGGAGTGAAGCAAAGAAGGAAGTGCAGTGAAATTGCTTTGAACATCCTGGTTGAGACAAACCCAAAAGCTTTCTGAGCTTCCGCACACACAGAATACTGCTGAAATTACCAGTTTCCTTGGTGATATTCATGAGGCTGAATGTTGGAATTGTATGTTTTGTTAATCTTGTCTAATATTTCAGGCAAATATTCTTAATAGGAACCTGCAGCAATAGCTCACAAAAATTTAAATACCACGAGATTCATTTTTGAAAGGTGGACATCCGGTTCTCCAACCTCCTGTGTTTGCTCATACTGTTTTCACAAATAATCTTCCCTCATGCTATTTTAGTGTCTGGTGTCGAGCATGGGGCATGGGCCAAGAGCCTTGATCAGTTAGAACCTTATCACATGTTTTGAACACAGAACTGCTCTTCAAACAATAGAGAAGAGATGGGGTGGATTTTTGGGTGGACATTCAGTTCATTGTATTTTCTTTGATGTGTTAAAACAAGCCTGTAGTGTTCTAAGGTGATGGAATGGATTGGTCTCCTTCAGACTGCAGGGGAAGGATCACACTTTTAATATTCCCTTGCATAAAAGGATTTCTGACAAGCAGGACACTGACACAGAAAGGAAGGGGCAGATTGGACTCAAACCTTTCTCCCGATGTTGCAGGAGTTTTTTTACACATACAGAATTGTGTTGTTTTTTTAAGGCAAACATACAAAAATGTCCTTTTCCAGCTGTAGTTTAAAGTGGGACTGTCTCTCTGTAATTTAAAATGACACTGTAATCTTAGGCTTCTCATTGTTCTATAACTCATTCCACTTTTTGGTTGTGGCCCCTTGACTTTGGGACACTCTCCTGGAAGAGCTTCACCATGATCCCTTAGTGTTTTTAAGATGCAACTGAAGACACACCTTATCCTCTGCTTTTGTCTAGTAGGTTTTTTAGTGTTTAGCTTTTTACTGATAACTTTTAATTTCATTTTTAAAACTCATTTTTTTGTGGTTTTAGCCTGGTCTTAACTTTTTGACATTAACTTTTTAACCTGTATTCATATATTGTATCTACTTTATTAATGTTGTAAGCTGCTCCAAACAGTAGTGCACTGAAGGGGTGGGGTAATAATAATAATAATAATAATAATAGGCTGTGGCAGAAAAAGACCAAAATAATCCCAGTGGTAATTGGCACCCTAGGTGCAATTCCAAAACAACTTGAAGAGCACCTCAACGCCATAGGGTCCACAGAAATCACCACCAGTCAATTACAAAAAGAAACTTTACTCGGAACAGCCTATAGTCTGCGATGATATCTATAACAAATGCAACAACATTGACAATAAAATTCAGCCATCCCAGGTCCTTGGGAAGGACTCAATGTCAGGATAAAGCAAACCAGTCAAAAACACCTGTCTGACTGTGTAAACAACAACAATAACAAACGAATGAATGAATGAATGAATAAATGTGTGTAGACAAGGCCTAGTTATGTGGCATCTTGGAACTGCCCATATCCCCCAAAGTGCAGGTTTCCTCTTTAGTTCAGGAGTAGGCAGCCTTAGTTCTCCAGCTGTTGTTGAACGACAACTTCTACCATCCCCAAGCCACAATTTATTTTGGTCATGTTGGCCATTGTGGCTGGCAGTGATGGGGGTTATAATTCAACAACAGTTGGGAAGCCAAGGTTGCCAAACCCTGTTTTAGTTTTTTCTTAGAACAAGGGTTACCAGCCTTGTCCCAAGATTATATTGGATTACAGCTTCCATCGTCCCTAGTCACAATGACCTTCAGCCTTTGTGGCTGGGGATGATGGGAGTTGTAGTCCAACATCATCTAAGGACCCAAGGTTGGAACCCCCTGTCTTAGAGTGTTTGCTGCCCAGACAATTGCTTTAGTGTTGTGTCTATGGAGAGTAATAGAACATGATTCCCCATTCCCTGGGCCACTTGAGGTATCCCCTTGAGTTTGACTTGTGTGTATACCAAATAGACCCCTGTCTGCTGCTTATTCTCTCTTGCATAGAGCCAGAAGGATGTACCTTGTAGTTAGGTGTTGCCCTGAGAATTAAAACTGGCCCCAAAGTCTGACACTAAATCAGATGTTATTGTTTACAAATTTGTCATTGTGTCAAAGCTGCATTTCTGAAAAAGCAATCAGTTCTGATCCAGTCATCCTAATAACACTTATTACTATATCTGGGAAGGCTGCCAAAACCTACAGTAATTGATAGGAAATGTTTGCAGTTTCAATATACTTTGCGATGCTCATGGAATATCGGTTGACAGAACTGTAGGAATTAAAACAAAGGAGTCATGGGCGGGTTGGTGGAAGAGGGGATAGTCGAGTATGTTAAGGCTCTCTTGGGGTTGCTTCACACTAGGTGAAATTTTCTGTACAGAAGATGTGCTCACACGTGATAAGTGCATGTGTACATTTTTTCACCTTCTGTGCATACAGCAGGTGCATTGAATCATAGGTTTTTATAAGACATTTTATGCATCTGTATTGTGCTTTAGTTAGTCTATAAGATGCTTTGAATTCCAAGAATCACAATTTCCATAGTGGGGGAAAGTTTTTCACCTGATGTCTTTGGAAATATAAATATTATGGGAATATTTTAGCTGTTTCTCTTATTGATTGATTGATTTAGGCTGGGTTCAGACAATCACAGGAATCTTGATTAACTTTTTAACAAGATTTGTGAGCCCAGCGGAGCTGATTTTGTAAATCCGGAATTTCAGGACAATCCTGGTCAAACCGTTCCAGTTAACCAGCATTTAACTGGGATTCTGGTTATCTGTCCTGGTTAAATGCTGTTTACCTGGAGTGGTTTGACCAGGATTCCCCTGAAATTCAGGGTTCACATAGTCAGCTCCACTGGGCTCACTAATCCTAATTGGGTTTTTTTTAACCACGATCCTTGTGATTGTGTGAACCCAGCCAGTATATCAATGTTGTGATTTATGTTGTTAGACACTTTGAATGCTGGTCATTTAAAATGTGTGGGACAGATATTTTAAATAAAAATAAATATTAAGAGAGTCCATTGAGCAGACTTCAGAAAAATAAAGCTAAGGAAAGAATGGCTTTTCTTCCTCTTGCCAACAGCAGCAGTATAAGCCATTCAAAACATGTCAGATTGCCTTCATTTTCCATGTGGATATGGTCCAAGTTGCCCCCATGGTTACCTGGGTTATTTGCCAACCTACTCTGCCAGCTCCCGCTGTGAAACTGTGACCTTGTAGACAGGAGAACCTTCCCATCACACTTGAACATTTGTCTCATCCCATTCCAAGCTTTGGCCTTTTTACATTTCTGGGCAGAGGCTCAGAGCCCAATTTTGACCTCTCTCTTTCTTCCACTGAGATACTTCAACAGGCAGTTGAGGACAAACAAGCCTTCTCTGCTCTACATTTTGCATGTGGCATATTAGCATGCATTGGACATGTTCTATGCTTTGAATAGATCAGAGAATCTGTTTCGGCACATTGTTGCTGCACTGAAAATCACAGCAGTCTGAAGAGAGGTGAATGTCCCTGCCAAGGGTTTCTGCACAGCCCAAAAGACGGCAGCCAGGTGGAAGACAGAGCCTAGGCCAGGGAGCTAGTATAGTGTGGCTAAGATTGTAATCCTAAACACACTGGCTGACATCCAGAGCAAGGACTGGCCAGTGCAGTGAGAGGAGCAGACTAACAGCTCTACCAGACTAATTGCAAAGGTGCACTGGGGAAGCGGTAATTTTTGATGACTTCCCCTTCCCTAGGAAGTCCTCCTCTGTGCCACCCTGAAATATGTCCCCCACAACTGCACAACCCTAAGAGAAATATTTTCAGCTGGCACAGAGGACTTTCTGGGGAAGGGGAAGTCAACAAAAATTCACCAGTGCACTGGTGCAGTTAGTCTGGAAGTGCCGTTAGTCTATTCTTCTCACTGCACAGGCAGTTCCTTGCTTTGGATGGTAGCCTCTAGTTCCAGTGACTCAGAGGGACAAAGGGACAAATTATATCTGACTTTAATCACATTGTGACTTTTATTGCATTATTGGCCCTGGTGTGCTTGCTTCAATGGGAGCTTTATTTCTAGGGCAGGGAGCATCTGTAGGAAACCCACTTACTCTTTGCCACAGTCCTGATCCAAATCAGGCTCCAAACATGCTATTTTTAGGGTGAAAGCAAGCATGCTAAGGCCAGTGACATGATGAAAGTTGCATCTAGTTTGGCCCTTAATTCAGCATGAACATGCTTAGGATTGCACTCTAGGAGAAGTTCCTGGTGTTACACCTTGCCTCTGCTATGAACTGACTATGTGGCCTTTTTGGCAAGCCTAACGGTCCCCTTCTGCAATATGGAGATGATGATAATACTGACTTAACATTTACAGGGTTGTTGTAAGGATCACTGATCATTTATGAGGCTGTTCTGACAACTGTGCAGAACCAGGCTAAAGGAGGCCAACCCAGTTCCGTGCAGTCGTGTGCTTCAACGGGAGCCGTGTGACTCCCGGCAGCAAACCTTCAAAAATACCCCTCCCCTTAAACGAGATTAGTGGAGCGAGCGCTCCGCTAACCCCATTCTGATCGTGAGATGCTGCAGCACAGCTCCGTGCCATGGCGACTCACGAGGATACCCCTGACCAGGAGGCTCCAACAAGCCTCCCGGCCTCGGGGGTCTCCCCAGGATGCCCCGTGCACTCATGCGGGGCATCCTGAGCCGGGTGTCCCCCGATCCCCGCTTCCCCTACCAGTTCCGTGACGGAACCAATAATGGTGTGGGTGGTCAATCCAGCCACCCAGGGATGGCTCCCTGCTCATCTGCAGGGAGAGCAGGCTAAACCCACTCTCCCCGCAGAGCCCAGTTAGGCTCTCCACACTGCTCATGTGGAGATCCTCCATGCCTATTCCACAGGCAGCCTCTGCATAAGAATCAGGACTCTGATTGGATCCTCTAATGACAACACAAGGGGGTCAGTTGCCTCTTTGTGCTGGGATGGGGCCATAGCTCAGTGGTAGGACATCTGCTTTGCAGGCAGATGCAAAAAGTCCCAGGTTCCGTTCCTGGGGCATTTGCAGGCAGGACTGCGAAAGACTCCTGCCTAAAACCTTGGCGATCCACTGCCAGCCAATGTAGACAACACTGAGCAAGGCAGACCAATAGTCTGACTTGGTATAAGGCAGTTTCCTATGTTTCTGTTGTGGGAAGCTTTGCTACTGGAAAGTAGCTCCTCTAGTTGCATGAAACAGCAATTCACTACTGCTGTATTACTTTGAGGCTATTCTCACAATCTGCAAAAATCAAGCTAGGAGAGCCTAGCCCGATTTGTGCAGATCGTAAGAACCACCGGGCTCGGCAGTGAGCCCGGTGGTTCTAGAGCGGGTAACCCACTCAAGAACCCCTGCCCTAAAACCAGGTTTGCGGAGCGAGCGCTTCGCAAACCTGGTTTTCCAGATCGTGAGTAGCCGTGGTGTGGCTTCGCGCCACGCCTACTCATGAGGAGACCCCCGGAGGGGAGGCGAAAAGCCACCTCCCTGCTCCAGGGGTCTCGCCAGCATGCCCTGTGCACTCGCGCAGGGCATGCTGTAGCTTGCAGGGGCTGATCGGCCCCCGCTCCCCCTAGCCCCCACCGGCTCCGTCATGGAGACGGCAATGGTGTGGGCAGCCGATTCGGCTGCCCAGGGTTCCCTCCCTGCTCACTGCCCCAAAATGGGTCTCACTGATCGTGAGACCCTGTCCTTTGTCTTTGATTTTCATATTAGTTGCAGTTCCATTGAAATTGATGGGGTTTTGTTTCCAAGTAAGTGCATGTAGAAACAGGGTCTCAGGCTCTGTTCACATAACCATGCATCTCATCGACTGCAGCTACCACCTCTTTGTTCTTTGTGTAAAATAGCTATTGCAAATCAGCAATAGTAGAGAGAATCTTCTCCTTGTTAGAATATAGAATACCAGTTGGTCTTGTTTGAATCCCTTTCCTGCATGTGAAGTAGATTTTTTAAAGATCAGCTTGACTTTCATTGTTTAGAATGGAGTCATAGCATTTGTTTTAGTTAACCACGTTCTTACTTTTGAATGAAGATTATTCCAGATGGCATCTGGATATGTCATGTATGGAAGCTGACATGATTTTGATACAAAGCAGATGTGATTCTGACACAAAGCAGGGGCAGCAGTCAGCTAAAAAGCTTTCTCTGACTCTCCTGTGGAACTCTCTCCCACTTGAGGCATCTGCCTGAGTCAGTCTCTGTCTGCCTTTAGAAGACAACTGAAAATGTTCCTCTTCAGGCCGGTTTTTGGACTGTGAATTGTATGCTCTTTTTATACAATGCTGTTAAAATTCTTTCTTGGTTTCACAATGTTACATTTGTAATCTGTGTTTTATTGTACATTGTGCTGGGCAGTTATTTGGCAGGGTGGTTTGTTAGTTTCTCAAATGAAAAAAAGTATATAAATGCAAAATATGTCTGCATGTATATACTGTGATTTATAAAGAAGAAAGAGTAGTATAGGAACAGTTGTCAGTTAACATAGTCCTGTCTTCCTGTTGCTTCTATCAACAAATGTCCATTCATTTCTGGTATAAAATATATGATCAAGACCTGGGGGGGGGGGAATCCTTTTTTTTAAAAAAAATCTAATCTGGGTATTGCATTTTCTGACATGCCTTGGAAAGTATAGGGGAATGTTATGACTGAAAACACTTCCAAGTAATAAAGGGCCTGCAAGTTCTCTGTCTTTTGATATCTACATCAACTCCTAGAGGACCTGACAAATTATCTCAAAGATGCTTTCCACAATTGCAGCACGAAAGAGTAGGGAGTATACAACCTGCATTTGTGTCTTGGAGGGTTCTGCTTATTGAGATGGTCTGAATTCCTGGTGGAGGCTAAATGGTGTAAAGTGCTCTTTGGCTGGCTGTGATGCTCAGACAAATGAAGACGTTCTGTCTAATACGCGGTTTTAGAAAATGACTGGAGACAGAGCTTCGATCAGTCCCTTTGTGCTTTTAGCTTCGACCAGCCCCTTTGTGGAACACATCCAGCAGGATCACACTCTCAGTCATGGCTGCACAACTCAGCCCTCCAGCCCAGTTGAACTACAACTCCCACCACCCCTGACTTTTGGCCACTGTGGCTAGTGATGGTATGCCACCTTTTGGGGATGGTATGCCTTTGGGGATGCAGCTGTATCTCAGCAGTAGAGTATCTTCTTTGCATGCAGAAGATCCCCAGTTCGATTCCTGGCATCTCTAGGTAGGGATAAGAGAGACTCCTGCCTGTAACCTTGGAGAAGCTGCTGTCAGTCAGTGTAGACCAGGCCTGCTCAATTTAGCGCCCCCAGCTGTTTTTGGACTACACCTCCCATAATCCACAGTCACAGTGACCAATAGCCAGGGATTATGGGAGTTGTAGGCCAACATCTGCAGGAGGGCCGAAGTTGAGCAGCCCTGGTGTAGACAATACTGAGTTAGATAGACCAATGGTCTGACCTGGTATAAGGCAGCTTCCCATGTCTGCTATGATTTTTGTCCTTAGCTTTCAGTAATCTTTGGAAGGTTGAAAAAGTTGACTTGCTTTGACTTCTGATCCTAAACTTTTCCCCATCCCCATTCAGTGCACACACACAACCTGAAAGAGTTCCCCATGCACTTCAGCATTTGGAACTGCTCCATTGATACACAAAGGTGTTCAACACATTGAAGGGAATTAGGAAGCCCTTTCTCTTGTGCAAGTCCATGGATGCATTGACTCAGAGCTATGACATGAAAGCTTTTCCTACTGAAATGATTGCCTCAGAATGTTTGTAGGATCAGGGTGAAGGAGTCAAAAAGGGCATTGTAGAAATGCAGAACATGTAGAAGAGAGCAACCAAGATGATCAGGGGCCTAGAGCACCTTCCTTATGAGGCAAGGCTACAACACCTGGGGCATTTTAGTTTAGAAAAAAGATGACTCAGGTGAGACATGACAAAGGCCTATAAAATTATGCACAGTGGGGAGAGAATGGAGAGAGACAATTTTTGCTCCCTCTCTTATAACACTAGAACCAGGGGTCATTGCATGAAACTGATTGCCAAGAAATTGGGACTAACAAAAGGAAGTACTTTTTCACACAACACATAATTTACCTATGGAATTCTCTGCCACAAGATGTGGTGACAGCCACCAGCTTGGATGGCTTTAAGAAGGGCTTAGATACAGTAAGTCAATGGAGGACAAGTCTATCAATGGCTACTAGTTTGAGGGCTATAGGCCACCTCTAGCCTACGAGGCAAGATGCATCTGAATACCAGTTGCAGGGGAGCAACATCAGGAGAGAGGGCATGTCCTCAGCTCTTGCCTGTGGACTTCCCAGAGGCATCTGTTGGGTCACTGTGTGAAACTGGATGCTGGACTAGATAATAATTGGGCTTGATCCAGAAAGGCTGTTCTTAGGGTGTCATAGAGGCCCAGTGCAGATGTAATATTAAAGGGTAAAGTGTGCCATCAAGTCGATTTCGACTCCTGGCATCCACAGAGCTCTGTGGTTTTCTTTGTTAGAATACAGGAGGGGTTTACCATTGCCTCCTCCCTTACAGTATGAGACGATGCCTTTCAGCATCTTCCTATATCGCTGCTGCCTGATATAGTACCAGCGGGGATTTGAACCGGCAACCTTTTGCTTGTTAGTCAAGCATTTCCCTGCTGTGCCACTTATGGGGTAATATTACCCAGGGTTAAAAAATCAGAGAGCAAGCCACAGAGAATTTGCATGCAAGAAAATAGGAGTGGACCACATGATCCTGCCTTCTTGATCCTTTGACCCTGGCTATTTTACATCTGTTCTAACCTAGAAGACTCAAAGCCTCTGCAGTAAACAAAACACGATATGGATATATTAGGGTGTGTAGCCTTTGTTTATGAAAAAAATGGATCAGTACATAAAATGTGAAGGGGAGACTGGCACAGCAGAAATGTGTGCTTGATCCAGATGGCTTGAAGTGGGAAATGTGGTCACAGCACATTAGTTTTGTCTCCATGGTTATGCTAGTTTGGCAGGTTTAGATATTTAGATCTGCCTTGCACGACAGTGTAATCTGCATAGCTGTGCTTTTATCGAGCTTGGAAGTTGCCCTTATTTATGCAGTCCTGTGCTGAAAGTCAGTGATGGCATATTTGCTAAAAGAAAGAGGAGAATTACAGTGGATGATATGTTTGGTAGGCTACAATGACTGAGTTTTGCAAATCATATATTTATTCAAATAATGTCTGCAAGTTCTTTTTCCAATAAATTCTGGGCATATCCACCTGAGAGGCTGCAGTCCTGCTCTGGCAATGAGGTCTTGGTAAGTTCTGTTGTAAAAAGTGAAAGCTGCATATCCATTGTTTGGGGGCAGGACTGCAGCCTTAATTAAGCAGAAGTCATTTTGGGGAATTCAAGCCTAGCTTGGTGTGAAGGAACTTTGAGCACTGAGGAACAAGATTTTTTTTTTAAAAAAAATAGTGTATTTTGGGAGGTGGATGAGAGGGCTGCTAATACCATATCCAGGTTCTCTTGTTTCCTCCCCCTCTTCTTCCTCCTCCAAATATTTAGATATTGCTTTTCAATGAAAGTTCTCAAAGCAGTTTACCTAGAACAGGCCTGCTCAACTTCGGCCCTCCTGCAGATGTTGGCCTACAACTCCCATAATCCCTGGCTATTGGCCACTTTGGCTGGGGATTATGGGAGTTGTAGTCCAAAAACAGCTGGGGAGCCTAAGTTGAGCAGGCCCGACCTAGAAAAATAATAAATAATAAAGATGCTTCCCTGTAGAAAGAAATGTAAGATAGACACCAGTAACAGCCACTGCTGTGCTGGGGCTGGATAGGGACATTTGCTCTACCCCTGCTAACTTGGCAAAGAGTCAGCTTTTAACATGGTGATTCTCTTTTATTTAGCAGGAGGAGAGTAACTGGCCCTATCCACCCCCAGCACAGGACCTCCAGTGACTGTTGCTAGTGTCTACCTCGTGTTTCTTTTTAGATTGTGTGGCCTTTGGGGACAGGGATCCATCTTACTTATTTATTATTTCTCTGTGTAAACTGCCCTGAGCCATTTTTGGAAGGTTGGTATAGAAATCGAATGAATGAATGAATGAATGAATGAATACCACTTTTAAAGGTGCCTCTTTGCTTGGTTAGCAAAGATTCCTAGTTCCTCTTTGCTTGGTTAGCAAGCATGGGGTAGGGAGTTACCGTTCCTTGCCGCTTTGCTATCAGAGAGATTATGAAGGTTCCTTGTGGCTTATCCTCTGTGTAAATCCCGGACTGAGCATGTAAAACATGCCGGGGAGCTTCAGCTCCTGCTCACAACCTCAGAAATATCAGTTGCAAATGACCAGCTCTCTGATGATATTCCACAGAGATAGTTGGAGGTCAGACTTTTGTCTCGTACCTGAAATGAATAGCAGATGTGCACTTGTGTTTATATGCTTAGTACACATGTGCAAATGCTTAATCACTTAACTTGGCATTAACTGTAATTATTAACTCATTAAATCATATTGCCAGCGTGGGAACCAAATTAGCAGAAGTCCATTGACTGGTGTTTGAAAAACTGGACTGGCTGGTGTAGTGATTGCAGATTGTACGGGACAACTCTGAATAAGACTTGGCATACATCATGATCCTATGCGTGTTTACTCATTAGTAAGTCTCACTGTGTCCAGCTGGACTTGCTGCCTAGTCAGTGTCATTAGAATTGCAAGTTTGGCCTTTATTTCTGTGGAATAAGCTGTGGCAGCTGTAGACAACTTCAGGTTCAGAGTTAATTTGTTCAGCCTAGGAAAACTTTGTGGTATGGGCACAACTGGTGAATCCCAACATCTTCTTCTTCTTCTTCTTCTTCTTCTTATTATTATTATTATTATTATTATTTTACATTTTATATCCCGCTCTTCCTCCAAGGAGCCCAGAGCGGTGTACTACATACTTAGGTTTCTCCTCACAACAACCCTGTGAAGTAGGTTAGGCTAAAAGAGAAGTGACTGGCCCAGAGTCACCCAGCAAATAACATGGCTGAGTGGGGATTTGAACTCGGGTCTCCCCACTCATAGTCCAGCACTCTAACCACCACTACACCACGCTGGCTCTATAAGTTGCAAGGAGAGGTACACAGGTGCAAATCCAAATAGCCCAGTTTAATGGGATCATACACTGAAGCTTGACTGTGCAGCAGATACTGGCCATGATCCTGTGTTCATATACACATGGATAACACACACTGGGGCTGTTCTCATGAGCAGCCAAGACTGGGCTATGGCAGCTAAGCCCGGACTTGGCTGCACATGAGAACCGCCAGTAGCTGCGAGACTTTTGACAGTGCCTAGGGCAGCAAAACCACCTAGGGAGCCCACTGGTTAGCCAAGCTTAAGGGTGTGAGTGTGCTCTTACCCCGGGTAACTGCTCATGTGTCAGTCATCAGGGGGATCCACACAATGGACTACACACTTGCAGTTGCATGGTGCATTGTGGGATTCCCAGAGGCCAGGATGACGCGACCCAACTCCTGCGCGTCCGCACTGCTTGTGGCAGCTGTGGACTGTCGGGGTGTGTGATTATCACACCCAGCAACTCCCAGAGGATCATCTACAAGGAAGGCGTGCTTCTCCTCCCTTCCCTACCTCTCCCCATTAAGCCCTCTCACTAGATTGTGATCCAGACGAAATTATTCCTGAGTAGTCCTACTGGAAAGGAATAATCCGGACACCTGAGTAGTACAATTGATTCTCCTAGTCTGGACGCCACATCCTATTTTCAATAGAAAGCCATGCACACCTATAACTACCAAAATTCTGATTGTGTTTACTCAGAAGTTAGTCCCAGTGAATTTACTTCCTAGTAAGCATGTTTAGGACTGAGGCCTAAGACTAGCTGCTTACGTCTTGTAAAGCAAGAAGCCTTCTCTCACACATCCAACTGTGTACAGGATTATTCCCTAGTGGATCTGCATGTTTCCGGTGCTAGAGAGCTGGGTATGGGTATGAGAGACCCAGATTCAAATCTCTATGATGGAAATCTCTACAGTATAGCTTTGGGCAAGTCACCGGGGCTATTCCCACGATCAGGAAAAATCGGGCTAGGGAAGCCTAGCCCGATTTTTCCTGATCGTGGGAACCACCAGGCTTGGCCACGAGCCCGTTGGTTCCTAGGTGGGTAACCCGCCTAAGTGCCCCTGCCCTTAGCCCAGGTTTGCGGAGCAAGCACTCCGCAAAACCGGGCTCCCTGATTGTGAGTAGCCGTGGCGCAGCTCCGTGGCACAGCTACTTGCGAGTAGACCCCCGACCGGGAGGCGAAATGCCACCTCCCGGCTCCGGGGGTCTCCCCAGTATAACCTGCGTGCTTGCGCAGGACATACTGGGGCTTCTGGTGGCCGCGCTGCCCCAAGCTCCCCAGCCCCCGCTGGCTCCGTCACGGAGCCAGCAATCGTGTAGGCGGCCGATCGGCCACCCAGGGCTCCCTGCCCGATCGTCTGCGGGAGAGTGGGCTTAGCCCACTCTCCCTGCAGCTTTGCAAAAAGCGGGTTTCACGGATCATGAGACCCACCTCACCATCTTTCTGCCTAATATACCTTTCAGAATTGTTGCTAGGAAACATGACAAATGATATTAAAATTGTAAATTACTTTGTACACTAGAGTGTTACAGAAATAAAAATCAATAATTATATCATAGCCCCAGTAGCGAGTGGAAAGGGAGATTCTTGGAATGTTTTAATCATGTCAACCTATTGAAATCCACAGAAGTAGCTAACCTGAGGCTTTCCAGCTGTTTTTGTTCTAAGCTGAGCTCCTATCATCCCCAGCTGCAATAAACTGTGGCTGAGGATTATGGAAATAGTAGCCCAGAACTGCTAGAAAGCCTCAGGATGGACAGTTTTGGGCTACTATTCCCCACCAGGGGAGCAACAAGAGATCATATGTGGGGAAGGTCAGTTTGAGCAGCCTTGCCCGCCTCCCTCCACCAAGCCCTTCTCACTGATCATGAGAAAGGGCTCATCGTCTCTTGTAACAGCTGAAGCCGTTAGAGGGAAGGCTGGATGGGATGCCCAGTGCATTATGGGTATCCCAGCAGTGACGGGCGAGCGCTCTTCATTGCTGCAGCGCCGGCTAGAAGAGTCCGGCGCTGCACACGAGCAGGGAAATGGGGCTAAGGAAGCAAGCGCTCTCTTAACCTCATTTAAGAGCGTGGCTGTGCAGGAGGGTTTGCCACTGTGGTGCCGCTGGCAGCCACTTGGCTGCCGTGGCTTCACACATGCAGACAAGACCTTATCCTGCTCTGGGGCTGCGCATGTGAACAGCACAGCTCTATGGCTGTCCTAGGTATGTCTCACCTCTTTGCAATAATAATGCAAGCAAATGTGCTGGTGAAATGCAACTCTTTCCCCAGTGCTCAAAATAAAGATTTTGAAATTATGGGTGACGCCCAACTCCTCTGACCCTCACCTCCAAAAAGCTCCTTGCATGATGCTGTACAATTTGTGCAGGCTTTCTCCCAGCATTGGTAAAGACTTGGTCTACAGCAGCTGAGAAGACATGTTCATGTCTTGGTGTTAGTGAGGCCTCCCCCTGTTCTGGAAACCTAGCACTTGGCCTCATGCTGTTTTTTCACAGTGGTGCAGAATTTAGAATCTGTCTCATTTTTATTTATTGTCTCAAATTATTTTAATTTAGATCCTGACCGAATCAGTGGGAAGCAATCAATCAGCAAGCTTCTTCATAGTACTGGTACTAACATTTAATGAAAAAAATTTTTTACAACGTTTGTTATGTATGCTATGCAAATGGGAGAATTATTTTGCATTTGACAGCATGACCCTTGTTCGTGCTGCATGCATGAGGTCAGTTGCTTCTGCTACCCATGAGAAGGCTGCCGTGCTTTTTTGTGGAGATCAAAACACACACACACACATACACAAAGGGAAAAGGGAAATGTTTGAAGTCGGCTAAGATTCCGAACTGGCTAAGCAGGTTTTATTGAAGGTCAGTGCAAGTCAGCTGTTCTCCCTGGTCTGGGTTGTGGAAGACGTGAGTTACAGCCAGCTTTCTTTTCTTACAGATTTGAAAAGCATTAATGCCGTAACCTCCATTTAAAAAAAAAAAAAAAAGGAGCTCTCCCTCTCTCTCTCATTCATATATATATATATAGCGAGAGAGAGAGAGAGAGAGAGAGAGAGAGAGAGAGAGAGAGAGAGAGAGAACTGAATCACACATTGCAAGCTCCTACATTTAGAAGATTGCTCTTGTGTTTTTCTCTTCATTAAAATTTGGCTGTAACTATTCTGCAGTTCTTCTGTAACTATTTGTCAGGCCCAGCAGTGGGGAAAGGCTACAGGAGAGGTGTAGGTGGAAGCAGAGATTCCATTTACTCAGACCAGTGAGGCTAGCCCAATTCTCTACAATAGTGTGAATAGGCTCCTAGTCTCCCATTCAAATGCAAACCAGGGTGGACCCTGCTTAGCTAAGGGGACAAGTCATGCTTGCTGCCACAAGACCAGCGAGAATAGCCTCTTACATTCAAAGGCTATACAAAGAAACAGAGGCTATTCTCACGATCAGGCAAAATTGGGCTAGGGGAGCCTAGCCCCATTTTCCTGATCCTGTAAACCACCGGGCTCGCAGATGAGCCCGGTGGTTTACAAGGGGCTAGCCCACTTCAGTAGCCCTCCCCTTAGCCCGGGTTTGCAGAGAGAGCGCTCTGCAAACCCGGGCTGCCTGATCATGAGTAGCCATGGCGCAGCTCCTTGCAGCGGCTACTCATGAGTAGACCCCCGGAGGGGAGGCGAAAAGCTGTCCCCCGGCTCTGGGGTGTCTCCCCAGGATGCCCTGCGCATTTGTGAGCTTCCGGGGGATGCACGGCCCCCGAGCTCCCCAGCCCCTGCCGGCTCTGTCACGGAGCCAGCAATCGTGTGGCCGGCCGATCCGGCTGCCCAGGGATCCTGCTGCGATCGTCTGCGGGGAGAGCGGGCTTAGCCTGCTCTCCCCGCAATAGCGGCAAAAGTGGGTCTCACTGATCGTGAGACCCGCCTCATAAATTTTTAAAACTTTAGAGTAAATTGGAGGTCTCTGTTCCAGAAAAGCATCCGAATAATGAGGGTCTTTCCAGTTGTTGAGAGAGACAGCATCACCAGCACTTCTGTGCCGCCTCGCTGGATTGTGGGTGAAAACAGACCTTCTAAAACGTGGCATATGTGGTTTTGACACACGTTGAGCCCTTTCTCACGATTCGTGAGAAAGGATTTGAAGGGGCAGGGGAGGAAGCCTCAAAATGCTGACCTCCCCTACAGACGATCCTCGATGTTGATCTTGGCATGGAGATTGCCCAGCCCTGGGGCTGGCCAGTGATTGAAAAAACAACAACAACCCAACAACTCAGGGCCAAGGAAGCACCAGCTCCCTTAACCCCATTTCAGCGGGTGGCTGGCTTGGTGGGTTTGCCGCCAAAGCGCTGCTGGGATTGGGCGCAATCCTGCCGGTTCTCATCTGCAGGCAAGATCGGGCTTGGCTCTGTTAGCCTGGTCTTGCCTGTGCGTGAGAACAGCCTCATTGACCGCATTCCCAAGCTTTTCTTTTTAGGGCAGGGACTATGTGTTCAAACTACTTCTATCACACTTAGAAAGTCGGTCTATCTTCACTTTTCAAGGTTTTAAAGGCAGCAGTTGATGCATGCGTGTTGTGATGGCAGTGGTCTTTGGTTTAGAAAGCAAAAAAGAGCCACCAATAACGCTGTTACACCCGTGTATGCTTGCACTCCTCTGGATTGGGTCCCTCTAAAAGCCTATAAAACGGCTTCACTGATATCTCTGAATGAATGGCATGGTTGTTTGCAGCTTGAACATATGCTTTTGCTTTGTCTTCTCAATACACTAATCAAAGCCCCAATTTAGCATCTGAGAGCAGTGGGGTATTATGCATCATGTGCCCTTCTAAAGGACAGTCATGTGGTTCTCATGAACTCATTTTTATGTGACTGAAGTGGAAACTCCTGAAGAGCAGCTGTGTTAGTTTATAGTAGCAAATCATGTAAAGTGAATTAGCACCTTTAGAGATTAACTGGAGTTTTTGCAGTGTCTGCCTTCATAACTCTTCTAAGGTGTTACAAGCCTTCCTCTGCCCACCCCCCCTCCATTTTCCCTCCCACTAGGCACACTGTTCAGCCTAGCTTTCCTGAGAGAAATCATAGGAACATAGGAAGCTACCTTCTACTGAGTCAGACCATTGGTCCATCTAGCTCAGTATTGTCTACACAGACCAGCAGCGGCTTCTCCCAGGCTGCAAGAAGGGATGTATCTCAGCCCTGTCTTGGAGATGCCAGGGAGGGAAACTTGGAACCTTCTGCTCTTCCCGGAGTGGCCCCATCCCCTAAGGCAGAATATCTTACAATGCTCACACATGGCATCTCCCATTCAAATGCAGACCAGGGCAGAACCTGCTTAGCAAAGGGGACAATTCATGCTTGTTGTCACAGGACCAGCTCTGTTCCCAGTAAACACAATTAATGCTTGTTGCCACAGGACCAGCTCTGTTCCCAGTAAACACAGCAGAATCCTGTTCTCTTGTAAGGGTTTTGTGTACTGCGTGTGGGTCTAGAAAGCCTGAGTTTGGAAATCAGGTCAGCCATGATGTCACAGGGCGGCCTGGGGCAAGCCGCTGTCTCTCTGCCTCACTTCAATAACATTGGACCAATAGTGAAAAACCTTGCAGGTTGATGCAATAAGGAACATGGATTAACAATCTACATGAACATACATACAGTTAACAATGCCATAGGCATTGTGACGGTTGCTGAGGCATTATTTAATGCAAAAAACAGCATATTGTTCTTAATTCTAGTGATAACCACCAACTTGTTCCTTGACCTCTTCAGGAATATTACAGGACCCCTGCTTGAATGCTGAAATTTCATTAACAAAAAGTAAGACTCCAGTCCTTTTACATGAGCAGACATAAGCATAAGAGTGCAGGGAATGTTATTTTCAGGGGCTGTCTGAGAAGTCTTCTGTTTTAGTGATCTGGCCCATGAGTGCAGAGGGCCTGGGGAAATGGACAAGCACCAGGACCTTATCTTAAAATGTTCTGCAATTTCAACTTTATGTTGTTAATATTGGCCCACAGGATGCATTCCATCACTGATGTGCGTGTTTCAGGCAACGCAGGGGTGGGATAACTTTAGGGGTGAGGGAGGGTGCACTTACCCCTCCCTCCATTTTTGCCTCACTGGCACTCACTTTAAAACTGGTCCAGCGGGGCGGCAGCATCCCTCCCTGCCGTCCCATCTGCTCCTCGGACCGGAAGTAGGTGGAAGTAGCTCATGCGTGTGCACACGCTGATCTCAACATGCGCGAGCTGCTTCCGCCTACTTCTGGTCCAAGGAGCGGACGGGGCAGCAGGGAGGTATGCTGCCGTCCAGGTGGGCCGGTTTTCAAGCAAGCGCCGGCAGGGGGAAAGCGGAGGGAGAGGTAAGTGCACCCTCGCCCACCTTTAAAGTTGCCGCACCCCACCCCCATTGAACCCTTCGAACCGCCCAGTTTTTGAACCATAAAAGGGCCTCCAAACAGGTTCGTGCACATCCCTATTGTGCAGCAGCAATGGTGCAGCAGGGCCAGCTGACTGGTAGCGCCAGCCCCGTGTCGCGCATCATTTTGGGCCATTGAATGCAATTCATTGTCGTTCTTGAGAGAGTATGTGGCATAGGGAGGTCCACTTCTGTCTGTCTGTCTCTTGAACTACAAGTCTTAGAGTTTCCTGTACTGTTCTCACGGAGCCCCTTGAACGTCCGGGCCCTGAAGACATGTACTTCCCCACCCCCCACGTACCCCCACATGCTTGGGCCATGGATCTACCCTCTCTGTCCCTGCTAACCCATTTGCACTAGTAGAGATCAATGTGCGAGGTGAGGGGGAAGCAGATTTCCATAGCTCCCATGTGGACTGTGGGCATCAGCTCACATGTTCCTCTCATAAGCGTCTCTCTGCATGCTGCTCTGGACTCCCTGGGCAACTATGGACAAGCTAGCTTCTGTCTTGGTCACTTCCTCATCTCGAACATGGCAGTTTTAATGACCTACTCCACAGGGTTCCTGAGAAGATAAGTGTTGGAAATCAGTTCATGTTGTTAAAAGGGCTGTATAAATGATTCATGGTAACTTAGTGCTTCAGACACTTACATGTATGAGTAATTTTATATTTTCTGAGGGGAGTTAATGGGATAGTTATTGCTGCTTGTAGAAGCAGAGCGTAAGTGTTTATGTGTCCAAAAGGGAAGTGGGGAGAGAGCCACTCTTGCTATAACTATAATAAAAGGCTTTTGGCCATGCATGTGGGACTTCGGGGAATAGGTTTGCTGACCACTTACACCGATGAAGTTCCATCGATTCCAAGCAGCTTGGAGAGCAATCATGATTTCTGTATACAAAAGTGAGTTGGCAACATTCTTTTTGTGTCACTCTGAATGTGATCAAAACCTTCACCCCATGAGATCTGACTTAGTGGTAAAAGATGATAGAGCCGATGTATTTTTTATGCTCTGAGCCGCAATCCAGAAGTTTTGTTGGGAAGGGGGGAATGAAGGGGATAACTTGGGCATCAGGAGCAGCCAATGGGGCATGTCCAAGTAGTAAGAACAGATGGGGGGAAAGCTGTCCCATAGCTACCCCTTTGGCCCAAACAACCCCATTTGTGATATGTCATGGAAGGCATTCCTCTGGCACAAGGATGGAAGGGTCAATTTCTGCCTATCCTCCTTTCCCTCTGCAGCCCACTGCTCCCCTCCAAAACTATGTCTCCGAAGGTTGGGGAAACTCCAGGGACCTTGGGGTTGGTGGGGGGCATGGGGGAACTGCAGAGGGAAAGGGAGATCAATAACATCATCCCCACCCCCGCTTGGTGCACAAACCTTAGTTTTGATTCTGCTCATTGTCTTTTTGAGGCAATAGCAGTGTCCTGTGTGAATTATCCTCTAACTCTTTTTCATGAATGGTGCTGACACTTGGGAAAAGATCTGGACGTACTCAACCAGCTGGGACCACTCCCTCCACACCCATCACAGTAATGGCTCCAGGGGCAGTGATGTGTGTTCAAGTTCAGATAGGTTGGAGTGATGAAGGGCATGATGAAGGAATGTTGGCTATCACACTGAGGAAGTGTTGGTGAAAACTCTTGGCCTTCCTCCGTTAATGCTCCCAGGACATGAACTGAAGGCACATTATACCCAAACCTTCCTGAAGCTAAGCAGGTCAGGGTCTAGTCAGTGCCTGGATGGGAGACCAGCTGGGAATCCTATGTATGTTGCTTTGAGTTCCATTATGGAAGTTAGCTGGGATGGCCATACACTGAAAGAGCTCCATGTAGCATACATCAAACAAGTCACACCATGCAGTAGCACACACATGCGATCTTCACACATGAAGATCTATTTTGGGATGTTTTCCTCCAAGATCTCTACCATGATCCAAAACAACATTGTCTCCACTTTATCCTTCCCTTCCCAAAGGAGAATAGATCTAACTAGGGATGTGCCCAGAACCGGTTCAAAGACAGTGGAGGCCTGTCGTTAAGAGCGGAGGAGGGTGCACTTAACCCTCCCACTGCTTTCCCGCCGCTGGCGTCCGTGTGTTTCAAAACCCATCGGGGCAGCAGTGTACCTCCCTGCCACCCCGTTGCCCTCATCTTCTGGATATGACCGGAAGTCGCCAATGTGCGCATGTTTGTGCTGGTGCGCACAGGCGCGTCGGCGACTTCCGGTCATATCTGGAAGACGAGGGCAACGGGGCATCAGGGAGGTACGCTGGCACCCCGATGGGCTTTGAAACACATGGATGCCGGCGGGGGGAAAGCAGCGGAAGAGGTAAGTGCACCCTCCCCCGCTCTTAAAGATAGACAACCCCCCACTGCCTTTGAGCCTCACTGCCGCGGTTCTGTGCACATTGCTAGATCTAACAGAACAATTCCACTACCCTGTGGGATAACAACTGCAGAATGATATGACAAATATGATATACCCATCATTAATGCAGTTCTCAGCATGCTCTGTGCCGAATGCATATAAGCCAAGGATTTTCAAGCCATACAATACATTTGCCAGGGCTCGCTGTGTCAGATAACTGCTGTCAGCTGAGGCGGAATATATCTGCAGGGCAAACTGATAGCATATATCAAGACATTGCAGCAAATTCTCTCGCTGCTTGCTGCTGTGGATGGCGTTCTACTGCACGGCATTTTGTCCCATCATGTGACTAGATATGAAGTGTCAGCAGGTCTAAAGGTGTTAGCAGCTACTCAGATAGTAAACAGCAGTTCAGCCTTGGCTATCTGGTATGTTTTAAAAAAGTTCTCATGCAACCCTGTCATAGGAGACATGGTAGCTGCAAGCATGCAATGGTTTGCACTGCTGAAGTTAAAGCAGGGACCCATATATGTTAGGGGGCAAAGTTCCCCAATTTTACTAGACAGCTTTCCCCCACAAAATCAGGGATTGTCCAAGCTGGGACATTAATCTGTCTGAGCTCAATATTTTGTACAATTGACTACACAAGGTTAGTTGGGGTTTGGACCCTTTATATTTTTTCTTCAGCTTTTTGTGACATATCTGAGAGTCACCTCGAGTCTGCTGGTTCCTCCCACTTGCCCTCAAGCACTCCGGTTCTCTGTCCATATGGGCATTTCCAGTTTTTGGGGGCCTTTTCTAGAGTTGCCCTGGGACTCTAGAACATGCTTCCTAATGAAATTAGATTTTTAAAGGACCTAAATACACATCTGTTCATTCAGGCTTTTAGTTTATAGTTTTGAAACTCTGGTTTTAGAATTTTTATTGTATTTTAAATTGTTTCAATTATGTTAATGTTTTAATGGTTTTATATTGTGAACCACCCAGGGACCTTTTTGTATGGGACGGTATATAAATGTACTAAATATATAGATAAATAGTATATAGATGGTTGCACCAATGGTTGCACGAAACACTAGATATAGGAAAGCAAAAGGAAAGATACAGGAAGTGGTGGTGGGGGGTCATCTAGCAAGGAAACACATTTTTTAGGTCTACCCTTGAGTTCCATTCTGCCGCAGGGTTATTGAGATCGGCTTGGAGCGCACGTTCATGTTGGGCCAATCTTAGGGCCCCATTTATTATGCGGGGAAGTATTTTAAGATGAAAGATTGGCATTATGATCAGGTCGCTTTGTTGGAATTATTCTGATTAAGATGGGTGGTAGAAGAGAGGAAACAGGCTGACGTAGGTGAGAAACACTCATTAGAGCAAAAGCAGACAAAGAATGGGGTTATAATGTAGAGGCATGCTCACAGCCTTCCTGTTTTTGATGTTGCTGTCTTGCAACTATGTCAGATCTTTAAACATCAAAGATTACTTGTGCAAATATTCCTTTGGAGAAGACAGAAATGGTTGCCCAATCAACCTGATAGATTTTTGTTACTATGCAGAAGCCTCAGTCTAGATGATATGTTTGTAACATAAGGCACTTCTGCATTTTTTGCAACACTTCACTGCTAATGTGCCTTAATTAGGCTAAGCTTCTCCAGTATAGATTTAGAAGTCTTCTTGAAAAAATGGATGGTATGTATAGCACATTATTTTTGCCTTGTTTTTTTCTATTTCACTTTAGCAGGAAAAGCATACACTACGCTCCCTACTCTACCTTCTACATGCTACAGCTGCATCTTTCTACTGAGATAACATCTGCTGTCATCAGCAAGGGGAAGGGGGCTTTCCCACATGCCAGGGACATTTTCCGTGAACTTGGGAAATGCCTTTCATGAATGCATTAGTGACCACCAATTGATAAGGTCTCTCATTCTCCCTGTATCCCTGAGCTACAGTGATGAAAATCACATTATATAGTGTTCTTGGGACTGCATCGTTTCAAACTGCAAGTGGGAAATAACATATTTAAATACTTCCTCACATCAAAAACTCCCTTTCTGAGGAAAGCTAGAGAGAAAGTTCCTGGTTCTGCTGTGCTGATTTTCTGCTTCCCCCACCCCCACCATAGAGGAGCATTATATGCCCGCCCCCACCACACAATTGTGTGATACTGCCCATTCTGCTATCTTAGGACTCTATCACCTCTTTCCCACCTTCTGCTGGTCTCCTTCTGCAGCCAAGACCCAAGTTCTGCGGACTTAGGAGGGTCAGATTCTAGACTATAACAATTCAGATTGTGGTTGGAGGGGGGTCACATTTTTGAATATTGCCCAACGTTAATACAAAGAAACGAATGATGGTTCCATATACATTAAAAAGGTACACATCAGAGAAAATAGTAATTAGTGTCGCCTTCTCCCTAGTATGCCAATTTACTGTATCAAGGATTTTTTTAAATGGACTAATGTGTGGAAATAACATTCAGAAATACTACCCTCACAATATACAATAGTATAATCCAAAATGCTCCCATCTACCATCTGATGTGTCCTTTGCAGAATGTCTCTTGCGACTGAATTGAGGTAGGAGTATCTAATGGCGGAATCCTGAGATGCTAGAACAATCTGCTGCTTTAGTCTGCGGAAAGGTGACCCCCACCCCCCCTTTTTAATGCTCTCCTTCGTTTTTTGTTTTTACTGTATGGAGAGCATAAAACGTTTAAAAATGCACCGAAAACACACAATTTTTTTTAAATCCATAACAGCAAGGGAGTGAACTGTAATTGAACCTTCTCTCTGATGCTCCAGCTTTTTTCTTTGCAGAGAGTTTTGCACATGGGGAGTATTAAAAGAAGGCACATGCAGCTTGAAGCAGTCCAGTCCACCCTCTGCTGTGTGAGTAGAACCAGCTTCAGTCTTGCACCTACATCTAAGAGATTCACACACTATATTCAGCACTTGTACAATCCGTGTGCACTATGCATAGGTACAGATCTGTATGCAGGTGCAGTTATGTTATGCAGGTACAGCAGTACGCTCCCTGTCTGTATCCTGCATTTCAGGGGGCCTGTACCTAGGTTTACTTTTAAAACGAATACAGGGGCAGTCATTCACGGAAAAACATGTATGTATGTACAAACATCGGAATGCATGTAAAACACTTTGAGGTCATTATGAGGTCATAATGGGGAGGTGCTCATTGTTAGGAGATTGTAATCTGCAAGACAGGATAGAACTTGTTGTTCTGTCCCCCCTGAGAGAGCAGCTTTCTTGACAAGATCCCCACCGCTCATTAAGATAATCAGGAGGGGTCCTTCTTCAGATGCTTCCAGTTCTTCTTCAGATGCTTCCCGCCCTGGGATCAGGCCTTCCCAGATGTCGCTCCTGGGTTGTGGAATGCACTCCCGGTGGATATAGAGTATTATCTTATTTAGAGGCCTTCAGAAGAGCCTTAAAGATCCATCTTTTTAGCCTGGCTTTTAATGATATCTAGTTTGAATTTTAGTCCTGTTCGAAAGGGTTTTTTAAAAATTTTAATTGTTTTATTATGTGTTTTTGATTTTAATTTAAACTGCCCTGATCCACTTTAAGAAGGGCGGTATATAAATTGAATAAATAAAATAATAATTGACACCATTGAAAACTGTGTCCTACGCAGGTTTGGGAGCTGTGTGTGCTCCGAATTTTCGGTTGCGTGCATGCAAACAATTTGGTAAGAGAAGAGAGAAGTGATGGTGTGAAAGCAAGGTAGGAGGGAAATTTGGGTAGCTTTTCCTCTTACCTTGATTCCACACAATCACTTCTCCCTTCTCCTACCTAGTTGCTTACTCCCACGCAACAGAAAATTGGGAGCACACACAGCTCCCAAACCTGAGTAGAACACAATTTTCGCTTGTGTGAATGACCTCATTGTCTGCAGACCAAGCCCTTCCTGCCAATTGCACCTGAGTGAAGCAGTTTGTAATATCCTCCCCTCATGCAAGAACCAGAGCCTTCTAGCTGTCATTTCTGTACTCTTCCCCCTCACCCCTCCAGCGCTTAGCTTAAGAGCCTCAAAGCTTTCGCATCTTAAACCAGTTTCCCTTTCATTCACACCAGCTCAGAGCCAGAGAAGTCAGCAAGATTTTACTACTGGACTGTCAGGATAACGGAGCAGATTAGAGTCCCCCTTCCTTTTCAGCCAAGTGGTGTAAAAATATTTTAAATACCTGCCATTGAAAGCAATACACTCCCTTGCTCTTCCACCTCTCTGCATTTCTAAGTACCTTTCAGAGTGGCAAAGAGTAATTCATACGCCATGTTGGTAATCCCTGAATAGTAGGATTTTGTCAAGCAGTGGCTTTAATTCTAGGGCCTTCTTTAGATCATATTAATTTGTGGCAAAAGGTATCCTGCAGAATACAAGAACCCTTTCTCAAACCTGATGTATTCAGATCTGCTAGCTATCTCAATGCTGCCGTCTCTTTCTCCATGCATCTTAATATTGGTATAATGCTCCAGAAATAACATTCCTTTTTTATCCTTTCTGATTGCCCAGAGGGTTTGAATGCTTCTCAGGACACTTGGATAAATGATATTTTGTGTTATGCCTTAGGAAGAGATTTTCCACATGGCCACACTAAGTGCAATTAATCACTTTTCATCGGTCATTAACGGAAAATCAATATGAGAAGCAAAATTACAACTTTTTAAAAGGTAGAATATATTGCAGGACACTGTGGTTCCTACGGATATAGAAATAACAGGGCATTGTAGGTTTCTCTCTTAGTTAGTGCTAGTAAACATTTCAGTGTTTTCCCTATTGTATGGTTCACATGTCATGGTGAACCAGAGGCTCTGCTGGACTGCTGGTTCCTGGAACGAGTATGCAAGCCCAATTCCAGTGTTAAGAAGGATATGCCAACATTGGGTTTGTTGTGCAAGCCCGCCAATGTTGGCATGGCTTGCCCTGCCTGTGGCTCGGAACTGGGCATCTGTCTTGTACTTCAAATTTTGGTTACAGATGTCCGGTTCTGGACTGCAAGTAGGACAGGATATGCCGACATGGGCAGATTTGTGCGATAAACCCAGTGTTGGCATATCCTTCCTGACATTGAAAAGTCTGGCTCTCTCACACACTCCAGAACTGACTGATCGGCTAAACTGCCAATCCCTGTGACATAAAAGAAAGAGATTGCTTTCTCTTTTCCATTTAATGCAGTATATAATACTTAAATACTTTTGGCCTGTTGTCACAATCACTAGCATGGATTCTAATCATGACCCCATGCTTTGCAACAGGTTTGCAAGAATATTTAAGATGGACTCCTGAATCTTGACTCTGGGTCTGCACCAATGCTCTTGTCTAGTCCCACTAAATTTTATCTAACTTTGGTTGATCATTCAATTCCCTGCCCAAATAACCTTTGTACATTTCTGGAACTGCATGATTGGTGCTTATATTTTTCTTATTAATAATTGCTAAATTTGAGCAATGGAATCTCTGCACCCATCCCCAAGCGTTGATGCAGTGTGCTCAAAAGAGCAGGCAAATATTGAGATGGGCAAAAACAAATAAAAAATTCTCCATAATATGTAGCCCTAAGCCTCTTACTCATGTTGTTGCTTCATTAGAAAATGGCACCTACTAAATGGTAGTTACTATTTAGGCAGGTACTAACCTTCCAGTTAGTAGGTATCATTTTCTCATGAAACAATAACATTATTAAGAGGCAGCTTACGATTATGTATTCTGAAGAACTTACTACTATTATTTGCTCAAAGGGAATATTGAGATTTGTCTGTTTTGGAGATGGTAAAGTAGCTTCTGGTGGCAGATGAAATGATGTTGGGTATCCCAGTCTTCAACTACTCCCTCCCTCCTGACCGAGGTTGAAGCCTCGGTCTGGTACCAGGGTTCTCTCTAATTTTTTTCATCTGTGTGTGGAATGAGTTTTGTTCTGGGTGGCAGTATCAAGGCAGTGTCTGCACACATGCATTCAGAGTGGGGCCTTCCTGATTCCACCTGAACGGGATCAAAAATTAACTGAGTGGACATAAAAAAATGTGTGAGCACACACACATGCACGCCTTAGAGGGAACAGTGTCTGGCAGTGATCGCCACTGTCATGGAGCCTGCAGACCTCACAGCTAGTGTTGCACCAACATATCAGGAAGATGCACTAAAGCGATAGCACGTACTCAGCAGAGCAAGACACAGGTTACTTCTAGTTATCATCCAGAGGGGTGATAACTGGGGGAGCGAAACTCGCAAAAATCAGAGTGGAGTATGTTCTCACAAGAGTACAACATAGAGAGTGGGGATCCCCCCCCTTTTAAGTGGTAGCCACAAAATAGAATACAGCCATGAACCCTCTTTCACTTCACGTTCCTGGTAGGACTAGAACTGCTTTGCCTTGTTATCTTGGACTATTCAGCGGAGAGGTCTATACACACTTCATTAATTTTCCATCAACATAGTGTTAGTAGATCCCAGGAGTTCCCTTTATTGATGTGTGGCATTTCTCTACTCTTTATGTATGGCGAAACATTGCTTTTGCTTCATTCTGCTTGATGGAAGGTTTCATAGATTTTGCTTCTAATGCTACCTGCAGTGTTATTTTTACCTCCAGCTCTTAGTTTGTTTAGCTAATAGTTGGGCCTTACTACACTTTAAAGCTCCTATTTATGCATAAAATATTAATAGTGAAAATAATGACCCTCTCTTTATGTTTTCAGTTACAACAATAAAGGATAAGAGGGGAAACAATACTCATATCCACCTTGTTGTATATAAATATACGTAGGAGTTAGCACTTTCATTTATTAGTTTGACAACTATATGTACATACCAATAACAATGAAAAATTCTTCCTGTTGCCAACTGAATCACATCCTTCTGTTTGCTCAGGTTTGGGGTTGTTTGGGTGGGGGTTTTTTTGGTAGTTAAATTGCAGTCTGTTTCATATGTTTCCATTTTTGTCAGCTTTGTTTATACTTCGAATCCCCCCAAAACGAATATTTTAAAACAGATACCACATTAATTCTAAGCAATTTTCTGTAGTAGCTAATTGGATAGATGCTTCCCTCCCTCAGCTTCATTTCTTCAGGCACTTTGAGTAGTTACATATGCTCTTAGAATGATAAATTGATAATTACATAGATTAAACTTAGTTAATGGAATGATCTCCACAAATACATGAACATACATGGCTGATCTGGTTACTAAGATGGCTAGATATAGTTGAATTTATGATAAAAAAAATTTAAGCCTTCTTGAATTGGGAGAGGAGAGCTGGTCTTGTGGTAGCAAGCATGACTTGTCCCCATAGCTAAGCAGGGTTGCATCTGAATGGTAGACCTGATGTGTGAGCACTGCAAGATATTCCCCTCAGGGGATGAAGCTGCTCTGGGAAGAGCTGAAGGTTTCAAGTTCCCTCCCTGGCTTCTCCAAGATAGGGCTGAGAGAGATTCCTGCCTGCAACCTTGGAGAAGCCGCTGCCAGTCTGTGAAAACAATACTGAGCTAGGTAGATCAATGGTCTGACTCAGTATATGGCAGTTTCCTATGTTCCCTGTGTTCCTATGAATTAATAAAATGCGTATCTGGTGTTGAACAAACGTTCCTCAATGATACATCATCTGTATTGTGTTTTCTCAATGATACTTCATCTGTATTTTGCTTGTAACAGTGAAGCCTCTGCAATTGATTGGCTGAGCTAGTGTGATGGTTTGGAATGTTCAGTTCAGTGAAGAACAAAGTTTGCTGTCCAGATTCTGTGAGGGAAGGAAAAGTTGTTAGTTTTTCTGGGATTAAAACCTCACACAGGGAATAGCTGAGAATGGGGAAGAGGTTCCAGGGCATAGGGAAGGGAAGGGACAGAGATCCAAGAGGCAAGGAGGCTGAAGGCAGGATGTAGAATAGATAAATGACTGAGAAATAGGAGCTTGTTTCTGTGTCTCCTTGTCACACACTTGCATCTCACTTTGTTTATTATCTATTTATTTTATTTAACATATTTGTATACTACCCAAAACGCAAGTTTCTGGGCGATTTACAACAAAAGGTCTAGTATGATCTGGAATCTACAGATGAATAAATGGGGCTGTGCAGGCCAGTTCAGCCCCAATTCTCAACAACTTTCTTTTATTCTGTGGGAGAAACTATTTGGAGGCAATCTATTTTCCAAGTACCTTACAAGTAAACTCTTGATTTTTAAAAACTCTAATTTGTTTTAGTATCTAATATTTTGCATAACAGTTTGGGGTGTGTTAGAGATGCACAAAGTTTTATTGTTGCACCTGTTTCTTAGTTGGAAATATTATAATTCTTTCTCCCCCCTTTTCTTAGGACTTCCTTCTTGATTACTGTATATATAAATATCTTATCATAGTCTAATCCTAAATCTGTTTATCTGGAAGTAAGTCTTGATTTCAGTAGGACTTCTTTCCAAATAAGTATGATTAAGATGACCACAAATTGGGTGCTAGTATGTTATAGATTAGAAAGTGTTGCTCAGATTCTGCGAAAAGCTGGGCAAACTTGATGAACACTTGTTGAAATAATATATTTGTTTTTTAAAATAAAAGATTCTAGAATAGTGCTGATATTTTTTATAACCACACTGCAGTCAGTAGAAAGTGATATTTTCAATAGGATGGAGCTAAAAATAAAAGTGTACAAAGGAAGTTAAGCATGGAAAAATATATTGGACTGTTGGAACAGATAAAACCACTTTGCTGGAAAGAATCATGGAAAGAAGAATAAACTTTACGCTGGTGTCCATAATCAAAGGTGAATTGCAGAATGACCTGGTACAAAACAATGTTTTGCTTCAGACAAGGTTGGGCTGAAAAATCAATAATGAAAGGATATGGAATTAACAGAGAGAAAGGGAGCGAGAGAGAAACATTTGAGCATGTGTTGAAAATAGGAGTGGGTAAACAAGGTTTTTAAAAAGTGATACTTATTATCACATTGTTACATGGGGCTCTTTGTAGTTTCCCATCTAGGGGACTAAGCTGGTCCACACCCACTTAGTTTAGCAGTGATGTAGCATCAAGTGGTCCCGGATTTCCTGCAAACAAAGATTTTTTTAAATCAACTAGAACTTGGTTTTTGCAAGTTCTTTGATGTTAGCAATCGAGAGGTCATCTTAAATTTAGAGTCTTCTCTCTGCCCCCCAGGAAATTCAGGTATATCCTATATTTAATCTTAAATTCAGTCTCATCTTCTATTAGGGCAAATATAGTATGTGCTTTTGTTATGATGCGTCCTACCATTTTCTAAAGTGGAAGCTTGGTCTTCATTCTGTTATATTAGGTTTCAATTTTTTTAAATTCATCTTGTCCAAACAGTAAATGGAGAGAAAAGGGGTCTTACCCAGAAAATTAAATTAGCATTGCAGAGGTTGAGGAGTACTGTTTGGGATGTAAGAATCATTGAAGGCCTTAAAAAATAAAACCAAGCAGCACAACATTCCTGTTAATTTCCTCTCCTGGCATGATGATGTTCCTCTTGTGAATAATCATTCACTGATTGAATAATCAATCAGTTAACTTAAGATTCTTAATTAACCTCTCCTCCATGAAGTTATCTAAGCCCCTATATCTGTAGATAGATAGATAGATAGATAGATAGATAGATAGATAGATAGATACGCATTAGTATACCTGATGCTTTACATCATAATGCCTCTTCTATGGGTTATAATGATAATTGATATTACTTCTAATAAATCAGGCCTCAACAAATTTTCTTTGGTTGTAGGAGCCAACCTCAAAATTTAGGAGCCATCTATTGTAGGGTTGGTGGTGGGTTAACCACTCATTCCTGGCAATGCATTCTGCTCTGTGGAGTGTATGGATGTGCAAACACTGCTCACACTTAGCAGTGCCTTCTGCTCCATGGGGGCAGATTCCCCACCTTGCTTGCTCACTTCTCCTCCTGTCCGCATCCGTCTGGCTCAGGCAGGCAAGGGACTTCCATGACCAGGAGGACGTAGAGGGACCAACCTTGAGGAGAGGACAACTGGTCTTATGGTAGCAAGCATGACTTGTCCCCATAGCTAAGCAGGGTCTGCCCTGGTTGCATCTGAATGGGAGACTTGATGGGTGAGCACTGCAAGATATTCCCCTCAGGGGATGAAGCTGCTCTGGGAAGAGCAGAAGGTTTCAAGTTCCCTCCCTGGCTTCTCCAAGAGAGGGCTGAGAGAGATTCCTGCCTGCAACCTCGGAGAAGCCACTGCCAGTCTATGAAGACAATACTGAGCTAGATAGACCAATAGTCTTACTCAGTATATGGCAGTTTCCTATGTTCCTATGCTCCACATTGGAGAACTGTTGAGCTGAAATACAATTTTGATTCCCCCCCCCCCATTCTGGACATTTTGCTTAAAATATTGCAATAAAGTACAACAATGTGACCTCAGTCCATCTGGAGAACATTTTTTAAAGGAAGAGAAATAGCAATAATCGGAAGGAGTGGAGCCCATAATATTGTCCAGTAAATAAAGAGGTAGAGTAGAAGAGCAGACACATTTCAGAAGGGAGTGAGTTGCACATTGAGGAATCCACCATAAAAGGTGCCTGACCACCCACTGAATTTTGGTACAGTGGTCTGATTCCCATACTGCAGGCTGTGTCCAATCCATATTTTCAGGTTGATGCCTCTTCTGATTTTTACTTAGTGTCCAACCCCTGCTAACTGGGCAAAGAGGCACCTTTTTAATGTGGTGATTCTCTTTATTTAGTAGAGGGAGAGTAACTGGCCCTATCCACCCCCAGCACAGTACCTCCAGTTACTTTTGCCGTTATCTGTCTTATTATTATTTTTTAGACTGTGAGCCCTTTGGGGACAGGGATCCATCTTAATCTATTATATTAATTCTCCTGGGTGTGCCTTGGAATGTGCGTCCCAGAGCCCAGCTGATTGGCTGGGCGGCGGACGCGCCTGATTGGCTGAGGCACACCGAGGAGGATTGGTTGCCGTGGCGGCGGCCCAGCCGTGGAGGCCATCGGTGGCGGGCCCAGCCCGGCCACAGAGGCAAGGCCCAGGAAGGGGGGAAAGAAAGTGGCAGGGGGCAGAAGTGGCAGTGGGGAGGAGAGGTGCCTGGGCCCAGAAGCAGAGGCTGGGGCAGAAGTGGGGGGAGAGGCAACCGCCGGCCCCAAAGAGTGCACAGATGCTCTGTGCGGGGTCGGCTAGTTTATTTATTATTTCTCTATGTAAACTGCTTTGGAAACTTTTGTTGAAAAGCGGTATTTAAATGTTGTTGTTGTTGTTTAGTTCTGCACTGTTTTAAAAGTGACCACCACATATGAGTAAACATGGTGCAAGCATGAACAGTGGTAGATAATGGGGAGCAGAGGTAGGAACATAAGAAGCTGCCATAAAACGAGTCAGACCATTGGTCTATCTAGCTCAGTATTGTCTTCACAGACTGGCAGTGGCTTCTCCAAGGTTGCAGGCAGCAATCTCTCTCAGCCCTATCTTGGAGAAGCCAGGGAGGGAACTTGAAACCTTCTGCTCTTCCCAGAGCTGCTCCATCCCCTAAGGTATCTTATTGTGCTCACACTTCTAGTCTCCTATTCAAATGCAACCAGGACGGACCCTGTTTAGCTAAGGGGACAAGTCATGTTTGCTACCACAAGACCAGCTCTCCTCTCAGTCTAGGAGTAATATATAAAGTAATGAATAGTAATTAATAGTAGTAGTAGTATGTTTATTGCGGTCACAGACCAGATTAACAAACAATAACAATTAACAGCATTAATAAGAAAATTCAAGAATTTCAAAAGTTTACAAGATCACAAACTGTTCAAATTACTAATACAGTCTTTACGGAGCTTTGACGCCACAAAACAGAACTTTGCCATACTAACCATGGTTTCCTCATAAAACACAGTTCAAAGAAATAATTTGAAATGGGCTTGCAAAACCATGCTTGAGAGGAAGTTAGATTATCATGGTTAATGTAATGCAGAATCATAGCTAGTGAAGGGAGAATTTGTTCCAGAGAGGAGAGGAGGCAAAGAGGAGGAGCATGCATTCATGAGACTGAACCTTGATTTGCAAAACACGGTTTGCAGGGACCCAGCTTTATATCTGTACTGGACTTTTTGCATTGACCAGCCTGGGCTTGAAGGATGGCTGGTATTACAGAAGAGTGTTGAGCTGCCCCCAAAATGTGAACAGTGCAGGGGTGGGGGTGGCCCTTAGGAATGCTGCATTGGAAAACACCGAGACAGGTGTTCACAGTGCGGAAAGTGCTTGCTTTAGAAAGCATTCCACATTCTTCTGTCGTCTAGAAATTTCAGAGAATTTCATTTCACATCTGTTGAGCTATGACTGCACTTGATGAAAAATCCTTCCTTCATGGCTGAAGGAGTAAATTAAAAAAAAATCAATAATAAGTTAATGGAAGAATATGGAGCTGAGATGAGAGTAGCTGTAGTTTCCAGAGAAAAACATCCCTAAGAGCAGCCTGGCTTGTGGCCCCAGACCAAATGGTGTTTACTTTGGCACAAATGCTGTGCAGCACTTGTCTTATCACTGGCTGTGTGCCTGGGCATTGCATTGTTCACTTGAAGGCACTAAAATAGTCCAAGTATGGAACAAAATATAAACAGTAACCTGTTATCAAGAATTCCTGTTTAGGTTTAGATTGAGATGTCAGTGCTTGAGCCTCTTATTAACGGACCCAGAAAGATTATCCATAGCAATTAGGCAATACCTGGTTCACATGATCCGATATTCTTTGACTCCAGGCTTCTGAATATCAAAGAAATCCAGACACTGCCAGAAGTTGGAGTAATGGAAACCTTTTCATGTCTTCTGCATTTGCTTCTGAGTCAGGCATGCTCCCTAGCCCGAGCAACTCTGTTGGTCGTTTGCTCTCTCACATCTTGCCCAACTTTGTCTTGTTTTTCTGGGTCATGTCTTGCATGCATGTCCCCCCCACCCACCCCACCCCGTTTTCAAAGAGCTGCCACAATGGGGATACAGATTGGGACCATGTTGAGGCATGAGGGAGGACTTTAAGCCTTTACCCTGGGGCATTTTCCTGCACCCCAGAAATTACTATTTGCCACTGAAAGTGCCATGCCAGCAAGTGGCACCTTTAGCACCAAATTGCCACTTTAGGAGGGCAGTTTTCAGCAGGAAAACAGCACAAGGGAAATGGGGCGGAGGGAGGCCAGCGGCGGCTTGGGTTCTGCCACATCCACAGCCCCTAGCCCGACCCCCTGCATCTGACATCAGACACAAGGAATGTTTAACCACGCCCCCTGCATCTGATGTCAGAATGTGGGGGTGTGGTTTAGCTCCAAAACAAGGCTGTGCAGCCCCATTTGGGAGTTAGACTGGCCAGCGCTCCATTCGCAGCATGGCTAGAGCAACTCTCCCTGTCTTTTAAAGTCAGAGAGAGTCACTCTGGCTGCGCTGCAAAGGCAGCACTGGTAGATTTTAAGCTCAAAAATGAGGCTGTGTAGCCCCATTTTTAAGCTAAATCATGCCCCCCGTCTGACTGCAGACATGGGGGGCATCTCTGGGGTGCCAGGTGTGGCCCCTGAAGGGTGGCGGCCTACATTCTTTGAACCCGTCTGCTCAATGGAGGCTCCGCCCCTGGGTTAAATCCCCCCTTCCACCCATCCTGCATTTTCAGTCCAGACCGGCTCTCCCCTCCGCCCACTGCTCCATGGCTGCTATTTAAAAAGAAATAAATAAAATGCACAAAGGAGATGATGACAGCTTTAATGACTTCTCTCATTTTGACCCTCACTTGTCAGGAGCTGACAACGGCTCATGGTATGTAATATTATTTCTTTCATTATTGCCAGCAGAGTTCAGTGACAAGATTGGATGGCGGCTCCTTGGGAAATAGGGCAAACATATCTCTTGGCCCAGTGGGCGGGGAGAAGAGGCCAAAGAGCGAAAAAGGGCTCTTCTCCATACGTACATTACCTACCTTGACATTATGGGTACATAGGAACATTTCGTGCATGACTTAGCTGGAAGCCTTGAGTTAGCGCTTGTGTGTAGGTAACATGGAAAATAGCCATTCATGAGCCACTGTCTTGGATTCTGTTTGTCATTTGAATAATTGACCTAGGTGGCAGCCAAGCATGCTACGCTGCCGATGGGAGCACATAATGGGTGTCAAGGTCACTATTCCAGCAACGGAAACCATAATGAGAATGGGAGCATTGGGATTAAGATGCGACATTGACAAATTACTGTACACATGTTCTCTTTATGTTATTTTATTGCAAGATAATTTGTTTTCCTTTCTGTTGGAGTGCTTCATGGGAGAAGAGCTTTACTGATGTGAACTTTCACTTTTGCAGTGAGCCAAGAGTGTCTGGTCTGGAAAAGGTGTTTGTGGCTGATGTGTTCTGTGTCGCAGATCAGCAATTGTGTTGCACAGAGATTTTTCTTAGAAAAGAGTCAAATCCTAGGAGCATTTCTCTTCAGAATGAACAAGCTGAGCTTCCTCTTGGATATTGGCCTTTGTCAGAAGGAAATGGGGGGCTTTTCTCACAGTCAAGACTAGAGCCCTTAAGACTCGGGGACCCCAATCCACAGACACACGTATCTCTCTATGAAAAGACACACTTGCAGAAAAGCATATAGGCAGTGGCTTTTGGTGGTTTGAATGAAACTTAATTCAGCTTAATTTAAAGTGTTTACATTGCAGAGGAATAAAACACACTGATGGCTCCATGCTTCTGGCAATAGTATATCCTAGTTTGGAGTCCATGAGTCAACATTCAGATTACATATTAAAATTATGTGCACCAGCTCGCAGGAAACAAAGAATAAGAGAATAATGAGAAGAAGTGACTGATTACCATGCTCTTGAGCATGAAACAAACATCCTGTGTTGACCAAATCAACTTTCAATTCAAGCTCTACAGTTGAAAAACATCTTTTCTAATTAAGTCCTAATTAACCTCATCAATAGCAACTTCTAAATTCAGTGGTTTTCCAGGAAGTGTCCCAGTTTCTTCACCAGTGATTTCACCACCTGAAGCTATAACTATAGTTTTCTTGGAAGCCATAGGATAATCAATTTTTACGAACAAGCACACTTTGGTTGTTTGTTTTCTTTTTTACATTTCTATCCTTCTCTTCCTCCAAGGAGCCCAGAGTGGTGTACATGATTATGTTTAGCCTCACAATAATCCTGTGAGATAGGTTAGGCTGAGAGATAAGTGACTGACCTAGAGTCACCCAGTGAGATCCATGGCTGAGTGGGCTTTGAACTCGGATCTAGTTGGTCCTAGTCTAAACTCTAACCACTACACCACACTGGCTGTCCTATAATATTTGTAGATATTATAAATAATCAGATTAACATATGTAATAATCATAGATAAGAAACCTTGGGGCTGTTCTCACGACCGCAGAAAATCGGGCTAGCCCCCACTAGCCCGATTTTCTGTAATCGTGAGAACCACCGGGCTCAGCTGCGAGCCCGGTGGTTCTAGAGCGGGTAACCCGCTCAAGTACCCCTGCCCTAAAATCACGTTTGCAGAGCGAGTGCTCCACATACCTGGTTTTGAAGATTGTGAGTAACCGCAGCGCAGCTCCATGCCATGCCTACTCATGAGGCGACCCCCAGAGGGGAGGCGAAAAGCCACCTCCCAGCTCCGGGGGTCTTGCCAGCATGCCCTGCGCGCTCACGCAGGGCATGCTGGAGCTTCTGGGGGCCAGTTAGCCCCTGCTCCCCCCCAGCCCCTGCCGGCTCTGTCACGGAGCCGGCAATCGTGTGGGCGGCCGATCTGGCCACCCAGGGCTCCCTTCCCACTCACTCTGCTGAACCGGGTCTCACTGATCGTGAGACCTGGCTCCTTGTGTTATTGAGATAAACTTGAGTTTTCAGCACACCGCAAGCCTTTTTGGGCATCACTCTAGATGTGATGTGGGAGCTCTGTGATTAGAGCTCTCAAAGTTTTATCCCCCCCACCGCCCAAGGCAGCCATAGGGGTGGGGTGTTGAATTGAGGCTATGGCACAGGGAAAGGGGTTTTTAATCCTTTCCCCGTGCACTGATTCTACAACCTAAATTGCCTTTCCCCATATTTCCCCCTCCGCAGCTAATAACAGCACTGGGGTGGAATTTAAGTCAGGGAATGGATGCAGGGGTGGGGTGGGGAGTTTTGATCTCCTCCCTCCCCTGCATTACGACCTTGATGAAAATAGTGGGCCCCAAGGCTAGTTTTTGAGAGAGGAATTGAGAAGTCCAACCCAGAGTTCTTTCATCATGTCTAAGTTTGGCCGTGACATGTTCAACGAGAAACTTCTGGTTTTAGGTCAGATTTAGGGCAGCCAAGTCAAGTGGCCTCTTAGACCTTTAATATAAAAAATATGATATATAGCCAAGAGATATAAATGCAGATCCACACTCCACAGCCTGAATTTGCATATCTTGTCTACTCAAATGAACAGAGCATTATCGAAGGAGGATACTAACTGTAGACTGTGTGGGTACTTCAGTTAAAAGGGATTTCTGCTGTCTTAATACCTTCTGAACAGTTTACTGCTGATTCATAAAGTATGAATTAGCTCTCAATCTGTCTTGTTACAGAGAAGTTTGTTTATATGCAAACAGTCCCTGCAAGATTGTTATTCAGACTTCTAGTGATGAAACACCCCACAAATCCCATAACAATTTGTTAGTCCACATGCTAGTCCAAAGTTGAACGTTAGTCCAAAGTTTGTTTGTTTGTTTGATTGATTGTTTTATATACTGCCCTTCCAAAAATGGCTCAGGGTGGTTTACATCAAAATAAAAACAATTGAAATCAATTAACAATTAAAATCAAAACTAAATCCATTAAACAATTAAAATCATTAACATTAAAATAATTTAAAACCAACATTAAAAATTTAAAGCCATAAATCTAATTAAAAGCCTGGGTGAATAAATGTGTCTTTGAAAGCTGAGCATTCAGCGTTGCCTTATACCAACCATTGGTCCATGTAGCTCAGTATTGTCAACACTGATTGAGAGCAGTTATCCATGTTTGAGATAAGGGTCTTTCCCAACCACCCCTTTCAATTCCAGGGATTGAACCCGGGACCTTCTGCGTACTAGCCGTGTGCTCTACCTCTGAGCTATGGCCCCTTTCCCAGTTCTCCTATTAATCTTGCTAATACAGTTGTATTGCAGTTGTGTTAAAGTAAAGTGTGCCATCGAGTCGGTGTCGACTCCTGGCAACCACAGAGCCCTGTGGTTGTCTAAATGTATCATTGTGCAATTTTACCATTAATGGACATTATAACTATCAAATTAAACTAAGTGATAGCTCCAGGCAATTAACCAATGTAAGGATAAGCAGCCCAAATGTCATTTGGTTATAAATTTATTTTTACTCCCCCCGTCTTAGGAAGATTTGCATTCCATAGTAAGGAATGCCACATTGGGGAAAAGAATCTTATTGATTAGGAACGCATGTCATTCTTCTAAATTTTTATTTCATGGCGGATATAAATGTTACAGCTGTAAGGCATTCAGGTAGGATATACCTATATACATTTTTTTTCTAAATTATAGAACACAAGATAAGTAGGTCATCCACATTTTGTAATATTGAGATTTTTCTTTTAAATCTCCACTAAATAATTTAGTGGAGAGGTGACATGAAACACAACATGTCAAGAGCAAGGGGAGAAAATCTCATTACCTGCTGTGCCAGCCATGGGTTCTTTGAGTCCTTTGCTCCAAATTAGGGTTTTTATGACTTTAGGGTTATATTCTTGTATAAATCAACATACCTGTTACATTAGATAAACACAACATTTATGCCGCCTGGATGAATACCATATCAGTGCTTTTTGTTTTTGAAAGAGTTTTTCTTTAAATGTGTTGGAAACCTATATCCCGCTTGCTTTTGTGTAGTGCTGCAAAATGTTCCTTTGATTTTCTTATGTCAGTTTGGCTGAAGCAATAAAATTGCACCATATTGTGCTTGGGGTGTGTATGTGAGGTTTGACAACTTGAGGGTCACAACATCAGGGATACATTTTCAGGTGGTACAGAGCACTTCCAGAGGAGCGGGAGGTCACTGAAATTCCTCCCGTGCCTCATGAGAGTGCAAGTCTTGTGTTGGTCAGAATCTCAGCAGCAGTACTAGTATTCTTACATAACACTGGCACTTTTTAAATATGGATTTCAGCCAGTATTATTATTACACATATTTTAATAATAATGTAATATCTTGGTACATTAATAATAACTAGCTTAACTGGCACAGAGCATCTGCACCCTAGTGCTTTTTGCTCTCCTTGCCTCTGCTTTCTCTCCCCTTCCCTTGTTTCTTCCCCCGCTCTTCTCCTCCCTTCTCTCTCTTCTCCCCCCCCTCCTCCTTTCTCTTTTTCTATCCTTTCCCCCACCTTTCCCATCACATACCCCACCCTAGATCCTCCAGCTCCCCCCCCACTGCAATACATGTCGAGAGACACCTCCGGGCACTCGCCCACCCGCAGGCCATGAGGATTGCCTTAGCAGCTCCATCACACGGGGTGGGTGGGTTTTATGGACAACAGTGTGCTCTGTCATTTAAGGTTATTGAGGAGGGCAGGAGAAGGAGGCCTCTCCCAGTCGTGGCTCAGTGGATCTGGCGACCTAGCCCCACTCAGCCCAAGCTGACCATGGTGGCAGCGGGCCTTCCCGCTTCCTCTCCTCACCGGCCCAGGTGGGCCTCCAGCCCTCCAGAGAGGCTGTGGGGAGTCTGGAGGCAAATGGAGTCCTGCGCCGGTGATCGTTGCTCCAGGGGTGCCGAAGACCCGATCCCCTGCCGGGGACAATCCAGTCCCTCTGGTCATTCATGGCAGATCTTGCTGGTGCTGCCTCGCTGGCTCCTCTCTGTCCACAGAGGCATCACCCCTTCCCACCTAGGCTTGCGACCGGTGGCAGCGCTCAGAGCTGAGGGTGGAAGCAGAGGCATTGTGGCGGTGGCCAACCGCGGGCCTCTGACACATTGCCCGACCTTTCTCTGCTCGCAGGCCTAGGCAGGAAGTGGCACTGCCTCTGTGGGCGGGCTGCGGGGTGAGTGAGGGGCAGCGCTGACTGAGGCAGGAGGAGGCAGATTCCAGGGCAGGCTACCAGGTGAGTGAGGGCGACTCAGAGAGAGGCCCCCCCTGCTCTGCTCTGCTCTGCTCTGCACTGTTCTGCCCTGCCAGGAAATCTCGCAAGATGTGCCAAATACCACGGGATGTGTAACATACGTCCTTAGGCATGCGCACACACCACCTGGCACCTTACAGTGGCCGACACCAGAATAATGCTGCACTTGTGCAGTTATGTTAAGTTAGCACAAGGCAGTTGGGACAGCAAGATGCACTAAATCAGGAGATGGCATTTCTGATCACTATTGCACTAGTGCAAACACGTTTGCACTTGCACAACAAAGTGCCATACCTCCTGCTGTGGAAACTCTTCTTCATCTGTTTTGCACGGAACTTTTGCACCAGAGCTAAACTCCGGACATCCGTGTGACTTCATGCAGCTGTGCCATTTTCTTGCACTAGCGCGGTGTGTTTTGTTTTCAGTAGTGGATTCTTCTGCTTTCCCTGTTGAAGAATGAAACTGTTCTCACCATACATCTGTACCTTGCTGAGCACAGATATCTCTGAATCGTCTTCCTGGTTTTCTTCACATATCTTCCATGTCAAAGCAACTTGCGCTTGGGTCCTTTAATTATCTCCCTAGAGTTAAGTTGGTGGAAATGGCATTTCACAAACCACCCCTTCAATCATTCTAAATTAAGTTATTGAAATATCCCAAACAAACACGCTCTTTAATATTGAATGTGGCATGAAGGTAAGATAGCTGAAAAAAGAAATCAATAATAAATTGCAGGAGTCTTCCTGTTATTGTCTTGGCAACCTTCTGAAAACAGGAATTTCAACAAATGTCTTGGATTTGAAACAAGAACATAATAGATCTAAGTAGGTTAGGGAACAAAACACACCGACTGGGGAAACACAGCCTCTCAATGCTATAATGTGATTTATAGAGGAAAACAGCTTAATTCCGATTGCATAATAGGAAACTTCCCCTAGATACCAATGGTAGAGATTTTCTTAGGCGGTCATTTTTGTGTCTGCACATTGTAAATGCAGATATCTGCAGGCACGAAACTGCACAGGGCTTAAGAAGGGAATGAAACCGTATTTTAAGCACAGTGTTGAGATGATTGCTTGCACACAATTACAAGGCCAGTGTTTGATTTCCATTTATTTCTCTTAAAGAGGAAATTGCTTTCGCGTTCAGCTAATCCATGCTGTGGATCATTTCAGTACATTACGGTTTGTTGCTTTGTTTGCAGAACCTTAATTATCACTTCAGGTTTCCATAGTTTTATTAAGCAAGAATAATAGTTTTATTAAGCAAGAATAATTACGTCTGCTCTGATTTTGAATCCAGGAGGTTAATGGGAAACCATGATGGTGCACTGATCTGCATTCCCTTCCCTCGCCCCCACCCCATTCTTTTTGTTCTTTATTAGTGGAAAAATTGTAATGTTCTATAGGATCACTCAGAACCAGTGTGGCTGCAATCCAGGCTCCCTTTTAAAGGTAAAGTGTGCTGTCAAGTCGATTTTGACTCCTGGCGCCCACAGAGCCCTGTGGTTGTCTTTGGTAGAATGCAGGAGGGGTTTACCATTGCCATTTCCCGCGAAGTATGAGCTGATGCCTTTCAGCATCTTCCTATATCCCTGCTGCCTGATATAGTACCAGTGGGGATTCGAACTGGCAACCTTCTGCTTGTTAGTCAAGCATTTCCCCGCTGTGCCACTTAAGGTGACAGGCTCCCTCTTAGCCATAGTTAAAAGTGCAGAAACAGGACTGCATGCTCCTTCCTCACAACCTTTCCCATCACTTGAGTGGTTCCCCTTCCCATCTCACCTGCAGTTAATGGATATTGACACCAACATTCGCTGTGATTATCTAAGTGTGTGATACATGGCCTTGGTCCCATTTTGTGTACATGATCCTCATCCAGGTGAAAGGCTACAAGTACTTCCCTATGCACATGCCCCTAGCTGGCTCAGAGCTGACATCCTGACTAACAACGTGCTTGCAGAAGGATGTGGTGCAGGCATGACACTGTTGCGCTACCTGTGTGCACTAAATCTGGAGCTTGTGTTCCAGACAGCTGTTCTGCTACTGCAGGCATGCTTGTGCAACAGTGCACAACTTGTGGCAACCCTCATTTGTTTTAAAGGGAACTTTCACACAAGAGCGCTATAGTGCAATCCCACAAATCCCTGCTTTTTAGCGCAACTATGCCATCTTTCTACACTAGCTCCAAACCCCTGGAGAGCTAGATTGGGAACCCAATCTTGGGAACCCTTCCAACAAGAACCCTTCCAACAAGATTGGGAACCCCTTCATTAAAGGTTAAAAACAGCACCTGAACCGAATCCAGAAACATACAGGGAAGTAAGGTGAAAGCGTGTTGTTGAGTCAGTGTTGACTCCTGGTGACCACAGAGCCCTGTGGTTGTCTTTGATCGAATACAGGAGGGGTTTACCATTGCCCCCTCCTGCACAGTATCTGAACCAGCAATCTCTAGCTTGCTAGTTAAGTCACTTCCTCGCTGTGCCATTAGGTGGCTTATACAGGCAAGTAGTACAGATCAAAATAATACTGTTGTGATATGTTCTGGCCCTCCAGTTCCAGCCAACAACCTTGCGATTGCGTTTTGCACCAGTTTCATTTTCTGAATTCTTTTCAAGGGCCGCTCAATAGAACATCTTACAGTGGTCAAGCCTTATATAGAAGGACAACTACTGTAGTTGCACTCTGCAAGGCACATTGGCTGCTAGTTCTCCATATAAACCTGAAGGCATATCTTCTATATTTACCTGAATCCACGACTAGTTTCCCCCCAGTTTTTTTGAAGTTAGAAATTGGGGAGTTGCCTTAAATTCAGAGTCTTGTTCCTTTCAGGAAAATATGAATATAACCTGAATTTAACCTCTATTTTTAAGGAGATTGTCTTAAATTCAGAGTCGTCTTCTATTTGAGAAAATGCAATGAAGCTCCATTTCACCAGTTTTGGAATGGGATTAGATAGCTGACACATTTCTTTGACCTCTGTGGTAGTGGGCCTTTAAGAGACCCAAGTTCCAGAGGACTTGCTTGTTGTCAGCCTCACCAATTAATCAGCGGCCAAATGTTAATCTGAGATTAAGGCTTTAATCAATCATTCACACCAGTTAATCAATTAAAGCTTTTCTTTTTGTTTCTTTGTCTGGGTGCTTGGATTTCTATTCTGTGTCAAAGGCGCTGCACTAGGCTTGCAATGCATATCCAAATAGGCCATTAAAATAAAACAAGAAATAATAAAACTCATAGCACTTCCAAAAATATTCAACATAGGATTTTGACAATTCTCCAGAGAAAGGTAGTTCCACAAACCATGAGGTCTAGTGATGGGTCAAACCCACCCCCTAACCTGGCTTGATTTTAAAGGAGTTTGGCAAACCAAACTCTTTCCCCCAAACCCTGGAAGACAGCTTATTTAATTCAGAGCTCAATTTGTACCTTCTCATGCTCTCAATCACCAAAGACAACCACAGGCCTCTGTGGTCGCCAGGAGTTGATACCGACTTCACGGCGGGCACACTTTACCTTTAATGATCTAATTGGGAGCATGAGACTGTCTGAATTTCACTCCTCTTCCTTCCATCCTCCCTGTTGTTTGCAACACTGCTTTGGCCACTTCATAGGCATGATTGGGCTAGGAAAATTACATTTCCCTGCATTCTTGGTGCCTGGGAAGCTGCAGTAGCACTGTTCCTAGTGCCCAGGGGGAAGGGAGATGGAGGAGCTGTTGCCGCAAGTAGGTAAGTAGGAGTGGAGAGTTCTTCTGCTTGGATTGCGTTCTGAGCTGGAGAAGAATTGGGGCTGGGCTGGCTCCATTTGGAATACTGGCACATTTTAGAAGCGTGCCAGATTTGTGTTTCTTGATGGACCACTGTGGAGTTCTGTCACATCAATTATGAAATCCCACATGCTCACCCACATCTTTCTTCTTCTCACCCCATAATTGCTCATATAATAACCCTGTTCACTTCAGGCAGTCTTCTCATTTACTGCTTTAGGATTTCCTAACGTGCCTGGTACTCTAATATACAAGATGGCTTGACTTGGGTGTTTTTATACATTTAAGAAAATATTGCTATACCGGATATCCATGATCATCTCAACCTGCAAAGAGTGTGAATACAAAGCTGCCGCCTCTCTTGCCACGATGCACTAGCTCAGGCCTGTTCAACTTGCAGTGCACTCAACCAAATGTGCAGCCCACCAGCCACTGTATGGTGGTCCACCAGAGGCTCACAAACCACCTGATTTGTTCCCCCTAGCTGCAATTTAAAAAACAACAACAGAGAGGTTGTCAGGCATCTGAAAGGTGCCCTGGTTTGTACTAGGCTAATATCTCATCTGCATGTAATCATACCTGAACACATTTCAAGATATTGGGTAGAATCCCAACTAAGTTGATCATAACTGAACTCCATTAAAATTAGTGGTACTTGGTTCATCATGCCTAACATGTCTCATTTATTTCCATGGTGCTTATTTAGGACTAGCTAACCCATGTATGTGTATTTTCACATATCTGTTTTTCCTCCCCAGAATTAGCCTTTTAAAAATGATTTCATCAGTAGCCAACTGCTATTTCTGATGGCCACCAGTGTTAATCTGGACCTTTTAAGTGGCTAGTGGAGAGATGAGGGCTGCCTTTCCAGCAGCTATTAAAAAGATCTATACTTCAGAGATAACCCACCAGCCTTATAAAGCAATGAAGGAAAGAAAACAACATTAGAAGCAATCCTAATGGCCATAAAATTCCAAAAATGGAAATGATTTGCTTTCATTACATAAAGTGTTCATTAAAGCTTCAAATAATGAAATAAATGTTGAGAATGGAAAGCTTCCCTGTTGAACTAGTCTCTGTTTACATTGCAGTAATCCAGGGCCATAAAAACAGGGCTATACAAATGTTCCTTTCTTGGGGAAGCTCTCAGAAAGCCGAGGGACCACACAGTGCTCCCCACATAGAATATTTATATTTTAAGCCTTGCATTTGTAGTCATGGCTTTCCGCCAGGACTGTGGCAGTTCTTCCTTGCCACCTGGCTGTCAAAATATTAGAAAAATTGACCCAAGAATCATATAGATATCCCCTTCATTTTACAGTCTTTGGTCTCAGTTGAGAAATATTTCTAAGAGGTGATTCTACTCCGGATGTGCAAAATATGCCGAAGTGATTGGGTAGCACGGGTAAGTAGAAAAATGAACTATTTGGGAAAGGGAGGGGTTCAAGATGTAGTAAGCTGGAGAAAAAAATATGCATAAGCTAAATCAACTAGCAAAACCTCTTCTGTCTGTAGAAACTATTTATTTGTTTTGTGAATTAAAATAAATTATTATTATATGGCCGGTTTGTGACATCAGACATACACTGTAAATTTGTTTTGTACAAAAGGATGACATATGTACTACTAAGGATACACTAATCAGGCTTAACAGATAAAAGCATTTTAATATATGTTGGAATGTTTGGTTTTTATTTAGCAGGTAAAGTGACCAAAGGACAGCAAAAGATTTTCCCCCTTTTAGTCAGCTGGGGAAAATCCAAGTAGATCACCCATTTCAAAATCTTTAACATGCAATAATTCCATTCACTTAATACTGAAATGCAGCCATTTTCTGACTAGCCTGTAACAAAGAAAGGTTTGTGCCTTTGGAGAACAAAATTCAAACTGGATAAATATGGATAAAAAGAAACTTAGAAAAGTTTGGAGCAACAACAGATCTTCAAGGACTTTGAGAGAACTTATGATCTATGGGATTTTCTGTGATGGGTGCTGCACAAATCCTATTAATTTATCTTAACTGTTCAGGTCAGCATTTTTCTTCTAAACACAGAAGGGATTAGCTTTGCTAAACTAAAATGATATTAGATGATATTGGAAGGGAGCTGTGGTCCTTCTGACATTAGGGCTGGGATTCAGAGAGATGATTTAGGCACACCCATGGCTTTTCATAGGCCCCATGGATTTTATTTGAACAGCAGACACACACACCCTCCCAAAAAAATCTGCTGTTGAAAATCCTCCACGTCTCAAAAGTAGTTTGCCAAGTGGCTTGTGGGGTGGGGTGTGAGGAGGAAATGCTCTACTAGTCCAAAGCCCCTTAGGTGTGTGGAACACAATTGCCTGGTTCCTTGGCTCCTGGCCTCAGCATACATTCTGTTGTGAAACACATCCAGTTTCCTTTGAGTGCATTTTCTCCCCTTACACTTCTGCAACTTGCTTGCTTCCTCCAAGCTGCAATCCCTTGTCTCCTTGTGTATTTTTGGAAGGGCAGACAGAGAGACGGCCTGCATCATCCGTGGGAGAAATCAGTGAGTCACAGCCTTCAGTTACGAGGGGCTTTGTTTCATCCGAATCCCTCTTGCCAAGATGCTGACAGTTAATTTGAGTCATCGGCAGTGAACAAGCTGTAGAGCAACTTGGATATTCTGAGGATGGAATAGGTTTAGGGGAAGGAAGGAAGGAAGGAGATGTTCACCCATAACCTACCTCTGTGGTTTGAGGGTCGGGTTTTGAGAGCGGTTGTACTGGTATTATTGTTTCACTGTCTGCAGCTATCTGAACCTTCACTGAAACCAAACGTCACATTATTGGAAGCATGGCTAATGGAAAATTCCAGCATCTGTCTTGTATGTGCAGCTGTTAAACGGAACTGTCAGGGTTCAACCTGGAGCCAGATCTAGGGTGGTATTGCTAAACTTTCTGAGAGCTGGAGCACACTCCACCCCTCCCAATTAAAACTGGGGGCATATTCCATGTATTTTTCACACTGCAGCTGTGCAAGTAAGAATGACCTACCCTTAGTGAAACTCATTCCCTGTGTTTGTGCATGCCACAATTCTGAACACTCCCTCTGCTTTGGACAGGAGAGGAATCTACAGCTGTGGGGCATACAGAGATACACAGGCAGCCTCCTCTGAGGGTGGGTAGTTCTGCTGCATCTCTGGAGCATGCAATCACAGCCGAAGCAGTGAGCTGTGCCGCAGAAATACAAGGGGAGGAGGGGAGTGCAGGGCACATATTTTGCAGCACCAAATCATATGTGCCATATGTGCCGAGGATTAATGAACAGCTAAGCACCTGCTGCCTGCATTTTCTTGTTGAAAACTAAATTAAGAACTCACTGAATTGAATATGGGTGTGTGGGTGGGTGGTTGGGGGGAGGTCTGTGTCACAGAGTAAAGTATTTAAACTGGGAGGAGAAACCAAACTGCTTTCTCACCCCGTAGGAGGGGTTAATTCCAGATCTTGACTTTGCATTTTAGGAGCTTGCAACGCAGCCTGTTTTGTTGCATTTCTAGGTGAAATTATGCATCTAGGTTGAACTTTGCATGTGTTCATGCTGAAGTTTATGTACTGTTTCATATTCTAACCCAATCCCAAAGGTGCATTAAAATATAAATAAAATACATTTACATGAAATTGAGAGGCTATTCAAATTGTGCTACCTGTTGCTGCAACTTGAACTATAAAGCACTGTTCTCTTCCCACATACAAAGCTATCCACCATTTTGTTTTGGAAGGTTTTGGGACTGACAAGGATGACATCACAGTTTTTGACGGAATGTCTCTGTTCCAGTTACTGATGGCTTCCATCTTCAGCACACTTTCAGCAAAATAGATTTCGTTGCTGATCTAAAATGCTTCTTCACACATCACATAATTAATGTGTGCCTCTACAGTGGGACTAGATACACTGATGGAGAACAGGTTTATCAACAGCTATTACTCATGCTGCCTCGATGAAACCTTTATGTTTAGTGGCACTATGCCACTGAATGCCAGAGTTTGCCTGAGTTCTCTGGGGTTGAACTCTGCTGAGCACTGCCCCTTGTGGTGACTTGCTGTACAGCAGCATCTTTTTCAGCTCTATGCTGACACCATTCATTGAGGCTCATTATGGGCTTCACTGCAGACAGGAAGAATATAAGATGGGTGCCCAACTCAGATACCCCAGTGGGCCAGAACCAACCATGACTTGGTGTGTGGGGGCCGTGGTAAATGTTCAGGACATTAATGATTACATTAAAATTATTGAATATAAATGAAAGCAATTAATAATTACTCATTACAAATATTAATGAAAGCAATTATAAGTTAACCACAGCATGAGGAAAGTAGAGGAGGCTGCTAGCAACCGTTCCTCCTCCCTGCCGCTCATGCCGCTCAAAGCTTAATTTTGGAAGGAGGCTGACCCCCACCAGGGCTATGGAGCAAGGCAGCATTTCACACCTCACCTCAGGTATCCCAAAACTTTGGGCCCACCCCTGGCGCCATCAAAAAGGTCCCCAGATCCAGCCCCCGGGCCTTATGTTGTGCAGGCTTGATACAAGAGTATTCCTCTCTGAAGCAGATCTTGCCTCAGTTTAAAGATGTCCTTGCTCTGGTGTGTGTGTTCTTTCTTGCTCTGTCTGCTGGGCTTGACCTATGGAGTGTTCCTGATCTTTGGCTCCTGGCTTGGCCTGACCTTGGGCTGCCGGTTTTGAGCCCTGACTGGTTGTTTGGCTCTCTCGGTCCCAACTTCTGCCTTGTGTCGTCTAACACCTGCTGCCCATGGCTTCATCTTGACACTGTTGCTGAGGGGCAGCAGTAGGGAAGAGCTTCTGCCTTCCTGCCCTGCTTCTGAGCTTCTTAGAAGTATCTGGCTGCTCATTGTAGGAAACGCAGTATTGAGCTGGATGGACCTTTACTCTGCTCCATTTATGTTCTTCAGTCGTATCTCCGATATGGATTCTGCAGACTATTTGGACCTGTGTCTGAAGTGCCACAAGTAGTGTTCCCTCTAACAGGGATTCCTAGATGTGGTTGACTGCAACTCCCAGAATCCCCAGCTTGCGAGCTTGAGTAAAGAATTCTATGACCTGAGGCAGAGATCTCTAGCCTAGTTTGTGTGTTCAAGTCTCTGAGCCCTCTTCAGTCAAAGTGGGGTACGCCACATGGTCCTTGTGATTGCCAAACAATATGAAACCTCTGGATCTATCATCAGCTGGTCAGCACAGCTGCATTTCTGGCTCCACCCTGTAGCAACTAATCTCAGAGATACTTGATTGGATCCATAATGTTGAACATGGATTGGAACAGTAGTGGTGCCATTCTCGTGATACTTTCACAGAATATTACAATAAAATTTAAACCCATATCAGCAATCTATATGCAAATATTTTAACCAATTTATGATAGCAACAAATTAAGGTTTCAGCAATTTGTGTGTGTACGCGTGCCTGTGTATGTGTACACACGTGCTCGATATTTATACATGAGATAATAATGCATGCTTCTTCCCTTGTTTACCCTGCATCCAGTGGCAGCACCAGAAAAAACAAGTTGTTCTAGTAAGAACTAATCAGCTTACTTTCCTTTCTCTGTCTCTACAATTGGACTAAATTTGGTCCAGATTGAGGTCAAATTGAGGTCTTGTACCTCAAATGTTCATGCATCCGCCATCTTGCATCGGGGTGGTTGACATCATTACAAACGACACCATTGAGGTATCCCTGTGTGTCACTCACTACAACTGTACCAAATTTGGTCCAAATCAGTTAGACAGTCCTCAGGTTAGTGCATTTGCACCTAAAAAATTCATACATGCACCATCTTGGATTGGGGTGCTTAACTGATTTGAACCAATTTGACATCAACACAAACTATGGCATTGAGGTGTCCCTATGTGTCCCTACAGCTGTAGTAAATTTGGTTCAAATCAGTTAAGCAGTTCATAAGTTAGCCCACTTGCGCCTCAAAAGTTTACGTGTCCACCATCTTGAATCAGGATGACATCAGCACAGGCTATGCCATTGAGGTGTCCCTGTGTGCCACTCACTACAACTGTACCTAACGTGGTACAAATCAGTTAGATAGTCCACAAGTTAGCCCACTTGCGACTCAAACATTCACGCGTCTGCCAACTTGTGTTTGGGATAGATGACATAATCACAAACTATGCTTTTGAGGTTTCCCCATGTGCCCCTACAGCTATAGCAAATTTGGTTCAAATTGGTTAGGCAGTGCACAAGTTAGCCCACTTGCACCTCAAAAGTTTACGCAGCCGCCATCTTGGATTGGGTTGGATGACATTATCACAAACTACGCTGTTGAGGTGTCCATATGTACTTGACTTGGTTCATATTGTACCCGATTTGGTTCATATTGGTCCAGGTGTTGCAAAGTGGATGGGGTGGCGGGGTGGGACACACTGACACACCAAGACACACAAACAGAATGCTGTGTGATTTCATAAGCCTACTAGAAAGTAGGCTAAAATTGGTGGGGGGGCATAGGAGGGACAAAATGCATTTCTGGGTGGGTGAGCTGTGTCCCATGCATTAGAGTTCTGAGAAAGAAAGGGGGGCAGGTTGGGGATAACTACATTTCCAAGAGGGCAATTGCCCCCTCCCCTCTGCCTTCTGGATCCACCCTTGCCTGCCTCTACTTCCCCTCCTTTCCTCTCTTGTATCTATAAACTGAGCCCCTTTGGGAAGGGATCTGTTCTCAGCTCTGTTGTGAACTGTCATACACGGATGGTATAAGAAACAAACGAACTCAGTACCTCAGAATTAGATAAAAATCAGCACATGGGAAATGCAACTGGGCGGAAGTTTGTGAGGTTCTTATTGCCCATCAGAAAATGTATCTCAACTGCGCTATCCCCAAGGGACAGGAATAGTGTCTTTTTATAGTTTGATCGTGGGAAGCACAATGTGTTTGATGCTCAATGTATTTTTGTCTTGAAGTAGCGCTGAAAAGCGTAGCCAAATGTTTGTTGTTGTTTAAATGGTACACCAACAGTTTCAAATCTTTTGTGCGCCCTTCATGCTTGATTAAGGAATCCCATTAATAGTGGAGAAAATACTAATTGGTAATGTCTTTTGCCAGCCATTACTGGCCCAAGCCTTCTATATAATCCACCGTTGATTAACTTAATGGAGGCTGATGCAGTTTTGTGTGAGAGAATATCAGAATGACAATACAACCCTCTGATTCTTGGACTCTCCAGTGTCGGTCGAAACTGTGCAGGGTGTATAGTTGCCAGAAACAGCTCTAGTGCAAATTAAATTTTCTAGGCAAAATGAACGTAATGTACTTTCAATTGTCCATTCATTACCATTGTCAAGACAAACAGACATTGCAGCAATGGCAAAGTGTATGCGACCTCACTTGAGCAGCCAGATTGTGTCTTAATTCAAGCTTTATTGATTTCTCTTTGCTTTCCTTGGCAGGTGACATCACACAGAAGGGCTATGAGAAGAAGAGATCAAAATTAATTGGGGCCTACTTGCCACAACCTCCAGGTATGTAGAGACATACAAGCAACGCATGAAACTGTCGTGTGTATTGATCATTAGGCTAGGATATAAATGTGTATCTTGGGGGAAATTATCTTGGGCAGAAAGGAACTGCTTGCTGTCGTGCAGTGTATGTAAATTGCCTCCTCCCCATACACACCCCAAGATTTTGTAAACAAATGTGTGTCTGCTTGTATAACTATATGGTAGATGTATGTATGTACACACAAACACACATATGTGCACACATGCACACAGACACAGACACACGTGCTGCTATGGATTGCATGGAAACTGGAATAGGATTAAATTCTTAATTTAATTGTAAAGAGCTAATGGAGGAAATGATTAGGGACATACAGATCACATCAGAACTAAAGGACACCTGATAAAATTAGCCACATTTTATCCAACATTTAAAACCAGCAAAAATGTTTTCCATCACTTAGTGAAGCCCTGACGTGTAGGACTCCAGAAATGGTTTCCAGCTGCAGAAATGGATTCCGAAGTGAACCAGCCCCGATCTGTTCATGCAGCAGGATGGAACAATGGAATCCTGATATGCTAGCACTTTAGACTGCAAGTGGAGGGATACCAGTTTTGAATGCTTCCCTACTTTAAGGCAACAACTCTCTGCAGGTACCTAGAGCTGCAGAGAGAATGATTTTAGCCCAGCCTATTCCCTGTTGTCCTCATTTCGTACGTGTAGGAGGTTTTCCTTTAGGGAAGCTTTCAAGAAATGTCGTCCTCCACTTGCAGGCAAAGTGGTAAAATGCATTCTACCACCTTATTCTGCTGTATGGGGCCTTAGACAAATTGATGAAACAATTCCCTGATGTTTAATTGAATATATGAAGCTGCCTTGTACAAATCGGACCATTGGTCCGTCTAGTAGTATAATTTACTCCGATTGGCAGTGGCTCTCCAGGGTTTCAGGCAGGGTTATTTCACAGCCCAACTTGCAGATGCCAGTGATTGAATCTGGGACCTTCTGCCTTCAAAGCAGGTGCTCTTCCACTGAGCTTCTGCTCCTCCTGAGATGCAATGGCCGGCACCTAACATTTTCTTGCTAAGAGCCAACATGATTGACTTATTGCCTAGGGACCGAACTCCTTTGTTGGTGTCCTCCCTTCCTGTATTCATAGTATTTGTTACAAACTATAATTGGAAATGAGCAAAATGAGAAGCACAGTAGGTACAAATAGCATGACCCATCCAAAGTCAAATATCATTACATCCCATTCATTTTAATGGCAGGGATTTAAGCACAAGCTCGTATCAGTGAGATTTAAGAGTGCTTCAGTTTGACTGGAATTTGCCCATTTGTTGCATGGGGAAATTTAGTCCCTGTGTGATTTCATCTCCTGAAGAGGAGTTTTAGGGGCTCATAATAAATTGAAAATGTGTCTATTGTATGGACCAGGGGTTCTCAAATTTGGGTCTGCAGGTGTTGGTAGACTACCATTATCCCCAGTGAAGGCCATTGTTGCTGGGCATGGTGGGAGCTATAGTCCAACAACATCTACAGACCCAAGTTTGACAACTCCTGATCTAGGTACTTCTCCTCTGCTTGAGATTTCATTTGTGCCAACCCACACCAATTTTACAATGGTGGGCATCAGCTTGGATAGATTCTGACTCTCCCCAGTAGAGTTGCTTTCATGTCCTAGAAACAACCAGACTGCGGTATCTTACAGGTCTATACCACCATTTTATCTCTACTTAAGGTAAAATTCTAGGACTTCACCCTATCTTGTATCAGTGAAGTCAATTAAGACCAAGTTGGCTTTCATTGAACTACCTTAGTGTTACAAGACTGTTGGCCATGGTCTAATCTTTAAGGATGAAAACAATGACTTCAGTCTACCTGGCATCAAGATACCTTCTGTTTTCCCTGTAGGCCTCAGCTGCTTTTAAAGAATAATGTGTAAAACTTCTTCCTCAGTTGGCCAGGCTGGCTCCATCTTTTTGTGAGATGTATGCAATATAGAAAAGCAGCTCTTTCCCCCTTGTGATCAATAAATAGAGGTTTAGGTCAGGAACCTAAGTAGTAGAGTTAGGTGGAATTAAGTTCCCTTTCAGAGGCTCCATGGTCCAAAGTATCAGATGCTGGGGATGAATTGCAGAGGGTGACTATCACGATTTTGGTCTGCTTATAAGGTTTCTGGGGCATTTGGATAGCCAGATCAGAGACTGAGTAGTAAGCTATATGGACTCCTAGTCCAACTCACCATGTCTATTACTTTGTTTTTATATAAGATAAATAATATAAGAATTATTTTTTTCTCAAATTAATGGGATTTATTTGTTTAGGGCCAGGCTATGGGCCAGGATGTACTTCCCTTCACATTAATAATAACATTATTATTATTATTATTATTAGTAGTAGTAGTAGTAGTTAATAGCAATTGGATGTGGTCACAGCTAAACACACTTCTGATAATTGAACCACATATTTTACAGCAGTTGTATCCGTAATTTTCAGAAACATCCAATACAGGAAATAATTTGTGTTAGCTTCTCAAATGTCACATTGTTTGTTTTTTAATAAAAGACCCTTGACTCACAAAGTCAAAAGTGCTGTTACAGCCTCAGACTAGCAAATAGATTTCACTAGATATCCAAAACGAGCAGTATAGAGATCTCATTTCAGACCCTCTTTTACAAAATCCAAACTCACTAGTTTCAAATTTTAACATGATTCATGTTGTATTGATTAGCATGTGCGCACGCACAGACACACACACACACCATATTTTCTTAGTAGTGCTGTTCAGCAGCACAGTCTATAAGGTGGCCCCAGAATCGATGGTCCCTAGGGACAATGGGCTCCCAGAGTTTGGGGGGAAACATGATTTATTACATTTTTATCCCACCTTTCTTCCAAAGAACTCAGGGTGGCATACATGGTGTGTGTGTCCCCCCATTTTATTGGCATACATGGTCCCCTTCAATTTTGCCCTCCCCCCAAACCTCTGAGGTAGTTTAGGCTGAGAAAGAATGATTGGCCCAAGGCCACCCAGTAAGCTTGATGACTGAATGAGGATTTGGGCCTCCGTCTCCCAAGTCCTTGCCTGACATTTTAAGCATGTCACCAGATTGGCTTTGAAGAGGAGTACCAATTAATGACAGTGAGGCGCTTCACACGATTCGTGTGGAGCGCCTTACCGACTGCAGATGATCATGCCTGCAGCCCTGGGTGGCCGGATCAGCTGCACACACAATTACCAGCTCCGTCACGGAGCTGGTGGGGGCTGCAGGGATCGGGGGCCATGCAGCCCCTGGAAGTTCCAAGATGCCCCACACAAGTGCACGGGGCATTCTGGAGAGACCACCACCAAGGCTCCCAGTCGAGGGTCTACTCGTGTGTCGCCGTGAGCTAAGAACCCGAGGTTAACGGAGCACTCTCTCTGTTAACCTCATTTAAGGGGAGAGGGAATTAGATGGGCTAGCCACCTTGGAACCACCGGGCTTGCCCGCGAGCCCAGTGATTCCCATGATCAGTAGAAAGCGGGCTAGGCTCCTTTAGCCTGCTTTCCACTGATCGTGGGAATAACCTCAGTGTGTAGTAGCCTGTTTCTGAAGGTTTTTGACTTGCCATCACTCCCTCATTCCAAACAGTGGAGTTGTGCAGAGGCATCTCGTTGGTGTTCCGTCAATTCCCAAACCTATATATCTGAATAGTATTACTCCCAGTTCTCCATAAACGGGTCGTACACATTGAGGCTGGCTTTAAAATATGCAAGCAGATAGGGATAACTAGAACTAAATGGTTTAATTTTTTTAAAAAAAGCTATGGGGAACTATGATGTACATTCTGTGTATTAATTTTTTTGTATAGAGAACTAGAGATATATGCTTGTGCTATGAAATTGCAAAATCCAGACCACATTTAATATTCTTGCTACCGGGGAGGGCTACCTGGCTGAGCTAGAATAGGCATGCTGGCCTTCCCTTCTCTCTCTCTCTTTTTAAAACAATCCCTCTTTAAAGTTTCACCTCCCCTTTGGCAGCTTCACCTGTTCCGTGAATTGATGGGGTAGGATGGGAAGGCACCTCCCTGCCTTTTAACTAGCTGTGGCACACAGCAGGGCATCCTGCTCTGCCCAGGCTAGGAGCCCAACGGGTACTAAGCGGCACGTGGCAGTTCCCAGCCTTCAGTTGCAGGCACTTGATAGCAGACGGTCGTTTCCAGGTAGCAGGTCCAGACTGACAGGCGTTCTGGCTGACAGCTCAGACGGAGGAGGCCTAGTTTCTCACTTCGGTGGCAAATCTGGGTCAGGGCTATACCACATCAGGCTGCAGGTGGGTGGTCCTTATGCGTCCAAAGCTGGGTCAGGCAAGACAGCAAGGCAGCTTGGAGGCATGAGCTCTGATGTTGAGCCGGCAAGGAGTTGGCAAGGACTGGAGGCCTTCGTGGCTTGCAGGGGCTAGCCCTCCCTGAATCCCTAGGGCAGTTCTCCTTCCAAGAAGGCGCTGAGGCCAGTTTCCCTCTTCTCCTGAGGAGACGCATTGGGAGGGAGGCCCTGAGCAGCCAGGTGTGCTGCACCTTTGGAGCCACAGCTTCAACCTGGTGCAGCATCGGCTCTGTTCTTGGGGACTTGAAGTGATGGAGAGCTTCTAGGGAAGGGGCTGGGACTGGCATCAGCTCCGACGATTCTGGGAAGCTGTCATCGGGGGCAGGAAGCCAGGCCGGGGCAGACTCCCCCTCTCCCTCTAAGCAGTCTCCTCTGGGTGATTGGGTGAGCCAATGTTTGGGTGAGCCTGATAATATTGCACCACTGTGCAAAGGAAGGAAGAAGGAAGGAAGGGAAGAAATCCCTCCACATAGAAATCCAGGATAGACTGTCTATCTCCTTGACATCTAGTTTTCTTTGTGGGGGTGTTGTTGTTGGGTGGTGGTTTTTTTGTTTTTTTTGTTTTGGTATGGCGGAGCATTTAGTCATGTGAGCCAAGGCCACACCCCCCCACACCCCATGCAATCTGAAGTGTTTTCCAAATCAGTGGGAACTAGGCCATAAGTTCTGAAGGACCTGGAAGCACACCCAGTGGGAATTCCCATGGAAGGCAGATGATTTGAGAAGTTGCTCATAGAGATATCTTTGGAGTAGTGAGGAGGTCATAATGCTATTACAGAGAAATATTATGGCTTTCTTGAAAGAAGAAATCTGGTTCAACAACAACTAAGGAAACAACACATATATTGCACAAATATGTTTAAAAAGGCCCTTAATTTTATATCTGTTCTTCATTCTGAGCTCATATTTTCACTCCACCTTTACATCACTTTTTTTGACCCAGGGCTCCTTAGAGCCCTGTTTATCACTGTTTTCAGAGTCCAGGCCTGGCACGTATGAAGCAGATATTATGGAAGTGATTGCCTGTGTCTTCCATCACTGAGTAACCACAACTAGTCCCTTTTTCTTAATTTGGGATTAAGAAAAAGGGCTTTTTGGTCAGAGAAGTGTGATTCCCAAATGTAATATCCCTTTTTTCGAATTTCAGCCATTACACAGAGTATACAAGGTTCAATGCCTGTTTCTCATTATCAGGTTAGATTAGAGCTCCTTCTTTGTGGTCAATAGCTAGCCATTTATAGAAAGGTCAATGGCTAGCCGTTAATTTTAAAGAAGAAGAAAGGCCCCTTATTCTTGCAGACACAAATTCTGTTATTAATCAGTAATAATTGTGATTAGAAAATGATACTGAAATCTTGTTTGCACATGCACATACATATGCATTAACAGACAAACATATAACCAGAGCTGTGTGGTGTTCTAAGGAAAACTGAAATTCGGTGCCAAATTTTGTGTCAAGAGAAGCTCAATTCTGAAACCTGTTTAATTTAAGCAAACTTGCATGTTTTCTCTTGGTTTGAATAATTGACTCTGCCATTTTTACTTCTTTTATTCATTCATTCTTTCATTCATTCGATTTCTATACCGCCCTTCCAAAAATGGCTCAGGGTGGTTTACACAGAGAAATAACAAACAAATAAGATGGAACCCTCTCCCCAAAGGGCTCACAATCTAAAAAGAAACATAAGATAGATACCAGCAATAGTCACTGGAGGTAATGTGCTGGGGGTAGATAGGGCCAGTTACTCTCCCCCTGCTAAATAAAGAGAATCACCACATTAAGAGGTGCCTCTTTGTCAAGTTAGCAATTTATTTTGATTTTGCTAGTTATAAGAAGGAGCCTTGCCATTAACTAATGGAAAGCTTGTTTAGCTACCCTTTTGGCTTCTACTGACACGTTTTCAAAGAAATATTTGCAAACCTCAAGGGCTAGAGACTTGTTCTTTTTTTTTAAATTGAAAGCTGAGATTTGTCTCCATTACTACATTTGGTGGGTGTCTGGTGCTCCCACAGAAACACAGCATACACACAGCCCTGCCAGTTATGTTAAGTTGACCTTAACGTCTTGAAATGTGGAAAGGATAAAGGGCACATGATTACAATTCATTATTTGTTGTACTGATGTTCAGCTATAGCATGTTCTTTCTTGGGGCTGTATTTGTAATACTGTCTGTTTCTCTCTCTGTATGTCTTCAGTGCTCTCCATACAAAATTGGTGTTTTCATATGATGGGATTCTCTCTACCCTTGATCCATATGAATGGAGGATTGCTGCCTCCCCCCCCCCATGTGGGGAAGATAAATTGTCTTTAAATGGATGTAAAGTTGGGAAATGACTGAGGCTGCTTTCTGCAGCCTCAGCCTCAGCCTCAGAGCACCCTGTTTTAATCATCCATTCATTTTACCAAATCTATCCATATTGAGAAATGTAAGCATTGATAAGGCTTGGGGTTTTATTGCACAGTTGACAGGGGAGAGATAACTGCTGAATTCCACATCTAACCTTTGGTGAGATGTCTGTACTTTTTGTGCAAAAGTGCCCACCAGACTGACAGTAAACCACAAGGCAGTTCCCCACTGTTCCAGCATCCAGTCTTCTTGCTGCTGCTTTGCTGACATTACAAACACCAATGTTGGCAGAGTGGGAAATTGATTATGTGGCTCCATACTGTAGAGGGTGTATATGTGTGTGTGTGTGTACACATGTGTACATGTGCACTCTGCATGTGTGTGTGTAAATGCCCTGTGTGTGGGCTTGCGTGTGCATGTGCACACACTTCACTGCATGGGGGCGGGAGCTCCATCCGTTGCTGTAACAAATGTAAAAAAACTAAACATGATTTAATTAGTTTTTTTCAACTTGTTACAGCAGCGAATGGAGCTGCCGCGGTACGGTGTAGACTGCAGCACAGTGAAGGGGCCGCGAGAAGGACGCTCCGCACTAGCAACATTGGGGTCTGTGACATCCGGGAAGCAGCAGCTAGAGAGCGTACAGCACCGCACAGCACGGCGGCCAACCGGCCTCTCTTTTACTTTCGATTTGGTGAGCACAACAAATACAAGTGTGTGTGTGTGTGTGTGTGTGTGTGTGTGTGTGTGTGTGTGTGTGTGAATGAATGCTTCTTTTAAGAAAATAACCTTGTGTTGAAATGCCTTTGGGTATCAAGAACATGGCTAATGAAGACCACCCTTGGAATCGCAGAACATGTAACTGCTAGTACAATGAATGTCTATATACCACTTAACAAAAGCTCTCACAGTGGTTTACAGGGAAAAATAAATAATTACGCTGTGTCCATTACAGTGTATACATGTGTACCTAATAAAGAAACATGAACTCCAATTTTGGGTAGTAGAATACCAGCATCTCCCCTTGGGTGATGAAATGATGAAAATTATAGCATTTGGAATAGAGATGGGCATGAACCAACACAGAAGTAATTATCCCCCTGTCTCTGTGTGTGTGTGTGTGTACACACACACACACACACACACACACACACATATATATACACACACACACACACGCATACACAATTACTGAGTCAATTTGCCAGCCCCTCATTCCTGAAAGATCCTCCCCATTAAACCCTACTCCAAAATAATACTTCCCTACTTCCCTTTACTAACTGCTCCGTGAGGCAGCAGTGGGATGAGTGGTAGTGACGGATTGGGTAAGGGGAGATTCCCTCATTATCTTCCCTTCCTCGTCTATTGTCAGGCCATTAGCTTTTAGAAAGGCTACAAGTTCCAAGGGCTGCTGTGAATTTCCCCGTATTCCCAGCGTGCTAAGGAACAGCATGTTGGGATGGCAAAGAGGAAATGGAAGAAGAAACCCTTCCAGTTCCCATGCTGCCACTGCTGCTTCTGACACTCGAAGCACATTAAGGGAAAAAGGGGGGAAAGAGAGGAAGAATTCCCACCGCCACTTCCACATTCTTGTCTCCACAGCCACTGGTCATCCCACCTCTGCTCCTGGGATCTGTAACTAAAGGGAAGAAGGGAAAGATCAAGTGAACCTCTCCAAGGAGAGAAGACATTTGGGGGAACTGAAGTGCTTGCCTCCTCTTTGAGGTGGACCTTTCAAACTTCTAAGATAATTTTCTGAGTTCAAGCTTGGAGAAGCTAGCTGGCATCCCTAGTTATAAGCATTAGATGTGTGTGGCATACTGAGCGGCATGCAGGCTGGTGCTAGCTACATGTACCCATGCATGTCTTCAAAGTGGTGCACAAAGGTTGACTTGGAAGCGTGAAATTTCCCAGGGTGTGATGATCCCAGCCTGATCTCAGCAAGACATTAAAGCTATTCACATAATCCCCACCAGGGCAGGTGGAAAACAGGGTTCCATCTAACTTCCCCCCAGACGATCCTTTTGTGTTCTCGTGGGCGCACTGTCACAAGCCCACACGATCCACACTGCTCCATGCAGCGCAGATAGCTGGAGACTGGTACTCATTGTCCCCGCCTCCAGGAATCCCACAATGCACCATGCAATAAGTGTGGTGCATTGGAGGATTTCCCTGGGAGTCAGGCGCTCTAGGCACCTGACTCTGTGTACGCTTGGGCTGCGCACAGCTCAAGCATACAAATGACCCCGTACTTGGGGTAAAGGGCATGCTTGCACCCTTTAACCCAGGTAAAAGGCTGGTTACAAAACCCAGACTTGAAGGGGAGGCAGCGTCAGGATCGGGCTTGATCCGGGCCATTACACACAAGCAGCCCTACTCAAGTAGGGCTCTCCTAACCTGGGTAGGGCTGCTTGTGTGCATAGCCTTATTTTCTGACTGACTGAGAGGAGATTTGCAAGCACTCCATGAAAGCGGGGTGGCGAGGTCACCTATACTGCACTGAGATACATAGAGCTGTTGGAACCAGAGATGATCACCAACAGATCTCTATCATGACAGCATACTAAAAGAAAGGCCCCATTATTCCATGATTAATCATTGTTTAGGGGTTAAAAGTGCTCTGCACTATAAGATGCCATGTTATGTGTAGGCATCACACAGACACCTTCTCCTTCATGATAGCAAGCATGACTTGGCCCTTTAGCTAAGCAGGGTCCACCCTGGTTGCATATGAAAGGCAGACTAGAAATGTGAGCACTGTTAGATATTCCCCTTAAGGGATGGAGCCGCTCTGAGAAGAGCAGAAGGTTCCAAGTTCTTTCCCTGGCATCTCCAAGATAGGGCTGAGAGAGATTCCTGCCTGAAACTCTGGAGAAACTGCTGCCAGTCTGTGTAGACAATACTGAGCAAGTTGGACCTATGGTCTTTCTCAGTATATGGCAGCTCCCTATGTCCCTTTTGATTTCATGGTTATTCTGACATGAGCAAATGCGTCAGCACATGTCCATATATTCATGCCACCTCATTTGTGTACATGATGAGCCGGGTCTCACGATCAATGAGACTGGGTTTGAGAAGCGGAGCGGGGAGAGTGGACACGAGCAGGGTGGGAGCCCTGGGCAGCTGGATTGGCCGCCCACACGATTGCCGGCTCTGTGATGGAGCCGGCGGGGGCTGGGGAGTTCGGGGGCCCTGCGCAAGCGCTCAGGGCATACTGGAGAGACCCCAAGAGCTGGGAGGCGGCTTTTCGCTTACCCTCTGGGGGTCTATTCATGAGTAGCTGCAGCACTGCTACTCACGATCAGAAAAACCGGGTTTGCGGAGCACTCGCTCCGCAAACCCGGTTTAAGGGAAGGGGTACTTAGGTGGGTTGACTGCCGGGAGGCAACCGGGCTTGCCTGTGAGCCTGGCAGCTCTGACGATCATCCGAAATTGGGCTAGGCTCCCCTAGTCCAATTTCAGATGATCGTGGGAATAGCCTCGATGATTTTATGCCCTCCTGATGCAAGAAAAATGTGCAGGATTTACTGGCATAGCTGGTACACTCACTTTGCATGCAAATCTACCAGTAAGTAGTAGTAAGTAAATGCTTTTATTTTTTTCAGCTGTAGGCCGTAAGCTTCATTTCAAGGAAGAGGAAGCATGACGATGCCCAGCCCTACCTGTTTTACTTAACTGATAAACCTTTAATTAAAATATGTTCAATGCAGTGATTCCCATTTGAGATTCTTGGTGTTTTCATTTGGCTAAGGATGGAATCAGCCCCCCCCCACACATGCTTTTAAAAAGTCAGATGGGGGTTTATTGGTTTCTGCTCAAACAGATCAGGATAAAAGAGACATCTCCTGTAGAGTGCAGACAGCAGTTAATAGAAAATGTGGGATTAAGATGCAGAAAGAGGCAGAAAGTGATGCAAACAGTGGCAAACATCCAGAGCAGCCTATGTGAATGATCTGGATATCCCTTCGTTGCTGTGGGCTCACTGCAAAATGTGTTTTTGCACAAAATTCACAAATAGATTTAGGAGATTATCTCCGCTCTGGAAGTTCTTGTTTAGAACCAGAAACACATTGCTTGACCATCAGCAACGAGTGTCCTGTTTAAACAAGCACTTCTGGAGCATGGGTGAGCTCCTAAAAAACATTTGTGCTCTTACATGCAAGCGCATTTTGTAGTGAGTCAGCCGCAACGCAGGCATATTTGGAGCACCTGTGTTAGGCTGCTCCTCCATTCTCAAATTGAGTAAAATTGGCCACCTTGGTGCCACATGCCCAAAGGTGTCCATAAGACGAATCCCACATAAACTTGCCCCACTATCATTTGCCCTCTCTCCAGCCATTCTTCTACAGCTCCTCACATTATTTGCTCTTTTACGTCTACTTTTGATGGCAACGTTCTATGGCTGTTTGATTCTCAGCTTTCTGATCTCAATTTTTTTTATTATTCCAGCAAAGAGCACAGGGCTGTAGGCACCGGCTGCTTGTTGCATCTCCCCGCACCTCCCACACATGTCAAGGACAACAAATTCTTTTTCTTAAACCCTGAGATAACCCAATAGAGAGAAATTGATTTTTGTTGTTGTTGTTGTTAAAGGGAGTATTGCTTGTAGTAAAGATGTGGGGCTATGTTTTCAGAACTAGTGCAGTGTGATGGCTAAGAGACAGAGATGGGAACCATCAAGTCCCTAGTCCATATCTAAGTTTTGCCTTGAATTCATTAGATGGCCTTAGGCAAGCATTATCAGCATCAGTGTCGACTTTAATTTCTGTTCTCTTTGAGTTTGCTTACAGAGGAGCCAAGGTGAAGAAAATTAGAATTCAGGAGAAAGTTCTTTTTGTATCATTCACATTGGTGGAGGAAGAACACAGTATAAAACACACAAGTCTAGAGAGGCTGGTGAAGTTCTCCCTACTTGTATTCAGAAACAAACCTGGGGGTGGGGGGCTTGAAAAAGCCCCTTCCAAAGAAGGAGTAAACTGCAAAAGTGAACAAAACTCAGTCCCCCTGAGTTAGGAAAAGTCTGATATCACCTTCAGAGGGGTGACTGAAGAGCGTGTTTTGAGGGTGGGGAGTGTCGAGGGCTAACTTTCAATAGATTGCAGTGGGGATTGCAGCCCTCTAAGCAGAGGAGGGGGTTGCTTAGAAGGGGACAGACTTTTCTGAGCCTCAGATTTGTTCAGGAAATGAGCCCAATGTCTTCCTGGGTTTTTTTCTAGGATGAAACAGATCATTACCAAGTTAATACAAGATCAAAGAGCGAGAGCTTGCCCGTGCTTACTTGTCCACTGATTTTGGTGGGCTTCAAGGTCATTCACACGACTGGGCGGCTATTGAGATGGGTGGGCGGGGGTGGGAATGGCTGGTTGTACTCACTTTCCCCCCAGACGAGTGCTGGTTGTTTCTGGGAGTTTGGACGCATCCCGGCTTTTGAGCATCCCACAATGCACCGAACAGAGTGTGTTGAGGGATTCCCTCAGCAGACAGGCACTCTAGGCTCCCATCTCTGTGTGCGGCCAGGTTGGAAGCGGTCCAGTTTGCACACGAGCAGCAAGCCCAGGTTAAGGAAGTGCCCACTCCCTTAACCTCGGCTAATGGCCAGGCTGAAAAGCTGGGCTAGGCGGTTCTCACGTGCAGCCTAACCTAGGCTAAGCCTCCCTAGCCTGAGTTAGGCTGCATGTGAGTACAGCCTCCACTTATAACAATTTCCTTTATCTACAGGAGTATATATAAATACTCCTGTATTTACATATACACACCATAAGTTGTCTCATCTTTCTAAAGCGGAGATGTGGTGGACAGAGCAACCTCGAAAGGATGAAGAAGGCTCTGAATAATGTTCTCATAGATTAGGAGCTCATTCACACAATCAAAAACTGTGTTCTATCCGGGGTTGGGAGCTGTGTGTGCTCCCCTCTCTCACAGAGCTCCCACTGCTGCACCGCGGCTACTCATAATTAGAAAAAAAACCCAGGTTTTAGCGGTGGGCTACTTGAGTGGGTTACCCTCTCGAGAACCACCGGGCTCACAGCCGAGCCCGGTGGTTCTCACGGTTGCAGAAAATCGGGCTAGCGGAGGCTAGCCCGATTTTCTGCAGTTGTGTGAATAGCCTCATAGGATGGGTCCAGACCTCATAGCCTCATAGGATGGGTCCAGGATGCATCATCTCGGCCCCTGGGAATTCCACAATGCATCGTGCCAGTGCATGGTGCATTGTGGGGATACCCCTGCAACAGGTGGGCACCCATCAGTGTTGCATTGCCAGTTGAAAGCAGCCAGTGCTGTACATGGTCAGGAAAATGTTTAAGAGGCAGGCTGCCTAGGTGAATTTGCCGCCGAGAACAGTCTCAGTCTCTTGAGAACAGCCTTAGTCTCACTGGATGAGGACCTACTTTACTCCTTCCTCGATTTCCTTCCTGCCTCGGAGAAATGTTTGGAAAGCAAAGCAGAAGAGACCTCAATGGAAGATTGTCACATTTCTTCACTAAACATGATTCTCCATGTGGTGCAATAGCAGGGGAATATAATTCTGAGTAGCTTCCCCTCCATTGGAATACTTACCATGCTTCACCTTGGTTCGTATAAGCTTAGCTTTGCTTGCAGGGCCGTGTGAATAGATCACATCAGGTAGACATCAGCTGTCCTGCTACTGCATATGTATAAGTTGCCCTTGGACTCCGTGCATTATCTGGCTTTGTAAATAAAACAAATCACATTTGGAAAAGCATGTTAAACCTTGTCCACATAACTGCACAGGTTGCATGTTATGTGTGGAAGGCGGGTGAACAATGCCTCTGTTAACACCACCTTGTTGTTGATGTAACACTTCAATGAGTTCATAGTGTTTAATATTCTGTAAAGGTTTTCCTTCTCACAGAAAGTGTCTGCATCCAGAAGGATTAATATTTTGTGCTCTGTATTTCCCTGGCCAGAGAAATTTGACACACACACACACACACACACACACACACTTCTGTTTCCTTTTTTTTTTAACATTGGATTCCCATGTTGAGTGCCTAACAACAGTTTGATTCTTGTTTCACTGTTTTGAAAAATTGGGAACAAGCCATGAACAGATACTTATATATCCTCTAAGTGAAGAGAATAATGTAGAAATGGCTTTTGAATCCAACGTCCTAAACTTGACCTTTAATGAAGGCAACAAATTAAATTAGACATTTTCCATTTAGGGCTTTATGCCAGAGAAGGTTTTTGGGTTATTTTAAAACAACGGAAAACCATTGCAAGCACAGCACACGGAATGTGACACACCATTCCAAAGAGAATGAAGAAAGCTGAAATCATAGGTTGATAGGATATATCTGAGCTGCTGTGTGTGTGCTATTTTTTAAAAAAACAGTATTATAAGAATTCACACAAAGGGGCAGAGGGAAGGCCAATGGCCATTTTATTTTGCAATGTTGGCAGCATTTTTACAACATCCATTGTATTTTCTGACTTGGCACTCCCTTCTGCAACAAAGGTTCCCAACTTTTGTTGTTAGACAACAACTGAAGGCCATTGTGGTTGGTGATGATGGGAGTTGTAGGCCAACAACATCTGGGATGGGCACCTCTGTCCAACAACAGATGGGCACCTCTGTTCTGCAAAAGTGGCATCCATGATGGGGCACTGTGAGGAATTGCATGTATTTGTACTCTTGCAGTGCACCTTGCAAGCAAGGATTTGGTGGGACATTTTGGAGGCTGCTCCAAAAAAGAAAGGGTAGATAGCCATTCTTTGATATTTTTGTGGAGATGTGGATTATCCGTGGCATTATTTGTTTCCAGCTGTAGGCCTTGAGCAGTTATTAGCCCACCTGCCCACACATGACCATGTTAACCATTTGTGGTGGAGAATACCACCTGTCCCGCCCCCCTTCTCCTCCTTACCAGCATTGTCCTGCTCTCCCCACCATCTCACAGTGGGTGGGTTCAGACATCACATGGAACCTTGGTTTGTTTATTCTAACTGCAGTTAGTTTGTATGTCTGCACCTGCACCAGCCACCAAATCATGGTTTGTTTTGACCCGTCAACCACACCAGGTTTTATATTGGTTTGTTAGTCCTAACCATGGGGCTGGGTCTCACGATCTGTGAGACCCAGTTTGGGGCGGTGAGCGCAGGGAATACTGGGGAGACCCCCCCGAGCTGGGAGGCGGCTTTTCACCTCCCAGTCGGGGGTCTACTCACGAGTAGCCACGGCACAGAGCCACCCCACGGCTACTCACGAGCAGATAGCCCGGGTACCCAGGCTAAGGGGCGTGCTACTTGAGCGGGTTAGCCGCTCAAGAACCACCGGGCTCTCCTAGCCCGATTTTTGTTAATCGTGAGAATAGCACCATGGTCTTGTGTAATGTCTGAACCCACAATTGTGGCTTAATCTTGATTTGTTAGAAGACTTTGCAAAGAGAGAGGCAAGCCTAGATCAAGGGAGGTAAGCAGAAGGGGTGGGACCCAAACAAGGCACAGAGGGTATTCCCACGATCACTGGAAAGTGGGCGAAGGGAGCTTAGCCCACTTCCCAGGGATCATGGGAACCACTGGGCTCACAGGCAAGCCTGGTGCTCCCAAGGCAACTAGCCTGCCTAATTCACCCTCCCCTTAAATGAGGTTAACGGAGTGAGCGCTCCCTTAACCTCATTTGGTTGCTCAAGTGTCGCTGCGGCGCACGGTGACACACGAGTAGGCCCCCACAAGTAGACTTGCATGGGGCATCCTGGAACTTCTAGGGGCTGCATGGCCCCCGATCCCTGCAGCCCCCGCTGGCTCGTTGATGGAGCCGGCAGCCATGTGGGCGGCCGATTTGGCCGCCTAGCTACAAGCGGCTGCTTGTCTGTGGGGAGAGCGGGCTAAGCCTGCTCTCCCCACAAGCCCGACAGAAACTCTTCTCACGGATTGTGAGAAGAGCTCCACCATATGGCAAAACCAAACCAAGAGTTGGTGATTGTCTGTAGTCCCAATCTAGGCTCGTTAAATAAAAAATAGTTAAAATAAACCTTGGTTCCACATGATGACTGGACCCACCCAGTGGGGGTCTGAGAGGGAGAGTATCAGCTCACAGACTCTGAGGTGGGTCTCACGACCTGTGAGACCCGCTTTAGCTGAAACTGCAGGGAGAGCGGGCTAAGCCCGCTCTCCCCACAGACGACCAGGCAGGGAGCTCTGGGCGGCCAGATCGGCGGCCCACACGATTGCCGGCTCCAAGACAGAGCCGGCGAGGGCTGGGGAGCTTGGGGGCCACCCAGCCCCCACAAGCCCCAGTATGCCCTGCGCGAGCATGCAGGGCATACTGGGGAGACCCTCGGAGCCGGAAGGCAGCTTTTTGCCTCCCCTCCAGGGGTCTACTCGTGAGTAGGTGCAGCTTTGAAGCCGCGCCACAGCTACTCACGATACTGAAAACCAGGTTTGCGGAGTGCTCGCTCCACATGCCTGGTTTTTGACCAGGGGTTCTTGAGAGGGTTACCCTCTCCAAAATTGGGCTAGGATCTCCTAGCCCAATTTTTGTTAATCGTGAGAATAGTCCCTCTTTCTTGCTGCTGTTGTTTGCAGGGATTGGAAGTCCTGGGAAGAGACATACAGCAGAGGTGACAATTTTAAATTTTGCATTTTAAATTTTGCACACGTCTCCTGGGCTTCTTCCTGCCCATTCTGTATGTGTGTACAACACATGCATACACAAGAATTATACATTGTTTAGAAATTTAAAGGGGAGGACAGGTGCTGAGGTGAAGAAGTAAAACAGCTGCTGGTCCATCGCATTGCACCTCATGGATTACTAAGCCGCCACCGCCACCACCATTTTGTCTGCCCTTGTATTATGTGACAGTTTTGTTTTTCTAGTATATTTTTTTACCAAAAGAACAAGTACTCTTCTTGCTTATAAATCAGGTTAAACTCTGGTAAACTATAACAGCATACAAGAGGATGCCATTATTAATTATTATTTTATTATAAATATTTATATACCGCTTTTCAACAAAAATGTTCTCAAAGTGGTCTGGTTTCTTGGCCCCCGAAGGGCTCACAGTCTAATAAGAAACTCAAGGAAGACCTCAGCAACAGCCACTGAAGAGATGCTGTGCTGTGCTGAACTGGGATAGTTGCTCTCCCCCTGCTCAATAAAATAGAGCCACCACTTGAAAATGTTGTCCAATTAGCAGCATCCTAGAAGGGGGATATGGTTGAGGTCCAGGCTGTGATCATTGCTGTGAGACTATGAGGCTCTTCACATGAGCAGTGTATGGAGCCTAAAGGGGGTTTGCAGGGAGAGCGGGTTTGAACCGCTCTCCCCGCAGACATTTGCTCAATTGTGCCTGGGTGGCCAAATCAGCCACCCAGACAATTACCAGTGCAGTGAGAATGGCAGGGTTTGAGATGATTACCATTCATGGAGCCGGTGCAAGTGGCGGGGTTTGGGGGCCTTCTGGTCTCTGGACGTACCGCATAAGTCAGAAACTGTGCTGCACCGACACATGATCACTTAACTTGCTTTTTGGGTGCCCTCGCACCCACAACCTGGTTTAGGAGGCAGGCTATCCAGAAAGGTTTGCCACTGAGCTGCCGACGGGAGCCGTGTGGCTCCTGTTGGTTCTCATGCGTGGCTAAAATTGGGCTGGGCTTCCCTAGCTTGATTTTAGCCATCCGTGAGAATAGCTTCTGTGGCTACTTGCAATGCACAAGCATCCCTGTTTTCACCTGTAAAGTGTTGGAGGGTATTGACTACCTACCTTTCAATAACTGGAGTTGCTTATTTTGGTCCTCGGTGGTTCATATCACCATAGTATCTAATTTGTAGCCCTAAAATAGAGCTGTCGCCTGCTCCTAGCACCATCACATGATGCTGTTCGGAAAGAGCTGCTGCACTGATTATTTCAATTAGCTTGCATTTATTTTTAACTGTTTGCCACGGTGATGCACAACACACATCATCCATCCCAGTGCAGTTCCCTCCTTGCTTTGTGTGACGTGCTCTGGGTGCTGCTGCTTCTGAAAATGCTACATCAAAAGGAATCCTACATCAACACTCGTTTCCTTCAGGCATATCCAGGGGTTCGTTCTTCATTCTCTTTCCACTGAGGAATCAGAGATAGTTAAATCTGGAGGTAACAGAATGGAGTTCATTGAGATGAAGACTTAGAAAACTGTACTGTGAAAAGGCTGAATCAATAGCTGTTGTTTTCATGCACAAGGCAACACAAGTGCCTAGTGATCCAGTAGTGCGGCATGGTTCATTTTCTTAAGCCATCTGGATTTGTGTGATTTGATACCCATGTGACTTGATACCAGTTTACAAGGTTGGCCACTGCACCTTCACTAGAGGGCATGCAAGCTGCTGTAGTTGGAATCCAGTGTTTGACTTGGGCCATGAGATTTAGGAACATAGGAAGTGGCCTTACACTCAGTCAGACCATTGGTCCATCTAGCACAATATTGTCAGTGACTCTCCAATATTTCAGGCAGGAGTCCTACCTGGAGATGCCAGGGATTGAACCTAGGATGTTCTGCATGCATGTAGATCCTGCAACCTCATCCCCTAAGGGGAATAGCTTACAGCAGACATTGTTCTCATGAAGTCCCCCATCCAAATGCAAACCAGAGCAGACTCTGCTTAGCAAAGGGACAATGCCTGCTCCCTTCTGCTAGACCAACTCTCCTCCCCTACTTGACATGTAGTCTTTATCCCACCCACCCTCCAGCTTTCTCATATCCTGTGGCCACAACATTGTAGCAGTGCAACATGGTCTCTCACTCCCCCATTCTGACTTGCCCTAACCTAAGAATAGCAAGAAGCACAAATTGAATCCAAAACATGTGCCTGCTAGTCCAGGAGACGGCAAAGAACAGGAGCGGGTATTTTCTTAGACTAGAGCTTTACCGTGATTTGCGACATCTGCACTGGTGGCACCTAATGTGTTGTGTTTTTTATATTGCACCGCATACCATAGGATCAGACTACAGAACCTATCCTCTTTTTGTTTAAATTCTTTAATGTCCATCAACAATGCAAACATTACAAGAGGCTGTAGTACAAAAATGTAGGGGAAATATACTTTGCTCTGTCGACTCTCTAAGATGCTTCTCCTGTGCATCGCCGATATTTCACTGTGCATGCTGCACATCAGATTATGTGAGCTTCAAAGTTAGTTTTGAAGGGGTGATTCTGCCTCAGTATCCATGGTTGAAGTGGGTGAACTTTATGGTCCAGCTCCATAATGTGATACCCATGCATTTAAGGCCTAGGATTGTTAACTTCAAATATTAGCAGTATGTTTATTAGCAGAAACAATAGCCCACTAGGTGACCAGGTGTGCATAATCCCTCTCCCTGTCCCTGAGGCAGGACAGGCTATTTATATAAATAAGCAAAAGGCACACACATCTGTATGATACACTAAATGAATGTAATGAAGTCTGATTGTTCCCCCCCCCCTCCTACCAATGCAGGGGTGGATCAAGCATTACCACAAGAACGCCGAACTCCTGTCACCCCTTCCTCCTCCTCTCGATACCACCGCCGCAGGTCCTCAGGGTCACGTGACGAGCGCTATCGGTCAGGTATGTAGAAAAGCAAAAATGCTGGGCTGAAGGGGAACCTTCCTGACTAAGCATTTCAAATGGGGATTCCAACTGCATTCATCCTTTAATCTCTGCTGGAAAACAAAAAGTGTGATAATATTTGTTTTGATTTCATTTGGTACCGATCCCAAGAGACTTCTCCATCAGAAAAACAAAAAGGATCATCATGTTCTCACTGCATGGAAGCAGAACAGTTAATTTGGGGGGGGCGGGGCATGTGTTTCTTGTCCATCCTTACAAGCCCTGGCTCCATTCAGTAGATAAGAATGGGGAGAGATTCTCCTTCCCTGTGGGTAGCAATGGGGGAGAAGGATTGTTGCTTCTAGGTACAGGATTGAGCTTAAAAGCACCTCATGCTTTCCATTGTTGCCCAAGTACATGGTTTTCCACTAGCGTTTGCCATGGTAAGCGTGTATAGTGCCACGAAAAGATGTGAATCCCCCGATGACAAAGAGGCGTTTGTCCACGGCATATTTGGAAACTCAGGTCTTCTCTTTGCATGTTACATGTTTGCCACAGGAAACAGGTGAAACACTGGTGTACCCAGATTGCCACATAGTTTCTCTGCCCATTATGTTTCTAGTTTTGGTAAGCCCTCATGTCCAGTCCTTCCATTCTTTATCAGAAATTTTGCAGTCCAATGCTTCAGTGTGGGTTATATATCACATCACTTTTGAAACTGTATTTCCACTTCCTATCCTTTGATTCCTGCTTGAGTTTAACTTGGAGATGATCCACGTGTTCAGGTCGCCGCCAGGTGACCTGAACATCCACAAATCCAAGAGTTGTGTATGGGGGGAGGGGGGAGGATGTCTCACAGATGTCAGCACAAGATGTCTCAGAGTGTGCCTCTGCTTGTACTGTTTGCCATGCCAGGTTTGTTCCTCTTTATCGGCCAACTTTATGCAAAGTGAGAACTTTTGCATCATTCCATTGTTTATCAGAGATTTTGCAGTCTAGTGCTTCAATGTAGGTTGTGAAAAATGTAAACATATGCCATATATCACATCACTTTTGAAACTGTATTTCCACTTCCTATCCTTTGCATTTAACTTGGAGATGATTCACATGTTCAAATAGACGCCAGGTGACCCCACCTGAACATCCACAGATGCAAAAGTTGGGGTGGGGGGGATGTATCACAAGACGTCTCAGAGAGTGTCTCTGCTTGTACTGTTCGCCATGCCAGGTTTGATCATATTTACAGGCCAACTTTATGCAAAGTGAGAACTTTTGCAGTGAGAAGGGCCCTTTATATCAATTTCCCAAAGACTGTGGAATGAACTCTTCCCACATCCGGAGGTGCTCAATTCCCCCCTAGCTGTTCACATTCCAGAGACGGTACAAAATGCATCTCTTCCACTTGGCCTTTATTTTGACTGAACTGGTTTGGTTATTTGTTGTTTATCAGGGGAAGGTGCAGACAAGTTCTGGATACAAACGTGTTAGCAGATACTGCTGCATAGAGCCCAGGAGTTCTAGGCTGCTCTTTTTTCCCTAGGAAACAATATAAGACCTTGGTTCCCATAGGGCTCTGGATCACAGCCAACATACGGAGAAGACTTTCCTGGACTGCCTTGTGCCTTGCACTGATTAATCTCTAGTCTACACTTAAAAAGCTTCCTTATGGTTGCTAAGCAAGAGAGAAGGACTTTTGTTGACTGGCACATCTCTACCTGCCATGGTGGACAAATGGGATCACAGGATTAGGGCTGTCTCTAGCTCATGCAGGGCCCAGGGCAAAAAGAGTTCGTGGGGGGCTCCCTGATGAATCAGTATTATTCTAGCCCTGCCCTGGTAGAGTTCTATTCTATTCTATTCTAGCCCTGCCCTGGTAGAGCCCTGATAGAGTTCTCCAAGGTTTCAGACAGAGATGTTTCCCAATCCCAAACCTGCCTAGATGCACCAGGGATTGAACCCAGGACCTTCTACATGGTGAGCAGGTGTTCTGCCAATGAGCTATCACCCATCCTACAGCTCCAGTGATAGAGCCAGGCAGTGATGGAAAGCTAAGAGGCAGAGGACATCCGTAGAGTGCATAATTCCTCACTGCAGTAGCTCATGCAGCAGTTCACTACTGACCATTTCTGAACAGAGGAGAAACAAACTGATGCCCTTATCAGAGGGTGTCACAAGGCAGCCACAGAAGCTATTCTAGTGCTGTTCTTTCAGCCCTGCCTCACAGCTGCTGAGCGGTTAGCAGTGGCCAGCACAAGATCAAAGCATCAGTGGCCCTGGGCCTGGTAGCAGCTCTGGTGTTTCTGTGGACGCCTTGCAATGCCTTTCCATAGGTCCATCGCCAAAGTCACTGACACATTAACAATCTGTAAATATTTTTTCCAACTTCAGAGTTCCTTGCACTCTGGGAGCCAACTTCTGCTGCAGTTTGCTGGTGGACCAATCTGACAGCCACCTGCACTCGGATTGGCCCACAACAAACTGCAGCAGAAGTTGGCTCCCAGGGTGGCAGGAACTCTGTGAAGTTGGGAATTTTTTTTAGAGATCATTAACCCTTTAAAAAACAAAAATAAAACCATAACATATTTCTCTGTTATATTCTTCCCACCACGTTCACTGGTATCCCATTTAGAGATTCCAGTTCCAGATGAACCTCATTTTCAGCTCTCTGCTGTTTTTGCAGATTCACAAATGATGAACCTCTAACTCCATTGATTGCAAAACGGATACACTTTTTCACGAAAGTAAGGTCATGTAGCAGAAACTACATTGCCAACTGACCAGGTGAGGCAGACTGTCCTACTCCTGTTCTTTTAACAGTGGCCTCACCTGCAGATGTCAAAAGACGAGGGCACGGAGAAGAGCATTATTGCCCGAGAATGTCTATAAAACAAGCTGCCATTAATGGTGCACGATGGGAAGCACTATAAAAAAGGAGGCAGCCCTGGAGAAGGAATTCACCTCCAAGAGGCCTGTCTCATGCTATGCTTCATAGTAGCCAAAAGGAAGAACCAATAACTGCATCTAGAATAAATGCTTGTTCTCTGGGTAGGCTTCTTCTCACAGGTATTGATTGTTAATGTCATTAGCATATCAATTTCTGTGGCATCACCAGCCACCTCACTCCTTGATAACAGCAGGCTAATGACGCTGAAGACACAAGAGGCTACAAATCCTATAATTCAGCCGCTTTGATCATAGCACATTAACTGCTTTATCACCTGTCACTACCAATTAGCGCATGTCCTTATCCTGTTGCTAATAGACACTTGGCACCCAAATTAATTATATAGTCATCATAATACCTAAAATTTGAGCATTTCCAGCAGTTCTCACTGAGCACATTTACAATTTCTCTAGCAAGCCATGGGAAAAGTTTCACAGGGAAGTTTCAGCTTGTAGCAATTGCATACATAAATATCCAGTTCTTTCTTATGTTTGAAGGATGGTGCACCTGAATTCACTAACCACTAATTAACAACTAATAAATATCATCATCATGGTGAGGAGAGTTGGTCTTGTGAGAGCAAGCATTAATTGTCCCCTTTGCTAAGCAGGGTCCACCCTGGTTGCATAGGAATGGGAAACTGCATGTGTGAGCACTGTAAGATATTAAGAACATAAGAACAGCCCTGCTGGATCAGGCCCAAGGCCCATCTAGTCCAGCATCCTGTTTCACACAGTGGCTCACCAGATGCCTCTGGGAAGCCCACAAGCAGGAGTTGAGGGCATGCTGTCCCTCCTGCTGTTGCTTCCCTGCAATTGGTACTCAAAGGCATCCTGCCTCTGAGGTGGCCTATAGCCCTCCGACTAGTAGCTGTTGATAGACGTCTCATCCATGGTTATCCAAACCCTTCTTAAAGCCATCCAGGTTTTTGGCTGTCACCACATCTTGTGGCAGAGAATTCCACAAGTTGATTATGCCTTGTGTGAAAAAGTACTTCCATTTGCTGGTCCTAAATTCCCCAGCAATCAATTTCATGGGATGACCCCTGGTTCTAGTGTTATGTGAGAGTTTTTAGTGTTATGTGAGAGAAATAAGAATTTCTCTCTATCCACTTTCTCCACACCATGCATGATTTTATAGACTATCATATCATAGTCTTGCCTCATAAGGAAGGTGCTCTCGGCCCCCGATCATCTTGGTTGCCCCCTTCTGTACCTTTTCCAGTTCTACAATGTCCTTTAGGTGTGGTGACCAGAACTGTACACAGTACTCCTCAAGTGTAGCCACACCATAGATTTGTATAAGGGCATTATAATATTAGCAGTTTGATTTTCAATCCCCTTTCTAATGATCCCTAGCATGGAATTGGCCTTTTTTACAACTGCTGCACATTGAGTGGACACTTTCAATGAGCTGTCCACCATGACCCCAAGATCCCTCGCCTGGTCAGACACCGACAGCTCTGATCCCATCGGTGAATTCTTGAAGTTGGGGTTTTTCATCCCAGTATGTATCACTTTACACTTGCTAACACTGAACCGCATTTGCCATTTTGTCGCCCATTCACCCAGTTTGGAGAGATCCTTTTGGAGCTCCTCACAATCTCTTTTGGATTTCACTACCCTAAATAGTTTTAAAAATAGTGAACATCCCTGATGTATGTGTTCTGTTTATTGGGAATATGTTTCATTAAGGTCAGTGGTTAGAATCTAGAGTTAGCCCAAGTTTCAGAAGCCCTTTGCCAAGTGATCCAGGGAGGTGCAGAAATATAGCAGGGATGGATGGGACATAAAAAAAGAAAAAGTCCTATCCAGATCTCTGCTATATTTATTATTATTATTTCTTGTTTACACAGTCAGACAGGTGTTATTGACTGGTTTGTTTTATCCAGACATCGAGTCCTTCCCAAGGACCTGGGATGGCTGAATTTTATTGTCAATTATTATAGATATCGTCGCACAATATAGGCTGTTCCCAGTAAAGCTGCTTTTTGTAATTGGCTGATGGTGATTTCTGTGACCCCTATGGTGTTGAGGTGCTCTTCAAGGTCTTTTGGAACTGCACCCAGGGCGCCAATTACCCCTGGGATTATTTTGGTCTTTTTCTGCCACAGCCTTTCAATTTCAATTTGTAGAACTTTGTATTTTGTGATTTTTTTCTATTTCTTTTTCTTCTATTCTGCTATCCCCTGGTATTGCTCTGTCGATTATTTTAACTTGTTTTTCCTTCTTCTCAACTACAGTTATATCTGGTGTATTGTGTGGCAGATGTTTGTCTGTTTGTAGTCGGAAGTCCCATAATATTTTTACATCTTCATTTCCTACCACTTTTTCAATTTGATGGTCCCACCAATTTTTGGCTACAGGTAGCTTGTATTTTTTGCAGATGCTCCAGTGTATCATCCCTGCTACCTTGTCATGCCTTTGTTTGTAGTCAGTCTTTTACAAAAGCTGATTAGGTGGTCCACTGTTTCATCTGCTTCTTTACAAAGGCGGCACTTGCTGTTTGTTGTGGATTTTTCCACTTTTGCTCTTATTGCATTTGTTCTTAGTGCCTGTTCTTGTGCAGCCAGTATTAAACCCTCTGTTTCTTTCTTCAAGTTGCCATTCTTAAGCCATTGCCAGGTCTTGGTGATGTCTGATTTTCCACTTATATTGCGCAAATATTGACCACGCAGGGGCTTATTTTTCCATTTTTCTCCTTGGTTCTTGACTTGTTCTTTCTTGTAGGCCTGCTTTCTTTCATTGGTGTTGTATAGTTTCGCATTATTGAGCATTTGAAGTGCATCTTCTTCACTGTCCTTGATATATTCTTCAAGGCCTCTTTTCTCCTCCTCTACTGTTTGATGGACTTGCAGCATTCCACCTGAGCTGCGAGGGAGGTATAGCCTATCTACATCACTGCGGGGGTGCAGAGCATGATTGATGGTCATGATTTTCCTGGTCTTACGATCTAGCGTCTCTATCTCTGCCTGGGTCCAGTCTATTATTCCTGCAGTGTATCTGATAACAGGTATAGCCCAGGTGTTTATGGCTTGTATGGTGTTCCTGCCATTGAGTTTGGACTTGAGGATTTTTCTAACTCTCCTGATGTATTCACTTCCAATTTTTCTTTTAACTTCAGTGTGTGCGATGTTATCAGCCTGGAGAATGCCCAAGTATTTGTAATGTTCTTTCTCTTATTATTATTATTTATTCGATTGCTATACTGCCCTTCCAAAAATGGCTCAGGGCGGTTTACAAAGATAAATAATAAATAAATAAGATGGATCCCTGTCCCCAAAGGGCTCACAATCTAAAAAGAAACACAAGACAGACACCAGCAACAGTCACTGGAGGTACTGTGCTGAGGGTGGAGAGGGCCATTTATTCTTATATTTCTATAAGATACAGAGATATTAAAACGCTGCCTGCACACATTTTCACCAATTAAGGTCAACTTAGACCACTGGCATGCCACAATATACAGGTGAAACTCGGAAAATTAGAATATCGTGCAAAAGTCCATTAATTTCAGTAATGCAAATTAAAAGGTGAAACTGATATATGAGACAGACGTATTACATGCAAAGCGAGATAAGTCAAGCCTTAATTTGTTATAATTGTGATGATCATGGCGTACAGCTCATGAAAACCCCAAATCCACAATCCCAGAAAATTAGAATATTACATGGAACCAAGAACACAAGGATTGTAGAATAGAACAATATCGGACCTCTGAAAAGTATAAGCATGCATATGTATTCAGTACTTGGTTTGGGCCCCTTTTGCAGCAATTACTGCCTCAATGCGGCGTGGCATGGATGCTATCAGCCTGTGGCACTGATGAGGTATTATGGAAGACCAGGATGCTTCATTAGCGGCCTTTAGCTCTTCTGCATTGTTTGGTCTCATGTCTCTCATCCTTCTCTCGGCAATGCCCCATAGATTCTCTATGGGGTCAGGTCAGGCGAGTTTGCTGGCCAATCAAGCACAGTACACTGTATACTTTTCAGAGGTCCTGTATACTTTTCAGCTTGAAAAGTTACAAGTCATGCAGGTCTGGTTTACAACCACAGAGATTAAAAGGAGGCTAGTGTAAACTAAGACTGCAACTACATGCATGTTTACCTGGAAGTAAGACTCGCTGAACTCGCTGATTACTTTCATGGAAAGATGGATAGGATCAGGCAATATGGCTGTGTATATTGCATTTGTATCCTGCTTTTCCTACAAGGTGTTCAGACAACACACATAGGTTATCCCATTTTATTGTCACAATAGTCTTATGTCGTACATTAAGTTGGAAAAGCGTAGTTTGCTGAAAGCTATCTGGTGAGCCTCATGGCCGGGTGACCCAGATCTCCCCAGTGAAAGCTGAACATTGTCCAGTACCTCACATATAGATTACCATCAGTATGAATTAGCACCTTTAGCTGAAGCAGGAAATGCATACAGGTCCTGAGCAATGCAAGGGAATAAGCTCTTTCCCCTGTGGTCACATGAGACGCTTCGTAAGGAGGTTGAAAGAATCTTGGCCTACTAACATGGAAACTTTAAATATTTACTAGGTAACACTTGATTGTACTGAGAAAGGCATGCAGTGCTGTGAGCCAAGGTGGAAGTAATAAATCACCTACGGGCTACAGCACATGGAACCTTTTTTGTGTCTCTAGAACTGCGCTGCTATTACAGAGAGATGGAAGTTAGTGTGCCTGCCTTGTCTGCAGAGGGGAAAATCTTGGTATTTCTTGAACACCAGTAAAGACAGGAAGAATAACCCCATGCTAACAGGGAGCAAATTCAGTTTCCTCTAGGAAGCTACAGACCTGTTTGGGGTGATCTAAATGAGAAAACCTGCAAAGTTTTTCAGGCACTGAAAAAGTACTGGGAAGTTTCAGCCCTTCAGCCTATTTGACTCCTAAAATCAATCAATCTCTCTCTCTCTCTCTCTCTCTCTCTCTCTCTCTCTCACACACACACAGACACACACACACACACACATACACACAGCTTTTCACATTATAACAGTGAATCTGCGTTCAAATAGCTAGAGTGCTGGACTCTGACTTCAAATCCCTGCAGAGCAATAGGAACATAGGAAGCTGCCATATACTGAGTCAGACCATTGGTCCATCTAGCTCAGTATTGTCTACTCAGACTGGCAGCGGCTTCTCCAAAGTTGCAGGCAGGAGTCTCTCTCAGCCCTGTCTTGGAGATGCCAGAGAGGGAACTTGGGAGCTTCTGCATGTAGATGCTCTTCCAAGAGTGGCTCCATCCCATGAGGGGAATATCTTACAGTGCTCATACATGTAATCTCCCATTCATATGCAAACAAGGCGGACCCTGCTTAGCAAAGGGGACAAGTCATGCTTGCTACCACAAGCAATGATGCCTTGTGACCTTGGGCCAGTCACTATCACCTTATTGGCACATTAGCCTTGTTTGCATGTTATGTTCAGCACTTGTACAATCTGTATCCAGTGTACACAAGTTCGGTTATTCACATCTTATGTTAGATACAGACAGGTACAGCAGTGCATTCCTACTTGTGTCCTGCACTTCAGGGGGGGCTGTACGCTGGTTACCTTTCAAGATGAATGCAGCTACAATCATTCACTCAAAAACATTAACATACGTACAGAGAGAGACGTAAGTTTTGGGTGGTATAAAAATATGCTAAATAAATACAAAAAAATCTGGACGCAAGTACAACGTAAGGTCTGGACCGGGCTATAATGTTCAGTGCACATACAGTCTGTGTGCATTGTATACATGTACTGGTCTGTAGGCACACAGTTACTCACAGATTATGTCCAACACATGTTGAACACAGTTCCCATCTGTACCCTGTATTTGAGCAGGTCTGTAGCTAGGTTCACGTTGAAATGAATGCATGTACAGCCATTCACACAAATGTGTGTGCACATGTACACACATCTGTATGCACGTACACCGTAATGTCTGAACAGGGCTTTTATTTCAGCGTAGCCTTCCTCACAGAGCTGCTGTGAGGATCATATCGGATGTGGGAAGGTGACCGTGTGATGCCACCCTAAGCTCCTTGGAGGGAAGGGTTGGAAAAATCATACTACTAATAAATATTAATCTGCTGCCATTAAATCTAGTTTGGCCCTAAGTATTACTGTTTATTATTAGGCCACCTAACCGGAATCGCTGGCAGGTTGATGGATGCATCTTGCCCAGACGGCCGGAGCTCCAGTCAAGCAATTAGCCTTCCCAATCATGTCACTTCATTTTGCGCCACTTATATTGATTCCCTAAGAATAGCAAGGAGCACAAATTGAATCCAATGCATGTGCCTGCCAGTCCAGGTGGCGGCAAAGAACAGCAGTGGAAGGTTAATATCTGCTAGTGTATACCACAGTCGGGAGATGTTTTATTTAGTGCTTCATGCCTTTACGCTGGGATTTTCATGGGAGGAGAAAGCCTCCCCCCTCCCACCGCCAGTTCTTGTAAAGAGAGCCAGCATAGCATAGCGGTTAGAGTGTTGGATTAGGACGAGGAAGACCCGGGTTCAAATCCCCATTCAACCATGAAACTCACTGGGTGACTCTGGGCCAGTCGTGTATCTCTCAGCCTAACCTACCTCACAGAGTTGTTGTGAGGATAAAAATAACCTCTGAGCTCCTCGGAGGAATAGTGGGAGATAAGTGTAAATTTTTTTTAAAGGTTGCAGGCAAACCTCGTTACCTGTGGACCCAGCAAGTGGCAAAATCCTCAACTCTGGGGGCATTACTGGACTGCTGTAGGCCCTCAGAGCATGGTAGGACATTTTACTTGGTTTTTTTCACAAATTTTTTATCGTTTGCAAGATTTTCAGGCATCCAGGAACCTAACCCCTGTGATCCCAAAGCTGTATTTTATCTATCTATCTATCGTCTATGCCCTCATTTTCTGCATCGTTGTGCCAGTTCACCGAGCTGATTGGGTATTTTGGGTTGGTTTTAAAAATATCTTTCTTCTAATTTACAAAGATATATACTTCTGCATATTTTTCTTTTCGTTTACAGATGTCTGTACTTCTAGGGCACTCCCAAGTATGTAGCAACCACTTCCTTCTTTTGGGGTGACCCCGTTTTGCTTCCAAACTGCTAGACACTCAGCCACCTGAATTTGCTGTTAGAGGGAATTATCTTCTAAGGCTGTGATCCTACACTCTTACCTGTGAGTTAGGCTCATTGAACACAGTGGAACTTATTTCTGTGGGACTTAATCCAAGTAAACACATTTTTGGAGGGAATGTTAGTTGTGCAGAATGCTTTACTAAAAATCACATCTGAATTAATCCTCATAAGAAAACTCGTTAGGGAGAGTATTACCATTACCATTTTACCCATGTGGGACTGGAAAGAAGAGTATCCTGCCTGCTCTGGGCTGCTACCTAGCTAAGCAGGGATTGGTCCATGGCCAATCAAGTCCTTACATTCTGCTGCACTGGCTTTTTAAAAAGGCCCTTGAAAAGCTCCAGTACATTCACAGAACAAGAGCTCACAAGTGACAAGTACTATTCATTCTTCATAAATTACAGAGGCTTGCTACAGTGAGAACCCAGGAACTAAAGCAGAAGCAGCAAGGTCAGCATCCAAACTAAGTTACTTCACGACTAAGGATGAACTTGTTTCACTGATTAAGTTATCTCATTAATTACAGTAGTGTGCTTAATCATGACTAACTAGTCTGGATGCTACTCCAAGATTTTGTGCTATGAATGCAAGCAAAATCCGTAATTTGAATTCTCTATTAGCCTTCAGGAGAGCCCTTAAAACGCATCTGTTTGGCCTGGCTTTCCAGGGTTTTAAAATCAGTTTTAATATTTTAACCCGGTTTTAGGGTTTTTAATTACTGCAATTGCTTAATTGTTGTTTTAAAATGTTTTTAATTGTTAGTTGTTGTTATATTGTTTTTTAATTTTTGTTTTAGCTCTTTGCTGTTTTAATGGTTTCTTTTAATTGTAAACTACCCTGAGCCATTTTGGAAGGGCGGTATACAAATCAAATAAATAAATAAAATAAAACATTTCGGTGATATCTTTGTCTGACCAGAGGAACACTGTATGGGAGAAATTCCAGTCTTACTGCATGATTCCACAAACTTTTACTGAGCTCAAGAGGCCTAAGAAAGGGTGTATAGGACAATAGCCATGCACCCTAAACTGATCCACATTTATCCCAAAGTAAATTCCACTGATGCTGGCACTCAGGGAAGAATTTCAGGTATATGGCCTGATCCTATACCTGTCTAATCAGAAGGAAGTCCCACTGTGCTTAATGCAAAGCCTTAGGAGTAGGCATCCTTGACTCCCCACCTGTTGTTGAACTACAACTCCCACCTTCCCCAGCCAAAATATATTATGCCTTAGGCAGTGGTGGCTCAAGGCCACTATGCACCTAGGTGCCAAAATCCCCCCTTCCCCCTCCTCTTCTCGCCCCTACATTGTGTGTGTGTGGTTGAACAACAACTGGGGCAGAAGGGCATCTTCTTGCCACCTCACTGCTGCCCAAGAAGGGCAACCACCACACTTTGCCTCATGGAAGAGCCGCCTCTGGCTTTAGACTTCACTCCGATGCACACTTTCCCATGAGTAAGTCCAATTGAACTCAGTGGGCCTTACTGAGTAAACTCACATAGATCACACTGAAGCTATTCTGACGATCAGTGGAAAGTGGGCTAAGGGTGCTTAGCCCACTCCCCACCGATCGTCAGACCCACCAGGCTCGCAGCCGAGCCTGGTTCCTTCAAAGCGGGTCACCCGATTCTGTAGCCCACCCCTCAAACCGGGTTTGTGGAGTGAGAGCTCTGCAAACCCGGTTTTTTTAATGGTGAGTAGCCGCGGCGCAGCTCTGTGCCGTGGCTACTCATGAGTAGACCCCCAGCCAGGAGGCTTAAAAGCAGCCTCCCGGCTCAGGGGTCTCTCCAGTATGCCCTGAGCACTCACGCAAGGCATATTGGAGCTTCTGAGGGCCGCGTGGCCCCCGATCCTCCCAGCCCCCGCCAGCTCCATCATGGAGCCGGCAGTTATGTGGGTGGCCAATCCGGCCAGCCAGGGCTCCCGCCTTGCTTGTCTGCAGGAAGAGCAGGCTTACCTTCACAAAGTGGGTCTCACTGATCGTGAGAGTTCCGGCTCACTGTCTTTCACATATAGAGGCCATTCACATGACCGGGTGGCGGGCAGGGGGGAAGGCTTGTTTTTACTCATCTCCTCCCCATGCAGGCGATGTTATGATTCTGGGAGCATGGACTGCACTTCCAGGTGAGCGGCGCAGTGTGGTGCAGCATGCAGCTCCGGAGGCCAGGACGACGCATCCCAGCCTCCAGGAATCTCACAATGCACTGTGCGACGTGCACAATTGGGGGATTCCCCCAAGAGACGAGTGCTCTAGGCTGGGCTGGAAGCAGCCTGTGGTCTCACACCAGCGGGTAGCTTGGGTTAGGGGAACACTCCCTCCCTTAACCTTGTTTAACAGCCAGCCGGGCCTGATCCTGGCAGGTCTCACACGCAACCTAAGTCAGGCTGGGCTTCCCTTGCCTGGGTTAGGCTGCGCGTGAGAACAGCCTCATAATGTCTTTAGATTCAGGATGCAAGTGTGTGACCCACCCCAGCCACTTGCACAGTCAATGGGATTATTACAGACTAAATGAGGGGAAGTTCAAAGTCTGCGGGTTAAATAACTTTGCCAGTCGCTTCCGCTAACTTCCATAGCTACAGCACCTCAGCATTATAAAACCTAATTTGTCATCTTTATAAGAACAGATTGCCCTAAACACTTTCTTGGAAGTAAGCCCCACTGAGTTTAGTGAGACTTACTTCTGAGGAAATGTGTATCAGATAAGTCTGTTTGCTATGTTTTAACTCTCAGAAGGAGAAACTTTTGCTTTTGCTTTTAGAGGGTTTTTTTTTTTTTAATCCTTCTTGAGACCGAGCGTGTTCCACTTCTCTATGTTAGAATAGGCTGTGGCTGTTTCCTAAGAAAGGAAGTGATCCAAGGAAGAATACATGGGTATGAGGTTTGTATTTTAAATAGATTAGGCATTCTTTAATCAGCTGCGATTGATACGTAGAATATTATTGGAAGTTAAGTACAGTTTGTTTCGACTGACTTTATTTCCAAGTAATGGGGCTATTCTCACGAGCAGCAAAAATTGGGCTAGAAGAGCCAAGCCCGATTTTTGCTGCTCGGGTAAACCACCGGGCTCACAGGCAAGCCTGGTGGCTTACAAGCGACTAGCCCGCTTTTGTAGCCCTCCCCTAAAACCAAGTTTGCGGAGTGAGTGCTCCGCAAACCTGGTTTTACAGATTGTGAGTAGCCGCGGTGCAGCTCCACACCGCAGTTACTCATGAGTAGACCCCTGGAGGGGAGTCAAACTGTCGCCTCTCGGCTCCGGGGGTCTCCCCAGTGTGCCCTGCGCACTCGCACAGGGCATACTGGAGCTTCTGGTGGCCACACGGCCCCTGAGCTCCCCAGCCCCTGCCGGCTCCGTCACGGAGCTGGCAACTGTGTGGGTGGCCGATCTGGCCGCCCAGGATTCCCTCCCCACGCACCCTCCAAAATCGGATTTCACTGATTGTGAGACCCGGCTCAATATGTTCAGAATCTTGGCCTTATCCTAGTCCTGTTTATTCAGAGTAAGTCTTGTTGATTTCAGTGGGGTTTATTTCTCAGTTAAATGTAGCTGTGTTGGCTTTGAAAAATGCTCCCCTAACTCAGTCAGGGAAGGTGGTTCAAAATGGTCTCTGGGGGAAAAAATCCCACAATCTATATTTGCATGAGAAGAAAACTTAGACCCTGTCTAGTTCCTCAGATTGCTTTAAAATAACTCTTCAAACATTCCATTCACTTTTGTGCCTGCTTGCTGTCTCCCAGCAAAAAGAAAATGTTTTGATCAGGTGGTTGTCTGAAACACAACTAATATAAAAGGCTGTTTCACAAACTCATTTTTCTCTGCTGTGGTCTAATGCTGTTCCTTTATTAGCTAATCTAAATCTAGAATCATTCCATAACTACAATGTAAAAATCATCTCAGGCTTCAGAACTGGACCACTTAATCTCCCCCCCCCCCGCTTTTCATTTCTCCCCCTGCCAGCCTATTCTCTTTCCAAAAGCTGCATTAGTATATTACTTCAAAATACTTCAATGAGATATTTTAATATCAGCAGGCAGTGGATTTTTTTCAAATATCCTTGGGCTATTTTTGTCCGTGCTTTTTCAGAATAACCACCCACTGCTTGACACAATACTTGGATGTGATAATGTAACAGCTTTATGCTTCCTTTTTTGTTTCTGTGTATGAATGGAAACTCAGGCTAACTTAAACAGTGCAGATTAGTGTTGCCAACACTTACTTCTCCCCTTCCTGGAAATGCTTCTGTGCCTTTGTAATATGTCTGCGCGACAGGCAGACATTCAACAAGTGAAGGATTTCCCATCATGATTTATCTATGGGGCTGGGAAGACACTTTAAATTTCTGGCGGCTAACAGCACTGACATCTTCCTAGCAAAATGGGAGCAATTCTGATGGAGCATATAGCTACTTCCTCCTGCTTTGCCCTCATATTAAAGCAAAGCCTGGATGTTTGCTGAAACAGTAGCTGTGTTTAAGCAATGTTTGTTTGTTTGTTTGTTTACTTATTAACATTTATTTCCCTCTTTTCCTCCAAGGAGCCCAGAGTGGTGTACAAGGTTATGTTTATCCTCACAACTCTGTGAGGGAGGTTAGGCTGAGAGATAAGTGACTGGCCAAGAGTCACTCAGTGAGTTTCATGGCTAAAGGGAGATTGAAATGGGCACTTCAGTTTCAAAGTCCCTGCAGAAGTTCTGTAATGTTCCGTATGACAAGAAAATGTTGAGACTATCCTCATGAGCAGCAGGAACCAGGCTAAAGGAGCCCAGCCCGTTTCCTACTGCTCGTATTTTTATTTATTTATTCGATTTCTACATTTCGTATGCAGCAACAGGATCCATGCAGCTCCTCGCAGCAGCTCAACGGCAAGCCCGCTTATGAAGCCCGCCGCTTAACCTGGGTTTTGCTTCGGGCCCGAGAGTGCCCCAAAACCGGGTTAAAAGATTGTGCAACTCACGGGTAGCCTCCTGACCGGGAGGCTACAACAAGCCTCCAGGCATCGAGAGGCTCCCCACAAGCTACTGTGCACTTGCGCAGTGCCTTATAGAACTTCCAGTGGCCAGGAGGCCACCAAACCCCACTGCCCCAACCGGCTCTGTAACGGAGCCGGTAATCAACTGGGCGACTGATCGTGTGTAGAGCCTTGTTATGTAGCTTAGACTTGGCTAAGAGACTTTAATCAAGGGAATCCACCAATGGCTGGCCCCTTTTGTATCCTTTTAAAAATATCTGAAACTCTTCTATATTCGTGTGACTCTTTTTGTATTGTTGTTTATGTGGTCAAATACGTTGTATCTGCAACAAACAAAACAAATCAAACTGAATGAGAACAACTGAAACATCAGCAGCAAATCAAAGAACTAGCAAATAAAACCACATTGGAAACACCAAGATCTTAACTTGCCTGTGGAATGGAAAAGGGTTCCACAGGGAATCCTGGTTATTTTTTGGAGGGAATCCTGGTTAGTTTGTGGAGCCAAACATGCAGCCTGTACAAGAACTAGACAATTCTTTGCACGGCAACACTCAAGACAATTGCTTAGAATGGATCACTGTTATCAGTGGAACTTATTTCAAAGAAAGCATGGCTAGGATTGCAGTGTTGTCGCTCTTACCAGAACCTTCATGGCCTTATTAATAAAAAATATTGATATACCACTTTTTAGCAAAATATAGGTCCCTGTTCCAAAAGGGCTCCCAGTCTTAAGATACACACAGCTCAACTTTGCTACAATGCAGATTTCACTGATACTTCACTGTGACTGTCTCTCTGCAGCGCTGGGTCCTTGCCTGTGACTTGAAGGGTGCTGAAATATGCCTCTGACTAAGGAATTTGTGAGGTCCGCTCCCTTGTGAAAGTTGTCTGTGTTTATGGCCTCTTCTGTCTGACTTCCAAACTGATACTTTATGTTTTCATTTCAGATGTTCATACAGAAGCAGTCCAGGCAGCTCTTGCGAAACATAAAGAAAGGAAGATGGCGGTGCCGATGCCATCCAAGCGGCGTTCATTGGTGGTGCAGACATCAATGGATGCCTACACACCTCCAGGTGAGAAGCTAATATTCTGTATGTTATGGTGAGTTTTAAAAGCTGGATTCTTTATTTTAAAAAGTCATCCATTGTAAGAATATCTTAAGCGTAAATCAATATTAATTTAATATGAGTTACATCATCTGTGATGAACTTTGAAAGAAGAGGGAAGGTACTGGACAGCCTGAAGTTGGTGGTAATTCTGCTCCTACTCAAAAACAGTCCGATTCCGTGCGTCTTCATTTAGAAGCCATTCCCTCCATGATCAATGGGACTTGCTTCTGAGTAAGCATGCATAGTATTCCCACCTAAATCAGTGCTGGGTGCTAGTTCTTGTCTTCAACCTTCCCTTTTTTTGTCTGTTGCTATGGGAAAGTCACTGATGCATCATGTATTTCCACATTTGGAGTAGCTTATACCCTGGTAATAAATGTTTTTTTTTCCCCCAGCAGTAAGTCCCATCTCAATACCATGGGCTTAACTTCTAAACAAGGAGGCTAATGTCAGGATGGTAGCTATTAGTCAAGTGCTTATGAGAGCTAAAGCAAATTACCTCCCCTCTGATTAGGATCTGGAGATGGGGCACTGCTAGGAATCCTGCTTTTGCGGGAAGTTATGTTGTTGAGTGTACAAAATGGAGGTGCTGCAGCTTTGAAATCCATGCCCAAAGGAGATCCACTGGCCAACGTTCTATACTTCTGGCATTAGGCTAAAAGATTATGTATGTATTTAAAAAAATTGTTTAATTAGATCTGTTTTTATATTTTAGTATATTTTAACTGGGTAATTTTTATAGTCTTGTTTTAACTTTTTCTATGTGAACTGCCTTGTGATTATTTTAATGAAAGGGGGTATATAAATTTTACAATAAATAAATAAAACAAATAAATCACTGCAGCTTGGCTTGCTAAGCGAGTGAGCATGGGTGGTAGATCAATCGCACTGACTGAGACTTGCTTTCCGGCCAGTGAGCACAGGTCTGATTTCCAGGCATGAGACTAACTTGCAGGCAGAGAAGCTGCCTCTTACTGGATCTGTATCAAGTGATCATCCTCACATTGGAAGGGAGACCCCCAGGCAATTGGAGGGTCACGTGTGGAATGTACCATCCCTTATGATGCCACGTAGGCAATCAGATCTGGTATATGATGGTATCACTAAAGGCAAACCAAGTCAATGCTTTTCTCTGGATGTCCCTCTTGTCAAGGCAACTGTGGGAATGCTCCCACTCTCACAGAGCAGGTAGGGAGCATTCTGCGCATCCAAATAAAATGAATACATTGCTTTCAGCTGGTGGGACATGTGAATGAACATCCCTGAGCCAGAGTGTGATGCAGCTAGTTATACATAACCGTATGTGACTAGAGCGAGAATGGGGCTAGGGAGCCCTTTTTTGGTTATCTTGACAGAGGTGCAGTCCCTTGTTCTGTCTCCCATCCTGCAAATGTTTTCAAGCTCTCCACCCTGAAAAGTTGTCAAAAAGCAGGAAATATTTTCAGGCATTGGTATATTTGCAAACCCCCGCCCCCGCCACCTGCCCCCTGCAATATATGGTTGTGCTCTAATTCTTTGAGGCTATTCACACGATGGGAGAAAATCGGGCTAGCGGAGGCTAGCCCAATTTTCTCCCATCGTGTGAACCACCGGGCGTGGCTGCGAGCCCAGTGGTCCGTAAACGGGTCACCCGCTACAGTACCCTTCCCCTTAAACCGGGTTTGCGGAGCGAGTGCTCCGCAAACCCGGGTTTTTGCGGCTACTCACGAGGAGACCCCCAACCGGGAGGCTGAAATGCCGCCTCCCGGCTTGGGAGTCTCTCCAGCATGCCCTGAGCGTTCACACAGGGCATGCTGGAGCTTCCGGGGGCTGTGCGTCCCCCAATCCCCCCAGCCCCTGCCAGTTCCGTAACAGAGCCGGCAGTCGTGTGGGTGGCCGATCCGGCTGCCCAGGGCTTCAGCCCTGCTCGTGTGCGGGGAGAGCGGGCTAAGTCCGCTCTCCCCACTAACCCCCTAGAGGCTCTTCTCACGGATCGTGAGAAGAGCCTCTTTATGTTGTTGCTTTTACTTATGCTTTTGTCTTATTCTATCACTGTCTTCATGTTAAATCACGTAAACTACCTCGATCACTTTCTTCCTGACTTAGAATATTTGTATTTAAGTGAGGTATGAAATGCTTATGCCTCTGATTGTGGTTATCAGGAAAAACATCCCCTTTTTGACAGATCTTGTAAGCCTTTGCTCTTGTTCCATTTCCATTCGGTAGACGTGCCAGTATTCTTTTCCTTAGTACAAAGTACTGGCACAGTCAAACATGCTTCTGGAATTGCTGACAGTGGTCAATTCCAACTATATATGTCAACCAACAAATTGGTGAGTGGGTTTGGGGCCAATATGCCTTGAAATAAAGTCCTTTGCATGTTAGTATCTTCTCAGTGATTCAAGGAAGTTCTTATGACACGGTTTCCATGCCTAGATACCTCATCTGGTTCAGAAGATGAAGGCTCCGTACAGGGCGATTCACAGGGAACTCCAACCTCAAGCCAAGGGAGTATAAATATGGAACACTGGATCAGCCAAGCAATCCACGGCTCTACCACATCTACAACGTCCTCATCTTCAACGCAAAGTGGAGGCAGCGGTGCTGCACATAGACTAGCTGATGTGATGGCACAAACACATATAGGTTTGTACCTAAATGTTACATTGCTTTTTCCTTTCCCCCTTTTTAATAGATACTGTTCTTCCAGTCTCGTAACAATCAGGCCTTCCTTGAAACGTCTCTCCCATTTTGTTGAAGTTTTTGGCTCTCTCCCTCCCTCCTCTGTATTTGTATTATTATTATTATTATTATTTTAATTTTTCTTCTAGTATTCTAGTACTATTACTTGGATCAGGTACTTACAAAATTCATAGGATGAGTAAGAGAATAGCTTCCTTAGGACCAGACAAAATTCACTGTGCAGCTTGTAAGCCTCTGAATTATACAGAATTCTTTCTCAAACTGGATGCCAAAGGGGAAAAACAAGAGGAGGGGGAACAGAGGTATAAGATGTGCTGGAATGAGGGTATGGAATATAGGAACATAGGAAGCTGCCATATGCTGAGTCAAACCACTGGTCCATCTAGCTCACTGTTGCCTTGTTGGCTTCTCCAAGGTTACAGTCCGGGATCTCTCTCAGCCCTACCTTGGAGATGCCAGGGAAAGATCTTGGAACCTTCCGCATGCAAGCATGCAGATGTTCTTCCCAGAGCAGCCCCATCCCCTAAGGGGAATATCTTACAGTGCTCACATGTGGTCTCCCATTCAAATGCTAGTCAGGATGGGTCCTGCTTAGCAAAAGGGACAATTCATGTTTGCTACCACAAGACCAGCTCTCCTGGTATTAAAAGCTGTGCGCAGATTGATGTTTTTTAAAATAATAATAATAATAATAATAATAATAATAATAATTATTATTATTATTATTATTATTCATTTGATTTCTATACCGCCTTCCAAATATGGCTCAGAGCGGTTTACAGAGAGAAATAATAAATAAATAAGATGGATCCCTGTCCCCAAAGGGCTCACAATCTAAAAGAAATGTAAGATAGACACCAGCAACAGTCACTGGAGGTTTTAGACTTAATATTCTAATGGAGGATGTTTGAAAAAGGATGCTGGAACAAATGGGCTGATACAGCAGGGTTCTTCTTATATTCTAGCAGGAACCCTGTTCCTTCAGTGAGCAATTTACAATGAATGTATGTCAGGGAGGGGAAGTTGGAACATGGAGGCAGACCTACTCCCATCCTACATGAGGTTAAATGGTTGAGTGAACCAACTAACATTTATAAACTGTATGCACTTAGGCTCTACAGGGTGCAGATCACAATTTCCATAGGTTGGGATTGCCTAAGCATGGTTTCTTAGGTGATATCCCAACCTAAGCGTGTTTATTTAGAAATAAGTCCCGTTTTGCCCTTTGAGTCTTAAAAAGGGTTGGTTCAGGTTCTCTAGGGTCGGGAAATCATAGCATTGTAGTATGTGTGTCAGGCTAGAATTTTTTCTTTGTGCTAAGATCTCACTACAGAAGGGCCTACTGTGACAAAGAAGCTATGATGGTGTTCCTTTTGAAAATTTAGGAACTTGTATTAGGCAGCATCTCTCTCTAGTGCTGGTGGAACTTGCAGATGCCTTATAAGTAACAGAGAATAAATTTAGAGAGGACAGAATGTGTGATATAATACTAATAAAAGCCAAAGTGGATGGTGTTGCACAGTGATTGAAGTGCTATATGCTGAATCTCTTTTAGGAAAAGTTGCATTGCTGAAGGTGGTGGAAGGTCTGGAATTGATATCTACACACACACACACACCTTTGCCAGTTGTTCTCCAGTTGCATGGCTTACCTTTATGATCCCTAACTTGGTCTTTCTAAGGCATTAAGCCTGCAATTCTGCTTACTTGGGGATAAGTCCCATTGAACTCACTGGGGCTTAACTTCTCAGTGAACTAAATATGGATAGGACTGAGTCATTAGTGTGGTCCAGATTGGCATGCTTGATTGGAAATAAGGATGCTAATGAAGCTTGTTTCTGAGTAAGGCTGTTTAAGATCAGAGTTTTGATGTGTCCTTTTTTACCAGGGTAATTCTACATTCTTCTTTTCCTAGGCTTATTTGACACTGTACTTACTAAACTTTGTCTGTCTCCACTGGTTCAGGCAGTCCAACAAACAATTATTTGTTGGATCAGGAACACGAACTGAAGGAACACACACTTTCTCCTCCCCCTCCCCTGCTTTTTTTCTTTGCCTCAAGCGAAAAGAAATTCTGATTTATCAAACCACAGTTCCATATGTTGTCTGAACCCAGGAGCTTTAATTTAACTGTGTTTTATAAACCAAGATTTGATCTTGGTTTCATATCTGAGTTTGAAAGCAATAGTTAAACCACTAGGTTCAGACAACATGTGAAGCTGTGATTTAAGAAACCAGGGTTTCTCTGTTTCAGCTTTGTGCCTGAGCTGAGGTGTAGATCGGGGAAGTGTGTGAGCTTGAAGTTCATTCAGCTCACATTTCTGATCCATCGCACCTCCATATTTGAAGCCTGTTCTGTTGCTCTTCCACTCCCCAGACTCTATCTTGGATGAATGCAGAATTGCTTGGGAAGAATTTCTCAACTGCTTTTACTCTTCTGCACTCGGAAATGTTTTAGGAAATCTCTAAGCAGGTTAATAACTGCATATGGAACATCCTCTGTGACTTAGCGCCCAGAAGGAAATTATGACTTGTAGGATTACATTTTTTAAAATTCTGAAAGGTTGCATTAGTCACAGCCTCTCTGTTGCCTTTAAATATATCTTTATAAAAATAATGTGGCATTTTGTTAATTTTAGGCTTGGCTCTGTAAGTCAAATGCAGAAGGGTTTTTATGTGTGTGGTTCACAAATGCTGCTGTATGATGGTTTTGAGGAAACTCGTGAGTCCCCCCACAGTATAGGGTGTACAAAATGTGGTGCATTTGAGCAAGTCCCAGACTTTGTCACTCCTTAGACATTGGGTGTGATCAGAACCTGCACACACATGTGTGTCCCTGCAAGGATGGATCAGTTGTGCAGGCATGCGCAAATTTGCTTTAATGTGCTGGACTACACTCAAGCCTGAAACTACACACAACTGGTTGTGAGAAAGAATCTGATTACTGGGGGACTGTGTGAACCAACCTTTCTTGTATAACCTCAAAAGAATCCAGGAGCTCAGTAAAACTCTAAGGGCAGTTCACAGACACCAGCCATATGGAGGCTAGCTGATGCAGAACTATGCATGTGGGGTCAGGGGGTCAGGATAGTTCCTTCTTGCCCCTCTCCACATATTGATCATAACTTGTTTACGGGGCCCACATGCATGGGATGTACATGCACTATGTAGGAACGTAGGAAGCTGCCATATACTGAGTCAGACCATAGGTCCATCTAGCTCAGTATTGACTACACAGACTGGTAGAGGCTTCTCCAAGGTTGCAGGCAAGAATCTCTCTCAGCCCTATCTTGGAGAAGCCAGGGAGGGAACTTGGAACCTAGATGCTCTTCCCAGAGCGGCTCCATCCCCTAAGGGGAATATCTTCCAGTGCTCACACATCAGGTCTCCCATTCATATGCCACCAGGGTGGACCCTGCTTAGCTAAGGGGACAAGTCATGCTTGCCACCACAAGGCCAGCTCTCCTCTAGATGTGCACATATAGGCCCCTCTGCAGTCAATCAAGCATAATTATAGGCCCCTCTGCAGTCAATCAAGCATGAAGGTGAAAATGGAGCTAGCAGTCATGATCCTGCCTTCCCACCTCCCACATGTAGCTCTCTGCCCAATTTGATTGTCTGCACATGACTTTGTCTTCATTTGGAAGCTTCTCTGGACTAGAAGGCAGAATGTCCAGTGTGGCTTGTCATGGGAATAGCTCCATTTTTATCCTGCTACCTTCACCCTAATGGGCAGGAGCCCTCAGCAGTGGCATGGGGTCCTGTGCAATGTGGAGTCTTGCTCAGCTGCCCCACACATTATACACACAGAATGGCAAAGCGTCCCTTAAGCACTTGACTCACGGGCAGAATATAGAGATCGGCCCTTGTAGTGCCTTGTACTCAGTAGTCAAGTCACTAGTTGCTCTTAAAAATCCAGGCTGTGGAAGGAATCCGAGGACCAGATTGGTACCAGGCGTGACTGCAGCTCTGACATATGTTAAGTTTATTTCAACTTCTTAATTAGTTGGTAGACAGGTGCTCAGAAATGACCTCTTTCTCAGCATGGTGGGAATTCAAGGCAGTCTCCTTAAGTGCTTGTTAGCAGGTAGGGATTGTGGGTGAGCTGGTTTCAAGTTTCTCTCCTCAGACAGGAACTGTGCGGCTTACCTTCTCCCTCTCTCTCTCTCTCTCTCTCTCTCTCTCTCTCTCTCTCTCTCTCAAATAAAAAGCTGCCTTTTAATAGTTCCAAAGGTATTTCTTTCTCCTTGTAATAAAGAGGAGTAATTCCTGCAGACACTTCCTGCCCATGAGGTAGGGTTGTAAGGAAAGCAGCCGAGTGATGGATGAGCTGAATGTTTCATTCATGCCTCAAAGGTAGGACAAAACACTGGCTGACACGCTGAGGGAAATTACGCAAAGTAGTCCCACTGGAGTGAAAAGGGCAGGTTAAGAATTTCTCAACCTGTCCTTTTAATTTCAGTGGGACTAGTTTGAGTAATTTTCTTCAGTATGTCAGCCATTGTTGCAAGTCGCAACATTCCCCAATTAACTCAGAAGTAACAATGTATCCTTGATGGCAAAGAAATGCAAATTCCCCTGGTTCCATTTGGGAGCACTGCTCTATCTGTGGGAGATGCCACACTATGATAAACCGCTGCATTCTGCAAGTGCTAATTGTGATGAATGGTTTTGGTTTTGGTTTTTTTGTTGGGTTTTTTTAAAGGCAGCACTCAGTACCTCTGGCTGTGAAGAGCAAAAAAAACTCACTTTTCAGCTCAGTGGGGATCTGACCTTCAGAGTCAAATATGGATTCCTCCCCACCACCTTGGGATACTAAATCAACCCCAAGGTGAGGGAGAGGAGAAAACCATAATCTCAACTATAACCAGGGTTCAGAGTGAACCTTTTTTTTTTTTTTTGTCCAGACCATTAATGCAACTCTGTTCATTTTTGATCAGGCTTCTCTGTTGATAGCCAAGGGTATGGCTATCATTTGGCTGTTGTTACTAATACTTTACATTGCATTACATCTTTGACCTGCCCTTCCTCTAAGGAGCTCACAACAGCCAGATGAGGTTGGTAGTAATATCCCAAGTGAACTTCATGGCCCAGTGGGGAAATTTAACCCAGGTCTCTCTGGTTCAAGTGGACCCTTCAGGTGTTCACTGGTTCAGGTGGACCCTTCAGGTGTTCACTGGTTCAGGTGGACCCTTCAGGTGTTCACTGGTTCAGGTGGACCCTTCAGGTGTTCACTGGTTTAAGTGGACCCTTCAGGTGTTCAGAGGCAATTCACAAACACTACAGCTGCCATCATGCCCTGCTGTTATGGCTGATAGGGCAATGGGTATTGGAGTCCAGCCACAGCTGGCGAGCCTCAGGATAGCCAACCCAGCCTTGATCTAGAGCAGGGATGCCCAACCTTGGCCCTTCTGTAGGTGTTGGACTTCAAAGAACATCATGCCCTGCTGCGATGGGGCAGTGGGTGCCAAAGTCCAGCCACAGCCAGTGAGCCTCAGGATGGCCACCCCACCCCTGAACTGGCGCATGACTGTCCAATGTTGGCCCTCCTATAGATGTTGGGCATCATGCCCCACTGCGATTGATGATAGGGCAATGGATGTTGGAGTCCAGCCACAGCCAGTGAGCCCTAGGATGGCCACCCAGAGGGAAATAGAATTTTAGAGTTGTAAGGTACCGATCTCTTTATATTAATCTGAGCATGGCCACATCAAAGTCTTTAGAGCAATGGGGAAAGAACCCATTTCCAAATCTCCCTCTCAACCACTAAGCTAACCAGGCAACCATGTGCCAATCCCACATGGCTCAGATTAATCAAAAATCAAATTGACTAATATATATTTTCTTTCTGCCATACCTTAAAACAGACTGTCTTTTTCAGAGAAGGCATGACTCTGCCTCCCCTGCTGAGAGACACTAATTCCTGGTGCTAAGCTGGTAATTGCTTTTAATTTTGCAAATGTGATTTGCAAAAAGGTGCAGATGAACTTTTCATTTGCAAATGAAGCCACAGTGTTTATTCGGAGAACATTCTGAGAATAATTGGAAGTCCAGCAGGATATTCTTGGAATTCCCCACCTCTTCTATTCACCTCGAGAATCTTTTGCGGCATATTTGTCCCAAGTCTAGTTCCAGGCATGAATGTTGAGGGAAGAGGTTTGGGTGCCCCCACTAAAAGATTCTTCTGAAGGCACATCTCTTCCCTAACTCCCATGTTGAAAGGCCTCTGGAGAAGATCCCAATTGACAAGCATGTATTTGGGGTTAGGGGTGGCCCATGTGAGGCTGTTGTTGGACTACAACTCCCATCATCCACAGCTGAAATTGACACCTGGGGGTAAAAGGAGTTGTAGTCCAGCAACAGATTAAATAAACAAATTCTTCTAAATGTCTAAGACAGCTGAGGGTATTTTAATTGTGAAACCTGGGGATGTTGTGATTCCCTGTGCACAGCTCACCTCTTGTCTAACTCCCCTTAACTTCACTGAGGCTTGTACAATAAAGTCTTGCAAGATTCTGCCTGAATTTTCATTCTTTGGTAGCATGTCCTGCACTGTAGTTAAACTGGAGAAGCTACTTGTCGCATCTCACAGGAGCTAGTCATGATTGGCCAGTATGAAGGCCACCTTGTAGTGCAGTGAGATTAATTCAGTTGTTGGTAATGCATTTCCATTTGCGAGTTAACCTTTACATCCTTTGAGACAGATGCATAATGTTCCCATCAGAAATTAAAGCAAAACAATTAGCTTCTAATTCTGTCAGAATGGCTTGCCAAGCCCAACTCCCAAGCAGGCCAGTAGCATATACTTGGACGCACAACTTCCCCAAAATGTGATGTATCCCAGTATTGTTGTGCTCCCAGGTCTTTTCTTGTAGATGGACAGCAACCCTAAACGTCTATGAGAACCCTAGTGCCAGAAACCCAAGGGAGTCTCCTGAAATTAGTGCATGAAGCTGACTATCAAGGGGGTTGTGTTAGAACAGGAAGGACAACTGGTAGCCCTTGGGCCAGTATGGCCCCCAAACCAACTTAGGTTGCCTCCAGTGGCCTTCCCAAATTCTAATCCTGGTGTGGTTCAAAGTCTTTGCTTGCAGTATTTCTTATAAGTGGTGTTGTATTGCTAGCTCATGTACATCCTGGACCACAACTACTCTGCCCTTTGAGGAAAGCGCCTTACTTCGTCAGGTTCCCCTCCCTCAGTGCCATTGACCTTGTACCATCCAAGCACATGTGCTCCTTCTCCTTGAAGAACTTACTACTAGGTGATGCCAGACTCACTGTAGAGCCCAGGCATCTATGAGGCATTTACTTTGCACATCAGAATATGCTTGCGGCCACTGATCTAACTGATGTGGTGCACTGTGTTTCTGGGATGGGCTGCACAGGAAGAAGACCGCGTTACACATTGCACTATGTGGTCTCTGTCTTTTACACCTCTGGTTTGCTGGAGCAGGGCAGGCTTTGTGCATGCGCAGAACTTTGCACATACATCAGGAACTTTCTAAGCTCCTTGACTCCTGTTTTTGGTGGGAGCCCCACCCCCAACCGCTCTATGCAGCTGTGGCACATTAAAAAAGCTTGGAAAGTTCCTGACATGTTCTCTGCGCATGTGTGAAGCGCCCCCACCCGTCCAACCAGAGATGTAAAAGTACAGATGACTGCTTGAAGAACCAAAGTTACAATTAAACAACCTGTTGTGAAGGATCTTCTGCTAGGGCACATAGTCTGGAAGAGCAGGGCCTTCTTTTGCACAGCTTCACTATGCTACGTCCTTGTGCTAGCAAAGAAGCTGCAGTGGAACAAGCCCCTCCTTCTGTTCATAGGACCACCAACTGCTGGTGATGGGGAGGAGGAGAAGGGAAAAAAGAGCAAGGGAAGGTCATCATCAGCCCTTCTATTTGCTGCTGCCCTTCAAGCTATGCTGGAATGAGCCTCTCCCTGCTCACATAGGACCACTAACTGCTTGTAAGGGAGAGAAGAAAGAGGAAGAATCTCTTGTTTTATTGCAAGTTCTTTTAATTGATTTTGTGAACTGCCTTGGGATCTGTGTATGAAAGAAGGTGCAGAAATGGAACAAATGAGCATTAATCCGGATACAAGTCATTGTGTCATCAGTTCAATTGAAGCCTGTTAATTGAGTCATCAGTTCAGTTGAGCCTGTTAATGGTCATCCCTCTCCAACTGCGGGTTTCTGAATCACGGTTTTGAGTATCCACGACTGGGAAATTGTGGCAGGTCTTGCCAACTGTGACCCGAGTATCCATAGATTGGTGAGACTTTGGGGGGCAATTTGGAGTTCCCCCCCATAATTTTCAGGGATCAGGGGGTGATTTTGGGGGATTTTTAACTGTATTTTTTACTGAATCGAAACTGCGATTCCCCTAACCCCCAGTTTGCCATTGATTTCAATGGCTCGCCAACTGCGAATTTGCCAGCCGTGAGGTTTTCCCAGAACGGAACCCTCGCGGTTGGCGAGAGATGACTGTGTTATGAAGTTGTTTAGTTCTTAAGGATGAAAATGGTGATGCTTTTAATATTTGGTGCTGGTAGTGAAGGCAGAATACTGAAAGTGGCGTTGTATATTGCTATGAATATTCATAACTCTTTTGCATTGTATGCAGTAGAAAGCATTGTAGGTCCCAACCTAATGCTGTGCGCTTGTGATTTTGAACCAGTTAAAGGAGCCAAATGTAGAGCGAGAGCAATTCCTTGTTTAGCAAGGGAAGTTGAAAAGGGAGTTCCCACGCCATGTTTGTGTTTATTTTTGGTAATGGAATGGTGGCTCTAGAGCCTTCTGCCCCAAACTCTGTCACAGGATTGTAGAATTGGCAAGACACCAGAACACCTTTTAGCCAGCACAGAGAGGTTAGCTGGAATAAAACGAAAAGTGACAAAACATGGATTATGTAACTCCGCCAAAGTACAGAACCTTTGTCCTATGGAATCACGTTGATTAAATATCTCAGATATGTGGAGACGAATGAAATGACCTTATTTCGACCTCGGGTTTCCAAAATTAGTACTGGAATAGTTACTAAAATGCAAATCCATGACAACTGTTGAACGTTACTCTTCCCCTCCTTCTGAGGATAGGCAGAGTTATTTAGTTCAGAAAGTTTTTTTCCGGCTTGTTTGTCGGACTGGAGGACTACATATTTGTGTTGCAAGGGAAACTAGGAGTTGTGAATTGGTGCAGAAGATCTACTTGCCCAGAATACCATTCCAAGTGGCAACTGTGCAGGGAGCTGGTCGGTTGGCCTATGTGCACCCAGTAACGATGATTTTGCCCCTCCCTTCATTTTACCACTTTAAGTGCAGATGTGTGGTAAAATGTTCCTTATCTTGTCAGTGGAGATGATAAATGACCTTCTCCTTGCATAGTTGCACCCTGGATCACTTGAGTGTCTGCAGCTTTTCACTGACTACAGAGGAGTGTGTATTATACTCTATTAGCTCCTCTGCAGCCTGTAGATCTTGCTATGTCAAGACAAGGACCTGAGAAAATCCCAAGTCTATAAATCAGTTGAAGGGCTGCCTCTCATCTTCTCTTAAAGAGAAAGTGTGCCATTGAGTCGGTGTCGACTCCTGGCGAGCACAGAGCCCTGTGGTTGTCTTTGGTAGAATACAGGAGGGGTTTACCATTGCCTCCTCCCACGCAGTATGAGATGATGCCTTTCAGCATCTTCCTATATCGCTGCTGCCCGATTTAGGTGTTTCTCATAGTCTGGGGAACATACCAGTGGGGATTCGAACTGGCAGCCTCTGGCTTGGTATTCAAGTCATTTCCCTGCTGCATCAGTGGAGGAGAGAGGATTCTCTTAGTGTATGTCAAAAATGTAATATGTGAACACGAAAAGGTATGCTTGCCAACACGTGTTTTCAGATCAGGGGCAGCCCAAGGAATTTGGTGCCCCTTGATCCTGGTGGGAGCAAGTCACTCTTTAAAACCAACCCCTGCAGACTTTGAAAGTGGCATGTGGGGGCAAGGTTGCCAGATAAGGTTGCCAGCAGCCTCCCCTGATATCCTCATGATTCTTGCAGGCTTTGCAAGGAATGTGAGGAAAGGCACTCCCTGCAAGGGTCAGTTCAGTCCCAAAGAGCTACTCCGATGGTAGGGGGCAACCTTGCTATGCTGCTGGTGCCTCATTAATGAGGCCGCATCACCCTTCCTCATGAAAGAGCTACCCCTGGTGCAGATGTACTTCTAGGGAGCTGTGATTTGGTTAAAGCTCCCTGTTGAGTGTACGATCCATGGCAAACCAGAATTTGCCTTTGTATGATGTGAGAAATTGCTACCCATTGTGTGTGGCTTTATATTAGAACCTGCAAGATCATGGATGCCGGAGAAAAGAGCTGGCTAGATTCCTCCCCTTCGGCTTTCCCAGTAGCCCAACTATTTTTTTCTTTGCATGTTCTTCAGCTGTAAACCTATGGTACTGCTTCTGCCAGTGCTGGTATGGTGTGATTTAATGAGGCTATTCTTACCATCAGCCAAAATCGGACTAAGGGAGCCTAGCCCGATTTCGGCTGATCGTGTACTGCAACGGGAGCCGTGCCTCCCAAAGTGCACCCCCCCTTAGCCAAGCAAGCGCTCTGTTAACCTCATCTTTTGGATCGTGTATTGCCGATCCAGCCACCCAGGGCTGCAAATGTGATTGTCTGCGGGGAGAGCGGGCTAAACCCGCTCTACCCCTCAAAAAACCCTTTAAGGCGGGTCTCACTGATTGTGAGACTCGCCTCAATGTCTTCTGAACCGCACCAAACCCAATCTGCTTGCCTAAAGTACCTCCTACTTGGTAAATGAGAATCAGTATTTACTCTCAGCCCTCTGTTCTCCAGGCCTGGCAAGATTGGAGCCTGAAACCTTGTGCTGAAACAGCACAATCCTTTCCAGCATTATTATTATTTATTTACTTATTCACAGCAATGAACTGTAGCTTATTCCCCTTTTAATGATGTAGACTGTTTTGGTCCAATGGCAGAAATGTCTGTAGTCCTTGTTATTGGAGAGCAGCTGTTGAACTTATGGGCTTACAGTGTGAATTCATTGAAAGGGACAGGAATATGGGGCAATGCAAATGAATACGCTTTTGGGGGAGGAGGTGCTTTGAAGTCCTACAGCTGTCACTGTTCCTATATTTACCGTCAGCATATGGTGATCAGAGCCATTTTTCTTCTGAAACAACTTAATTTTCCTTAATGGGGCTGCTGAGCTCTTATAGCAGAGGCTGCATCTTCAGCATATCTTAGTGGCTACTCTTTATTTTGGGTCTGGCATGTCATCTGAAAGCCATTTAGGCAGAGCATACGTCAGAAGAGTTGGTTTTCTCTTACTTTCCAATATGCAAAGCACGCAACACACAATTTTAATGACAGATGCACTAGGCAAAGTGCATTTCCCGCCCCCGCCCCCCACACACATACAATTTTTGCATAGTCTAAGAGTTGCCGCAAACAGGTGCAGATGGGGAAGTATGCCTGAAGGCTGACCCCTTGTGATGAGTCATGCTTCAGAATGAGGGATGGGTCATGATAATTCTTTTGGCTGCATCACAACCAATGGTGGTAGCAACACCGGTTGGCTAATTCCATCACTTCCTTCCAAACTTTGTGTTTGGCTGCTCTGCAAGTAGGATGTTCTTAAGATGTTGGCTGTAGGGAGAAATAACACTTGTATATCTTGCAGTGGTTTGCAGGTACTTCTGCATAGCCCTGGTATGTCATTTAGTTCCATCAATGCACACTTGAAAATAGGTTATTTGATTTTAAAAAACAAAACACCAAAGCACCCCGGTCTCAAAAAATGGCCACACTTTAGAGCAGGGGTGGGGAACCTTAGCCCTCCCTCTGTTTTTGAACTACAACTCCCACCATTCCCAGCCAGTTGTGGCTGGGGATGATGGGAGTTGTAGTTCAACAACAGCTGGAGGGCCAAGGTTCCCCACCCCTGCTTTAGAGGGTGCACATTAAAACTGTAAACATGCATTGAAACCAGTGGTGTTTTGTTTAATTAAAAAACCCAACCCTCAGTAAGCAGTTCCTCTTGGAAACAAACCCAAATAACATGCAAATTAGTCGAACCTGCTCTCAGTGCAATGTATAGTTGCAGATACTTTTTTTACATAATACAAAATGCTACTAGGTGCAGATAATAACTCATTGATTATAATACAGGGACATGAATAAATAATACTAGGTGCAAATAATAACTCATTGATTATAATACAGGGACATGTTCTCATTCAGCCCCATGAAATTCTTATGAAGGTATTCTTGAGAGAGAATTTTTGATTATCCTTGAAGCGAGTACTCTGTTTCTCCATCTCTCTTCTCTTGTCCACCCACCCCTTCAATCTCTCCCTGCTGTCAGTTGCTGATTTTTGGTAGCACTAGCGGTACTGGTAATGGAGAGCTTGGTAACATCAGGCTGCCCCAGAATTGCTTTTCATATAGTGACGACTATTTTGACAACTGAATCTTGAAGCCTTGGATGACAAAACATCTATGCTTTTTTTTTTTTTAAGAGAGCACTGTCTTGGTTAAACTCAATGGCAATTATTCCTAATGGTTTCAGTTTGGCTTGGGGGCATAGCACCAGTCACTCTTTACGGATGATGCTCTTGTTCACTGGTGCTTCTGAATAGAAAACTTGTTTAAGCCTGAGATGGTGTTGCTTCCTGCCTCTCAGTGCAATGAGCAATGCGTGATTCAGAAAGATTCTGCAAGAGTGCCCGCTGAACAGCAACTGGGGGGAAACCTAAATTGGAAAGCATGGTGGGTTAGTGAGCTGTGAAAGGAGAGGATTAGCTTGCAAATTGTTAGTAGCATCACAAAATGGGTCACCAAATTGTGTTTGCTTCTGGAAATAAAGCCCGTGTTATCGAGAAGAATCAAAGGAGGTAACTTCAACTAAAAATAACAAGTATCACATTGTGGGTCTGCTTAAAGGATTACCAACATCTTTTTATGCTGATACAGGGCTTATTTTTAAAATTAAAAATAAAAGCAGTAAGTGGCTGTGATACAAAGAGTTGCATAGAGCCTGGTCCTGTCCTTGTTCGCATGGAAGTAAGTTGGGTCTGCACATAGATCAAAATGAGGTGGAAGAATTGACCATACCACTTCCCCTTACTGTTGGGAATACTTTTAGTTGCTTCTCTATTGTTTTTTTAAAAAAATGCAAATTAAAAACAAAACAAAAACCCTTGGAAACAAATGTTTAGGCCAAGCCCTTTGCCTCCTGTGTTGACTTGCAGGGAATTAATGTGGAGGGTTGGGGGGAGATTAAAAAAGTGATCACTCTATTTGAATTGGTTCAGTCCATTCTACTACCTGGTTCTGTTCCATATGCAGACCAGGACTTGTTCTTGGTGAGTCTGATGGAACTTATCCCAGGTAAGTTTATGCCCAGGACTGCAGCCTTGTGCTGGTGAGAGCAAGGTGCTTTTTCTACCTTAGTGGAATGTGGTGTTACATACATACGTGCACATATGCGTGCGCGCACACACACACACACACACACTTGAATGGCTGGCCCCCGCCATGTAAACTCTTTTTGCAGCAACTCTTAGTTTCAAAAACAGTTTGTGTCGGGACACTGGAGAGGAGGTAGTATTTGAGGAAAAGCAAGTCTAAAGTCCAGTTGAGCTCGTAAAACTGTGGTTCCTCTGAAACATGGGCAGTATTTTATGTTATGTTACATTAATGACTTCAATTTAAGATGGTCTGCTTTTTTCACTTCCTCTTTCCTTTTAATATATCTTATATGGATATTTGGAACTGTTTTTAGTTTAGTGCTCATCCTACTTTGAATATGTTTTTCATTCTCACATCGGTGTTCATTTTTTCATGGCAACGGATTTCCATTGAGTATGTATCTTGTACAGCTTGAGCATATAACTGCTTAGTCGCTGAGTACATAACAGAAGTAATATCATGAGGCTTGCATCTAATTTTCATACCTCTTATTTAATTGGCATATCATTTCCATGGCTATTTCTGATGACAAAATACAGCTAATGGCAACCAACCAGAGAAAGTTAGGTTTACTCAAGTCCCACAAGCTAACTTGTCTCGCAGATTCAATAGGAGAGACTAACTTTTTCTAGATTGAGGCTAACAACTGTGAAACTTGAAACCTTTTCTTTGAAAATAAATAATTTTTTTAACAGGAACCTGTATGAGGTACATAATTTTAACAGAATAACTCCTTGAATTATGTAGTAACAGAATACTCAAGTGTTTCAAGAAATTAAGAGGGTTAATATATATTTTTTCTAGAAAACCATTCTGCACCTCCAGATGTTACCACGTACACCTCAGAACACTCAATACAAGTAGAAAGACCACAAGGTTCAACAGCAAGGGTGGCACCAAAATATGGAAATGCTGAACTTATGGAAACCGGAGATGGTACGTCTTGTAAAATGGTGGAGAATTCATAAGAAAGGAATGTTAGGCCGGATGGGCTGTGGCAGGAGTTCTTGAGAGATCATTTGCACCAAAAAAAGGAGAGAGAGAAGCATGGGATGGCAAGTGTTAACACTTCTGCTAGGCAAGGGAGGATGAGCAGAAACTGCAGTTTAAGGTTTGAAAGGCTTTAAGGTGCTGAAAGGGCAATCTTGGGAAAGTGGAAATCTTGACAAAGAATTAGTTGTGTGGGCAACCAGCCCAGTTAGTCAATGGAGGTACCCACTTCTTAGCAGGGTATTAGTTTTTTATTCCTGCCCATTAAGGAATGCAACTTTTTTTTGAAGATTCGGGACAGAATGTATGCAACTGCTCATGTCCTCATAGGGAGGACTCCTGGGTAGCCCAGCTCTATGGCTAATTTGCTTCTGGACAGGTTTATTTGTAGTGGTGTGCATGGAACCCCACCTCCACGGTTTGGTGACAGGGGAGTGCACTTACCCCTCCCACTACTTTCCCCCCACAGGCGCTCCTTTTTAAAAGCAGTTTGGGGGGCAGCAGTGTACCTCCCTGCCACCCCTGCCCCCATTTTCGGCCGGAAGTGGCTGGAAGTACTGTGCACACGTAACATGCACCCACCTGTGCACAACGTGCGCTTGACCACCCGATGTGCACACGTGACATACGCACACGTGCACGGTACTTCTGGCCACATCCAGCCGAAAAACTGGGGCAGGGGCAGCAGGGAGGTATGCTGCCGCCCCCCCAAACTGCTTTAAAAAAGGAGCGCCGGTGGGGAGAAAGCAGCAGGAGGGGTAAGTGCACCCCCCCTCACCCTTAAAGAACCACACACACACCCAGGCGCCGAACTGCTGAACTGTGTCATGTTTGAACCGGTTTGGAGGCCTCTACAATGGCCTCCGAACCGGTTCGTGCACATCCCTATTTATTTGTACTGAAGGCACAAATGCCTTCAGTTGTCCCCAGGACTCCAGGAAAAGAAAACCTTAACTGGGGGACTCACATGACCCATTACCTGGGAATCGGTGGCCTAAGCAATAAAGGTGAAGCCATCTTGGTGTTATTGGCCATTTTGGGCAGATGACTTGTTGCAGCATGGTGACTGTTCATGGGTGAAGAGCTATCCAGTGTACACAACTGTCTAATCTGGTTTGCCTTTAGATTGATGTGTCCCTTTTCTCTGTTTATGCCTGATGGTTTGAGACTAAAAAGCCTACTGCTTAAAACTGCTCTTGATCCTTCTTCTTGTAGGAGTCCCAGTAAGCAGCAGAGTGTCGGCAAAAATTCAGCAGCTGGTCAACACCCTCAAACGGCCCAAACGGCCACCATTACGAGAGTTTTTTGTAGACGACTTTGAAGAATTATTAGAAGGTAAAATGGTTTTTCACCTCTCCCACCCCATCCCCCCACCGCAAAAAGTGTGTGGTACAGCCTTTGGGTAAAAGACTGTTCCATCCTTATGCGAGAAAAGCAGATCCCTGCAGCAAGAGAGCTTGGATTCTGTACTTGGAGTTTAATTTGCTGAAATTTGGGGCATTAGCTTCTTTTTAACGCCTTGCTCTGTTGACCTGCTTGAACCAGAACTCTTCTGAGAAAGGAGTTGTGGGCTAGCTGGGAAGACTTAGTTGTGGTGGGAACAGTATAAGAGAGGCAAAGGAGACATGGCCGGCAACTATAACAGCAGTCTTGCTGAATTAGGTCAAAGGTCCATCTAGTGCAGGTGCTCCCAGCTGCAGTTGGCCTACAACTCTTCTCATCTCCAGCCCCAATGGCCTTCTGCTGTTGTAGAAGTTGTAGCGCAACAGCATCTGGGGAGCCAGGGTTGGGGAGCTCTGATCTAGTGTAGCATCCTGTTTCTTCCTCACAGAGGATGCCTCTGGGAAGTTGGCAGGCAGGACATTAGGACCACAGCCCTCCCCAGCTGTTTCTCCCCAGCACCTGTTTGGTAGCCTAGAAACCAGAGGTTCCACATTGTCCTTAGTATCCATTGATGGACGGATCCTCCTTGAACTTCTCTAATCCCCCTGTAATGCTATCTAAACTAGTGATCATTTAGTCACTAGTCAAGAGGGAAGTGTTTCACATATGCATGTACATCACTTACTTTTTCAACACTGGGTCCTCAGCAGATAATGTACACTGGCTTCATTGAAAAGCCTTGTGTCTTCATAAGACCGATCCTCTTCATAAGAACAAAAGAAGAGCCCGGGTCAGGTCCAAGGCCTCTCTAGTAGCTAGCTCAACATCCTATTTCCCACAGTGGCCCACCAGATGCCTCTGGAAAGCCCACAAGCAGGAGATGAAGGCATACCTCCTCTCCTGCTGTTGATCCCCTGCTCTCTGGTCTTCAGAGGCATCCTCCCTCTGAACTTTGCGGTAGCCTATAGGCATTGAGACTAATAGCCATTGATAGGCATGTTCTCCAAGAATTTGTCCCTTTTAAACCCATCCAGGCTGCTGGCCATGACCACATCCTGTGGCAGAGAATTCCATAGATTAATTATGTGCTTTGTGGAAAAGTACTTCCTTTTGTCATTCCTAAATTTCCTGGCCATCAGTTTCATCAATCAGTCTTTGAGGCTGTTTCATTTCTCTTAGGTGTTCTATGGTGGCAAGTCACCATTTGATGGTGCAGTTGCAAAGTGATGAACATCACCCTGTGATCTGGCTATAGTGTTTGCAACCAATGCCCTGCTGCTTGTTGCTCACTGCTGAATAGGAAGGAGGGCACTGTGTCACTCTTCTTTTGTGCAATCACTGTAAGCCACCTTATCAAGACCCCCCCAAGAGTGCTGCTCATGTATTCCCAATGGCTTGAGCCTCTGGGCATTTTTACAAAGAATCTCTAAGTGGAGATTTGGTCATTCAGCAAAGGAAAACCATGATTACTGCAAACTAGTTAAGTGGAGTAGGGAAGCTACATATGAAAGAGGAGGAAGGAAGCATGAGAGAGCCATAACATGTTTCCAAACAGCCAAGCCATGGTTCTGCTGTGATGTCTAAACTGGGAGTGTAGGTTCTATGGTGCATTCTGAACTCAAGCTCAGCATAGATTTTGCTCTCAGGTGACCTTTCAAATGCAGATGTTTAATTGCCTATAGACAGAGTAAAGCATGGTATTAAATATATAGAGTAACTCTTTCTTACATCTGTAAGTTCAACAGCCAGACCCAAACCAGCCAAAGCCAGAGGGAGCTCAGATGTTGGCTATGCGTGGGGAGCAGCTGGGTGTGGTTACAAACTGGCCTCCATCTCTTGAAGCAGCATTGCAACGATGGGGAACCATCTCACCAAAAGCTCCTTGCCTAACCACTATGGATACCAATGGAAAACCACTATATATTCTCACATATGGTGAGTAGTCTTCTGGACTTTCCATCTTTGTTGTTGTTGTTGTTTGTTCTTGTTTTTGTTAATGGAAAAAAGCAGAACTCCGAAAATATGTTCAGATTTGATTGTTTTCAAATATGCATCTGGTGCTTGGGTGTGTGTGTGTGTGTGTGTGTGTGTGTGTGTGTGTCAGTAGTTTGACTTATCTTTTGCTTTGGAGGTATGTGGGAATATTTGTGTAAAGTAAGTTCAAAGCCTGCTTTTAATGAAGAAACCAATGTGGAGGGGCATAGTTTATGAGCAAGGATGTAGCTTAATGGTTGAGTGCCTGCTTGGAATGCATAAGGTCCCATGTTCAATCCAGGAATCTTCACTTAAAGGCTATCTGATGGCAAAGATGCATAAGATCTCTCCTTGAGAGACTCTAGAGAGCCATCATCAACTGAGGTCGGTAGCATTAAAGTAGAACATTAGGCTGTTTGAGGCAGCTCCTTGTTATATCTAATGCTAGATTGTTTTCGCGTGGCAACTTTTAAAAATCTTTTTTAAAAATGATTACTTGACAGATGCCTGAAGACTCGTGCAAATGTCTTGCGTGCATGGCGACCCATTAGACTGGTTACCAAGTGAGACTGAATGCTAAAGATCAAATTCCAATGTATTATCTCTCCATGGGTTCGCAAAGCATGAGTCAGTGTGCTTCATATTCCTTCACATGATCTTTTATTGCATATGGATTCTAGGGCAGAAGCCCTTTGTAGGGGTTATGTGCACATGATCATCTAAACCGATTCTTTCTGCCTGTCTTTTTGTAGGCTGGTTCACATGGCCATTAACATCAGGGTAGGAGCTGGGCTACCCATATTTGCATGGCCATCAGAACCCACATAAATCCCTCCAGCCCAGGTTGCTTCCAACAGGGCTACTCAGCTTTTGTACCCAGCTTTTAGCTGAGGGTGGAGGAGAGGATAGCCTTCCTACTCTGATTATCTCCTCATGAGAACGTATGTGCCTTTTCTACCTAGTTGTGTGGCATTCTGCCTGCCCTCTTCTGCATGGCAACCATAGAGAGCTGTGGCTACAGCAGCTGTCCTCAGTGGACGAGGTAGCCTGCAAAACATATTCTATTATCTTGAAGGCTGGAGCAGCTTTGACAGGGCTACATCCGTCTCTTGTCCTTCATGGCCAGTGGGAGGGCAGCCACTGACATAATTAAGCTTTCCAGTCTGCTGGCACCGCAAAGCATGCTGGGAAGGCAGAGGCACCCGTGGAGGCCTTTCCATGGAGTGGTGGGGCTTGCAGCTGCTGTGTTCAGCAACGGATCCAGAGATTGCCTTGATTGTTTCCTGGGTTTGCAGATCCAAATGGAGGTGCTGCTCGTCTGCTATTGACAGCGCAGGAGCTTGCCTACTGTCCAACCAACCCTCAAATGGTCATGTGAACGAGCCTTGTGTATGTTCGTTGAATGTCTGAAACTCACTGATGTTGGTGCAGATGAGTTTTATTAATTGGTGCAGACTGCTCTCGGGCTCTGTGCCTGTACCCTTTACTCTTCTGCCCTTGCTTTGGGTGGCACTCCTAGCAATGGCCAGTTCATGCACAGATCTTCGTCCCCTGCCCTCTTCTTGCCTGCTGGTGGGCATGGCAGTTGTCCTTGGGCAGCATCTGCCTTTGCTCAGTATCTCTGAGAAGCTAGGGAAGATGGGCCCTAACTCACAAGAGCCGTGTGAGTGAGGACATCCAGAAAATAGACCATACTTGATGCTTTGACACTGTGTTTTGATACTGAAAACAAAATCTGACACATCCTTTGCAGCTGTCTTTTGGCAAACTCTGAACGGCTGTGTGGAGTTTTGGTAAGAGTCTTCCAGCTTGCTGTGACTGAGTTGATGCTGTGTGGTGATGATAGGCCTACAACTGTACCCAAGATGAAAACTGATTTTGTAGTTTGCTCTTCTCTCCCAGCATAGCTCTCTGCCATAAGCTTGGTTTAGACAGCCCTTACACCTAACATGTTTATGATGGACTTGTGGAGGAGTAACTGACTGGAAGACCATGCCAAGTCTTACAGAATGAAAGATCCTGGCACATTTATTTATTTGTTATTGATTTGTTTGATTTCTATACCGCCCTTCCAAAAATGGCTCCGGGTGGTTTACACAGAGAAATAATGAATAAGATGGATCCCTGTCCCCAAAGTGCTCACAATCTAAAACATTTACCAGTCCAGTCTAAAGCTCACTTAACATGGGGCTAGCCCCTTGATTTAAAGGGAACTTGCATTTATCTAACTTGGCCTTGACAAATTTTCTTTGGCTCTAGGAGCCAGACAATGGACACTTAACAAAATTACTGGACTTTGTCACAGACATTGTGGAGTGGGAAAATAAATGGGCTTCTCTTTATCTCCCTTTACAAATAACATACTTAGAAGAGAAAAAGGGCTTCCTGGGACAAATAAAAATGTTTGAAATAACTCTCCCTTTGGATATCCTAGTCTAGGCACCGCGGTTAAATTTCTAGCCTCCTTGGTACCTGGAATTTGTCAAGCCCCGATGTAACGGTGCTTAAGGAAACAACCTTAAAAACAGTGTGCTTATCTTTGTCTTAGAGACTGGCCTTTAATTTTCTCTGAAGAGGCAAGGGTTGTGTTGAAAAGAGTAGAGTTTGGGTTTTCAGAATTTATTCCATTGCATCTGGATGTGAGCTGATAAGCTGCAAACCTGCCAAGTTTGCTTGGCTCAAGTAAACACTTGTGTGAAGCTTACTGAGGCCTCAGTGTTTAAATGGGTGTCAATCAGCAAGACTTCCTTAGTGTCCATCTACATACTTGGTGAGGAGGGAGGGGCAGAGTACATAGTTCACAATGCAAATGGGAGGTCTCATATCTGAATACACTACATGTCAAAAAGTCCTTGCATATAGAAAATGAGCATATTGGAGATATGGCTAGATTATAATGCCTCCACTCCCTCAACCTCTCTGTGGGCAGTTATATGATTCTCTACCCACCCACCCCCTAAATCCATCTACATTCTAAAGCAGCACCCTCAGTCTTACTATTTCCACCAAACATGTGTTGTGTAAAGAGGTTTGTCTCTCCTCAGACATATTTCTGCCTTCTCATGCTGTATCTCTATTAAATCAAGTTAATGATTCAGAAATGCTGACTTTCTTGTTCTGTCTTTAAATTCTGCTTGCAAGTGCTTGGTTTTTGAAGTGGCTCTTTCTTAATTATTGTAAAACTGGACAATTAAAGGGCTCATCTTGAAAGCAAACTACGTGGAAAATGGTCATAGCTTGGAGGGGAGAGGTTTTGCCTTTTGGAGGAAGCAAGGAGGTCTGCAGGAGCATTCTCAGTAGGCTTAGTGACATTTATCTGGATTGAGGATGATTAATCCCTCAGTTAGTCATGCTTTGGATTTGAGCCCAATGGAGTTAGTTTGTTTTTGTTTGTTTGTTTGATTGATTGATTTGTATACCGCCCTTCCAAAATGGCTCAGGGCGGTTACCTCTTGAACTTGTCTGGGCACAGTCACCTGGGAACTTTTTCCTGAGCAAGCTGTACTGGATGGTGTACAAGAGCCTGGCTTGTATAGGGCAAATTCCCACTTAACTGTGCCTTTCCTAAGTAGCCATGATGCTGCCTACCAATTTGAGAGTTGCAGCGAAAACTGCATTTAGGATAAACGAATACTGTGTGGGATTTGGGAATTCACAATTATAGCCCAAAGCTCCATGAGGCTTCAGTGTAGAGGCTCATATGGAGGTCCATCTGAGCGCCATATGAACAATAGCTACCCCATTCCTCTCAATGTCAGGGATTGCCCTGCTGCATTCATGCTCTAGGCATGCAAGATGCAGTTGTGTGCATCAAACCTACCATTCTAGACCCTAGTAGCATATTTAGCATCATGTTAAATTTGGTCCTGCCATATAAAATGCCCAGAAATGAGAATGGGATGTGTGGTTTCTGCCGTGTATTGAACACTTGTATTTCTCCTTTAGAAAACTGCAATGCCTTTTGGCAAATGGGTGCTTATGTTCTGTTGTGTTTTATGTTTCTTTGAATTGTGTTAGAATAAAACCATATCATCCATATTAAAGGTAACATTACACATTGTTTTGTGAATAGGCAAACTTTGGACCCGTAGTATGAAAGTCGCTTACAACATACTGCATAAATTAGGCACAAAGCAAGAACCAATGGTGCGACCAGGAGATAGGGTAAGTGTCTGTGTTTCATTTGCATGTTTTAATAGCACTGTACGTTGTCTTTTGCTCCAATGTTTCTTGAGTCAGAACACAAAGTGTATCTCTTACCCTTTGAGCAGATTAGTCAGGTTGCTGTGATATTTCTGTGCTGTGGGATGCTTAAATGATTGTGTCTAATACGAAAAGTTAAAATGGTGAAAGTCTGCAGAGAATTTGCTGGAATGGCCTATTCACGTGTTTTAAAAATTACTCCTCTCTCTTTTAAAGAAGTTGCTTGTGTCACAAAGCCTTCCTTATATAAAGAGCATTAGGGTATGTTGTCATGTGGATGAATCAATTTTGGTAATGAGACTGTGTGTCGGAGACCTCAGGAACAATCGGGGCCTTGTCGAGTCCAGGCCTGACCCAAGGAACACTGGCAGCTAATTAAGATGATACTGGGCACAATCTGTTGAAAACATCCCTACTTGAACTCGGTGGAAGTTGTCACGAAAGGGTAGCAACTTTAGGAGACAGTAGTATTCACTACAGGGTGGTCTTGAATTAAGGTGGCTTTTTGAGATAGAATGTGGGTTTTTCTTCAGGGTCTCTGTTCAGTCCCAATACATGCACATGGCAGCCATAGAACTTTCTAGAACTTCTCTTGAGAGTGTGAGGCATTTGTTCCCCTCCCTTTGAATAGAGGCCTTTCTACTAGAGGCCTTCACACTGCAGGTGTGTGTTTCCTGCCCAGTTAATTCCTCAGCATTTCTCTTCAAAATTCCCACCAAGTGCTCTTTTTATTCCTTCAATGATAATTTTTTCTTAGTCTGTGGAAACTTTAGTTTCCTTGCTACACTCATTTTGCTGCTTCATGGTAAAAATAAATGAATAAATCTAATGTCTGTCTCTGACAATACCATAAAATATGCACAGATGGGGGTGGAATGCTTGCATGATGTGATATGAGCACACTTTCGTGTGCATAATGTTGCCATGTTTGTTTCCTTTTGCAAAAGCCCACATTGGCTTACCCAGTATTTATAAAATGAGCAAGTCCAAGTAAATCATTGCATATTAAAGCAATTAAAATCAATATCCTAAAAGCTGTGGAGAGCTCAGCTCAATAAGCAGCCCAACATTCCCTGCCTAGATAAGTACTTTGTTTTGCTTAACTCCTAAACACTTGTGGAGTCAGGCTCTAAGGATCTCCTTCAGAAAGAGTTGCTATCATGTTAAAAGCTCTCCCCTTTGTGGGTTGTGTCTTCATGTGTATACAGTGGTCCCTCGACTTACGAACTACTCGACATAAGTATTTTTCGAGTTACAAACGGCAGTTTTAGATCCAGTTTTAGATGCGGTTTTTTCGACTTACAAATTTTTAGATGGGGTTTCCTCGACTTACGAATTTTACATGCGGTTTCCTTGACTTGCCTGCCTGTTTACTGCCTGTTTATTCTTGAAAAGAAATGTTCCTGTGCAGTTTGCAAGCCTTACTGGGGGTCTGGGTCTTTTTTCTAGGCTCCGGAACGCATTAATCCGTTCCCAATGCATTCCTATGGGAAACCGCTTTTCGACTTACGAACTTTTCGACTTACAAATGTGCATTCGGAACGGATTAATTTCGTAAGTAGAGGGACCACTGTATTTAATAGATACAAAGAGATGGAACTCGGAGCAAGACATCAGTCAGTGAGGGGCTTGTAAGCGGTGTCTGTGTGGTCCCTCACCTTTTCCTGGACCTTCGTTGCCTACTTCTTCCTCTGCCCTCTCTCACCATCCTTGTTCCACTTCCCCACCATCCTGCTTCATTTGTTTTGCATTTCTGCCTTGCTCATCACATTCATTTCCTTTCTCCTTCTAATTCACACACCTGGAGTCTTCTGCGCATGAGTTTCTATTTTCTACATCAATGCTAAAATTGGATCAGTCACCAGAAACTCCAGGCTGCTCTCTTCCCCTCAGGATCTTGTGTGTCCCTTCATGGTAGGGAGAAAAGTACTTACTGCAAGGAAGGAAGTAGTGCTAAGAAGCACTCTCTCCATCAGTTGTTCTCCTTGATGGTAATGCTAATGACAGGGGCCGACTTTCTGCTGCCTATTGTAGGTAGCAGCTCTAATCTGTCAAGTCTGACTTCAGTTTATAAGAAATGCAAGTTTCCATACAGCTGCTGGTTCAGCGTGGATTTGCATAAGAATACTCATTACTGTGAACAGAAATGTCTCTGTTGCAGAAGAAAATTGTACACTCGCTTACAAAATGTGTTTCGTTTTTTAAGCTCCTCTTTTCCCCGCTGAAGGCTTGGTGCAAAAAAAAAAAAAATCATAAATGGAAAGAAGGAGTACATACAGTCTGCCAAATTTCTGCCTCTTAGTGCTGCCTCCCCCCAATTTAACAGAGGCTGTTCTGAGGGTCATCCACTGAGAACACTTCTCGAATGCCTTGGTAGTTCAACAAAGTTGACACACAGGTGTCCATGATAGATACTAGGCAAGTCACTTGCCTTGTGTGAATCCATCTCTTCCATAAAGAATGCAAATGTAAACTAATGTTTGCAGAATGTCCTTAGTACCCTCGGGTTCACCACCATCATGCCTTACAAGTTGATCCCAGGTGACTTCACCCGCAGGCGTGGGGACTTTTTTCTTCTCTCTTCAGCAGATCAGTTTCAGAGTGCTGCATTGGTGCTTCCCAAGCAGTCCGGATGATGAACCTGCAGAAATGAAAGATGATGTCCTACATTTTTGTTTTCATAAGTAATGAAGAATTAAACTAAAGCGACTACAGGCGAATGTTGAATTTAAATTGCCGTCTGCGTTGGCATTTAGCCAGGATGAGTCCGCAGAATCTTTTGTCTTGATTTATGACAGTGTTTAAGTCTCTAAGCCGTAGTCACAGTGGGCTGGAATAACTCACAGAGTAAATAAGTCACGGGAAGCTATGAAGATGACAGTGCAACCAGACTCTCTCTGTCTTTTTGGTCCTCTCCATTCCATATGCATTTGCTTCAAATGTCTGTGTCTTCACAGTGAATCTTCTGCTTCAGACTTTATCTGAAATCTTGCTTCATTGCACTGTCCTCTGGGGCCGAAGGGAAGATTGCTAACCCACATGTTCCGCAGCTTAATGTGGGCAGTTGCTAGCTGCCCGCACACACAAAAGCACAAATACTTAAATTAGCACACCTGCACTTTGGGAGCAGTGCTTAAATTATTTCCAGTAACTGCAGTCCTGTATATGCATTTGCAGTCGTGTGCAAAGTGTATATTTTTGCACATGTACATTGTGCAAAAATATACATGTAGCAGAGGAAGGAATAGACAGAAGATTGTGAAACTGATTTCGTGTTATGAGAGAGTGCAAAGTACTATTTATTTATTACATTTATATACCATCTCATACAATTGCCTTGTGATGGTTTACAAATAAACAACAGAACATAGCCAGATTGTAGAAGGTTGCCAAATTTTGTTACAATGTGGGTAGGATACGTTTGAATACTCCTTAGTTGGATATTTTACCATTGTTAATTATAATCTTATTCCTTTATTTTATTTATATTTGTTATATTGATATTGTTATTTTTATTCTTTATGTTCTCTTTTCTGGTCATTGACTGTAATAAAATTGAACTGAACTGAACTGAACAAATAATCAATTAAGAATTTATTGAATAAATTGAAGAATTAAAACTAACGTTAAAACAGATTAAAAAGTTTTAAAAACCCATTAAAACTTAAAAACAACCAATTAAACAGCAGTAACAGTAACCATTAAAAAATCAACTTACAGCTGATCAAAGGCTTGATGAAATAAATGTGTCATAAGCACTCTTTTAAAATCCGCTAGAGATGGGGAAACTCTTACAACAACAGGGAGTTCATTTCAGAGCCTTGGGGCAGCTATAGAAAAGGCCCAACCCTGGGCCGTCATTAGAAGAGCTGGGGGCAGCTACAGGCGGACCTCTCCCAAATATCTTAATAAGCGGCACAGTTCTTGAAGTAGGTGGGGCGCTCTTTAACAGCCATAAAAAAGGAAGGACCTCAGAATCTTGAAATATCTCAGTTTTATTAACAATTAGAAGTCCACTTATATTAGGCCAGAGAGTATAAAGATTATATTTATTATGTGAAATACTTAAGTTTTAAAAGATAGGGATATTTTGTGTTCCCTTTATGATATTAATAGTGCTGAATTTTGTTTGCATATTTTAGTTTATATGACACTTTAAAAAAATTGTTTTAAATGAAAAAATGAAATAGTTTCAGAAGCTCCCAACTCTGGAGGATCTATAGCAACAGTGCACAGCACCCAGTTCCCCATATATATGCACATACATACCTTGTTTTAATGTTGGGTACAGTTCAGTGCTAGGAGTGAATGACTAATGGGAAATGGCACCTAATGCTGTAGGTAGGGATGTGCATGAACCAAGGTTAGTGCACAGGTTTAGTGCCACCAAGGTGGGGCGGCGGTGAGCAGAACCTTTAAAAAGGAGGAGATCAGGTCCTTACCTGCCCTCAACCACCCCATGCAGCTTCCTGCTGCAATAGGGCTCCCCCTAAGAACCCGTGTGCAGGTTTGTGCACATCCCTAGTTGTAGGGAGCAGGGAGGAGGCAATCACTGGTCTTCTAATATTCTAAAATGGGGAGAAGGCAATACTCTCATCTGGAAAACTCTCTCTTGATGGACACTTGTTCTGCATCACCTTAGTTCAAAATGTAAACTTGTTCAATAAAAGAACAAGAACATCTAGTAATTACAGGCAGACTGAGTTTTCGACAGGGAACCATTTTCTCGTATCATTTTGCTATGCAAAGCACTTTGGCAGCATTTTTCTTTGAAAAACAGTATATAAATATTTTTAATAATAATAAAACTTTATCAGTATGGTCTTCGGCAAGCAACCAAAACCCAGTATGGGTACTGCTTAAAACTATGGTGGGTTAGATATAGCATTAGACTAACTTGAAAGGGACACAACTCCTTTTTTAAACTTTTTGGTGGAGGAAGTGCTGAAATTATGATGGCCATATTTTTATTTTGAGTTCTGTTAATCATTGACTTTAAAAAAAACTGTTTGAAAAGCCCACTTTAAGAGCAATTTAACACTTTTATCTTGTGCAGCCAAGCGAAAGATATCTGGCAGGATTTCTGACAGAAGCTATTTGAGCTTGCAAATTCCCATTTCTCCCTTTTCATGGGTGTCTCTGGAAAGTCTGACCCTTTACAAAGCTAAAACACTAAAGTGTGGTCATATGTCATAGACGGAAAATACTTGTCGTACATTGACTAGAAATAGAGAAAATGTGCTTGGAGACCCTCTAACGATTTCCCCCCTGTTTACAGGTAGCACTAGTATTTCCCAACAATGACCCTGCTGCTTTTATGGTAGCGTTCTATGGCTGCCTACTTGCTGAAGTTGTCCCTGTTCCAATTGAAGTGCCACTTACCAGAAAGGTAAGAGAAACAGTTTCTTGCCGTCTGCACCTGCATTGGAATTGCTATCAGAACAAATTGCTACGGGATATGACCATCGGAGTAGGTCACGCAGTGAAAACAGGCTTATGTCACTTTATTTTTTTTAAAAAATGAAAGGTCACCCCTATGCACTTGTTCTAGCTATTCTTTTTTGCTTCCATAACTGCCTTCTGGACCTGGTGTTGATTTTCTCTTTGAATTGGCTGCGAGCTGTACTCGGAATAAGTAGCTGGAGAGCAGTGTAACATTAAGAAATTTGCTCACAAAGTCATTTTTCTTCCCATTGCCCAGTATATTGTGCCAGAACTGGTTTAAACAAAAGAATACGGCTATTTATCACAGAAATAAAGGTAGTGATTGCTCAGAAAGCCATGAAATAGACTAAGAAAGCTGCATGCCCTGGCTATATTTTTGCATCCTATCGGAGATTATTATTTCAAACTACAGCGCATGCTCTTATGCTGGGAACTTTTGAAAGGTATGAGCACATTCTATTTAGGCTGAGAACTTCTCAGTCCCTTCTCCTGATGTGGAGCTAGAATTCCCGAGCCACTCCAACTGCTTGCTTAAGTGATTATTTTTGCTATTAAATCTCTGAGCAACTTCCTATCTAGGCAACACTTACAAGCTCCACTTGGGTCCTTTTGAAAAATAAAGATTGTTCGGATCTTGGTCAACACCAAAGTAATCATTGGGAGCCTGCTAGTTCTTAAGTGGCACTTGAGATGACTAGGGACTTGACAGAGCCAGTCCAAAGGGCATTAAAATGGTGCTGACAGGCATTCCATGTCTAAGGTGTTCACTGTTCCCTCTGCCGGAAGCTTGTGGTTGGCGTGAAACAAGTTGCATGGACAGTGCATTTGGACAAGAACATTCTCAACTGTATGCATCCTTGGGAGAAATTGCAAATGCCATCTGGGGTTATAACCTCAGAACTTAGCCTCAAAACTAGTCTTGTTCAGTCAAATAATATGGAAGTTTATTGGCTTTGTTTTGAAACAGTTACAGAAAGCTGAGAATGCATTTTCAAGAAATACATTAATTGTCTTGCCCTTTTGTTTCAAAACATTTTTACAGGAAACTGGATGTTATGGCGGTTGTTTCAGAGCATAGGCAGCATTTAGACTTAGCCATGATTAAGCACCATTGAAAGGAATGAGACCGTTTCAATGGGATTTAGACATGACTAGCTGTTATCCAGTGTTTTGAGACATCTTGAACTACAGTTCTCATATCATGCAATTTTTTTTAAAAAAAAATGTGAGTTATTGTCTTGCATTTCATATGTCTTAATTGCATTGACTCATACTCAGTTCGGAATCCTGAAGTGGTGGTAAGAAGAAAATGGGAGCATCAGTACCTTTATAATAAAAAGATCTGGTTAGATCTGGTTTTCCATGCCTTGATGTGTGTGGGCTGGATAGGCAACCTTAAAATTGTACAGCTGTGTAGTAGATGCACTATGGAGACATATGTATAGGCTACAGAGGGTGATGTCTTGGTGGTAGCCCTCCAAGGGTGGCTAAAGTGCTTTTGTGAATGTGGCATAGAATCGAATATTTCTCAATAATATTGATTTAATTTGTATGTGTATATAATGAAGAGTTGGTAGATTCAACACAGTTTTGGGATTCTGCACCATAATTAGAGAGTAGAGGCGGTATAAAAATATGATGATAAATAAATAAATAAGTCTTGTGTAGAAGGAAGAGCTTGAACCAGGATGTTTTTCTCAGCACCACAGTAAAACGATAGGTGAAACAGTACCTGCCAAAATTCTCCCTTCTCTGAATGTATGATAAGGCACAAATGCTTTGTTTTGCTTTTGAGAACTAGCCTCTAAGATTTCCCTCAACTCCTCTCTTCTGTTGACATCAGAAAAGACATCAGAACAAAACATGCCAGAACCACTTTGTCTCTTATGGTTGGTTGAATTTTTGTAAGAATAACCTGGAAGTTTTTAGACAGTTGGATTGAACCTTACCAAGATGGTTTTGGGAGACAAATATCTCACAGTCACAAAAATAACCAAGAGGGTACTTGAGGTTATTATGTATTGTGGTATAGGGTAAACACAACTAGGGTTCTGATTGCAGGGATCACAATCTGTAGTCTCACGGCTGTGGATATTACTGCACTTGCGTGCAGCTGGAACTGGTGTGCAAATAACAAGATGAAAATGGCACTTGATAAATTGTCCCAAAAGCAGCATCTCTATTTAGTCAATTGCAATACCATATTTCTTTCTGGCATTGGTGGAGTTTGTGTCATGTTCTTTGTCATAAACACTGGCTGGGTTGCTCTTTTGTACTTCCCTATGATTTTATCTTTCTGCAGCATCCTAACAGAGGCCTTCTGCCTCTCATTTTGCACACTTTGTGAAGGACAAAGGTGCAAATCAAACACATTTGGCATTCAGGCTATAGGTAAATTGTGTTTCAGTGAAGTGGATGTTGTTGTAAAAGTCATCAATGGAAAGATTTTTTAAAAATTTTATTGAGGGAAGAATGAAGTGTGAAAAAATCTTTTGTGGATTTGCCCATGATGACCCTGTTCTTCCATTGTGCCTCTAGAAATAGTGAGATGCCCCCCAGTACAAGTCTTCACTGAGCAGTGGCTTCTTGTCAGTGGTATGCACTTTCTATTCCAGTCTCATGGTTAGCATGGATATACTAGCAAGGTAGCCCACCCACTCACACACACATTTTCATGGTTGGAATGTGTGCAAAAATATGGCCTCATGTATATTTAGTGTATTGGCTAGTGTCCATTCCAACTTTTCTTCCCTTTTTCTTATTGCCTTTGCCACATCCTTGGATTCTGCTTCCTGTAGTACTGCTCAGTTATCCCCCACCTTGCCTCTATTTTGTCATCCATTAGTAGGCTCCCAACTACTCTTACCAGCTCAACTTCCCTTCCCTTGACTTCTGCTTTGCATTCGTTACATGTTTGCTCTCTTAGCATGGTAGGCGTTTGTTGTGCAGTGTGTTTTGTAATTTTTTAAAAATCTCCCTCCTAATGTCATTGTTGCTGGGTAGCTGTCTTTCCCTTGGGATTTTGGAATGGGTCTCAGGCTCCAGCAGACATGAGCTGAGCTGAGTCCTCAAGACTGAGGACAAGACTCAGCTGCTTTGCAATCCGTTGTGTTTAATTTGGGACGAAAGCTGGAATCATGCTAAATAATATGAAACAAGGAGTGTCATTGGTGTATTGGCTGTCATAAAGGCATTTCGGTCTGGCCAGTAATCCTGTAGCTTTCTTCTGTGTAGTGGTATATCACTTGTTTTGTTTTGCTTTGTTTTGTTTTGTTTTGTTTTCTCCTGGAAAAGGGAGGCAAATGATATACTTTATCAGTTCCATCTGGCTGATGTAGGAATAATCTTGCCAGGGCCAAAATCTCCTAAGCACTTGCAGAAAAAATTTAGACTGAATATCTAAGAGGAGAGCTGGTCTTGTGGTAGCAAGCATGATTTGTCCCCTTAGCTAAGCAGGGTCCACCCTGGTTGCATATGAAAGGGAGACTAGAAGTGTGAGCACTGGAAGATTTCCCCTCAGGGTATGGAGCCGCTCTGGGAAGAGCAGAAGGTTCCCAGTTCCCTCCCTGGCATCTCCCAGATAGGGCCGAGAGAGATTCTTGCCTGCAACCCTGGAGAAGCCGCTGCCAGTCTGTGTAATCAATACTGAGCTAAATGGACCTATGGTCTCACTCAGTATATATGGCAGCTTCCTATGTTCCTATGTTCTTATGAAACAAATATCATCCACTATATGGGCATCTTTCTCCAAGGAGGCCTGTAAACCATAGAATGAGAACTTGTGATGGGATATATATTTTGCTGTCCTGTGTTAAACAGTCTTTCTAAAAACGACCTTCTGTCATCAGAAGGACTGATTACAGATCTTCTGTCATCAGAAAACTAGGTGGTAAGGAGCTGTTAGGTTTTGGAATAACAAATCACAAGATTTGTATGGAGCAGATACTTCCCCTCTCTCTCCCTGTGTGGATTTTGCTGTGCCCACCATGGTGTATGTTGGCTTTCACGCAAGTCAAAGACTCTCATGTAGCTGTGTATACTCTTCCTACGGTATGTGCCTCAGCCCCTCAGTGAGCCAGGGGAACCTCTATTGACAAAGTGGTGGGAGGGAACATGTCTATTGAAAGGTCACTTTGCTTTTCTACAGTTCAGCCACATTTTGTCAGTTGTTGTGTGGATGAATACCTGTGTTGAATTTTTTTTTTAAAAAAGCAAACAGAGCTATGCAGGTCTGGGGGCAGCCATTGTTCTAAAGGGATCTAAGTATGGAGATCAGTAGTATCCATTGAGAACCCCTGTATGCCAGGCTGGAAAAACAGGATTTTCTGGGTCCAGTACAAAGCTTCTTGGGTAGGGAAGGCTCATCACTCGAACTGCCACCTAAATGCGATGTGGTGAAATGCTTGACTAACAAGCAGAAGGTTGCTAGTTCGAATCCCTGCTGGTATGTTTCCCAGACTATGGGAAACACCGATATCAGGCAGCAGCAATATAGGAAGTTGCTGAAAGGCATCATCTCATAATGCGTGGGAGGAGGCAATGGTAAACCCCTCCTGTATTCTACCAAAAGAAAACTAGAGGGCTCTGTGGGTGCCAGGAGTCAAAATCGACTTGATGGCACACTTTACCTCCTTTACTTTTACAAAACAGTTAAGTTGCAAAAATCGAGAAGTTACCTGATTGACCTTTGGGCTGTGCTCTTGAATAATGTGTCTTTCTTTGTTGACCACATCCTGCTGGGACCTGCTCAGAGCACTGCACCTCAGGACAGTCGGTTCAGCTGTACCTGTTTGTCTGCAGGCCTGAGGGATAAAGTGGGAGGAGAGCTGGTCTTGTGGTAGCAAACATGACTTGCCCCCTTTGCTAAGCAGGGTCCACCCTGGTTGCATATGTATGGGAAGCTACATGTGTGAGCACTGTAAGATATTCCTCTTTGGGGATGGGGCCACTCTGGGAAGAGCATCTGTATGTCTGCGTGCAGAAGGTTCCAAGTTCCCTCCCTGGCAACTCCAAGATAGGGTTGAAAGAGATTGCTGCCTGCAACCTTGGAGAAGCCGCTGCCAGTCTGTGGAGACAATACTGAGCAAGATAGACCAATGATCTGACTCGGCAGAAAGCAACTTCCGATATCCCTATGTCAAGTGGATATATGCTGGGTTTGGACATTCCAGGAACTAGGGCAGGCCTGCTCAACTTAGGTCCCCCAGCTGTTTTTGGACTACAACTCCCATAATCCCCAGCCACAGTGGACAGTAGCCAGGGATTATGGAAGTTGTAGGCCAACATCTGACGGAGGGCCCAAGTTGAGCAGCCCTGAACTAGGGTCACATCCATGTTCACATACTGGCTTTGGGCAATTGATGTGAATATAAAACTGTGGCCAGTTTCAGACAACCACCAGCAGGTTCCAAAGCAGGGGAAACATAAGTATAATATTGGGAAGCTCACATGCATGCTCCCGGGGTGGGGGCAGTGGCGTGTCATGCAAACTGACCCAAATCTGGTTCCCATGCCGTCCTCCTGACATTCTAGTGACTTCCTCCGCCCAGCTTCACATCTTAGAAGTGGGTGGAAGAAGTTGGTAGAATGTTGGGCGGATGGCATGGGAGCTGGCCTAGGATGGGTTCGCACAACACACCCAACCCGGCTTTGGGATTTGCTGACGGTTGCCTGAACCCGCCCTGTGTGTTCCAGTTGTTCTTGGGATAAAACAGGAAAGAATCTTGATAGGTTTTGCTAATATAACGAACTTGGAATGCTGCTAATCAGACCTGATGAATGACTAGCCTGGAACTAAGAAACGATTGATGTGGCTTGTAAAAGGTGACATCAGCTGCTAGACTGAATAACAGTGGAGAGAAAAATGTAAGCAATGGGGGATTGAACTTTATATAGGCTGATAACATCAAATGTAGCTAGTTTCAGCTGCATTTTTAAAAAGATATCTGCCTAAATTGTTGCATCTAAACCTTGTAAATTAGCCAGGGCCTGGCTAGTTGAAGCACTGCTCCTGCTAGTGATAGGACAGCATGCAGAACATTTTTTCCCCAAATGGCGTAATTTCATCCTCTTGTCTCTTTCTATTTATCTTAAAAAGGGGACTCCTCCTTCTGTCTGGATTTTCATAGAAGCAAAACCAAATGAGAGCTCATTTCTGAAGACTTTTCTTGCAAAAGTATGTCTTTAACTTTGCCAAGCTGGAAATTAAATATCTAATAATTACCGAATAATATAAACAGAAAATGCAAATAAATAAGATTGACAACTTGTTGGATGTCTGAACTTGAATAGGTTATATAGTTCTATTTTGAACTAGTTTCTCACTCCACCATCTCATTCACAATCCACATCCAGAATAACTATCAGTGTAAACAGTTGGTTTTGTTTTTGTTTTTTAATCTGGGTGTGGAAAAGCTGGTGCAAAGAAATGGGAAGTGATGCACATCTTTTACCTAGGTTTGATAGCTCTGCATAGACACACACACTTGAATTGGACCCAGGGTGGAAAAACATAGATCTGTCTCAAAGCTGATGACTCTTGTTCAATAGTCACAGATTTTTTTCCCTCTTCCTACTTGCTTCAGTTCTCCAGTGTTTCTCTGACCAGGTGTTAATACCACAATTAATTCTGACTATGAAATTCTGTATTGTCTGTTTTTGAAATCCTTCTCTGCTTAGAGAGTGTTTGGTTTTAAACATATACCGTGTTTCCCCGAAAATATATGGCATTGGGTGTTTTGTCATTTCTCTTTGAGCCGATGCATGGCTTGCATTCAGGGACTTCACGTGCACGTTAGGGCTGTTTTTATAATGCTGACTGACTGTGTATATTGAAACCTGTAAGGCCTAATACAATCAAAGCAGCATCGTTGCCTTCGGTGCCTGGATTTCCCCCAGCTAGAAACTACTTTATAGTGCAAAGGATTAAAAAGATAAAGACCCGCTGTGACTGCTGGGGTTTTGTTTGTTTGTTTTTGTTGTTATTTAGGGCTAGATAAAATCTAGCCATCGGCTCCCCCCCCCACATCTTTTTATTTTATTTTATTTTTAAAAAACCCTCTATTGTGAAATCTAGAATTTGTAATTGGGACAAATTATGTATGTAAGAATTCAGTGGATCGGACTAAAGTTCCATCTATTCCAGCATCCTGTTTCCAGCAGTAGCCAGACAGATGCGTCCAACAAATCTACAAGGAAGGCATGAAGACAGTAGCCTTCTCCCCTTGCTAACTAGAATTGAGTGGCCATTTGCTTCTGAACATGGAGGTTCCACTTAGCCGCCATTGCTAGTAGCTGTTGATAGACCATGAGTTTGTCTAACCCAGGGGTTCTCAAACTTGGGTCCCCAGATGATGTCGGACTACAATTCTCATCACCCCACGGCACGATGGCCTTGAGCTGGGGATGTTGGGAGTTGTAGTCCAGCAGCATCTGGGGATCTCTGGTCTAAGCCTTGCTTTTAAAATCCATCAAGACTAGATGAGATTGTGGCTCAGTGGTAGGGCATCTGCTTTGCATGCAAAAGGAGTCCCTGGCAGCATCTCCAGGTAGGGCTCCCCCAGAGACAGAATCCCATCTGAAACTTTGGAGAGCTGCTGCCAGTCTGTGTAGGCAATACTGAGCTAGATGGACCAATGGTCTGACTCTGTATAAGGCAGCTCCCTATGTTCCTGTGATTACTGCTGCATCTTCTGACATTGAATTCCATAAGCTCATTAATGCATTTTGTCTTCTCTTTGTTTTGAATCTGTAACTGATCAGTTTCACTTGGTGACCCCAAGTTCTAGAATTATGAGAGAGGGAGAAAAATCTCTGTCTATCTACTTTGTAAATACAAAGCAAATTTGCTTATACCTGTGCATAATTATGCTTTCTGATTCTGGGTGTCCTTCTCTTCCCCACCTCAACCCCACTCCCAATAATATAAAGTGTGGATGGATGGCAAGAAAAGCATGGAAATTGAGGATCAGCATGCTTCCGGGAAAATTTGTCGGAATGATTAGAGCTGAGCAGGGCACACACATTAATTACCCCCATCAGCCTCCCTCCCTCCCTGCCTCCCCCAGGTTTCTGAGATGATAAACACCCACAAATGTTCATGCTATACCCATAAGGGGCAGAAATGTTTTTGAGGATGTTGGGGTGGGGTTTTAGTTTGTTTTTGTTTAAAGCAAGCTGAAATGAAATTTCATGAAACGGCCCTCTTCCGATGTTAACGAAAGACTTTCATTAAGACTTTTTAAATGAACTTAGAGTGTCCAAAGCAGGGCCAGAAGTCCTGCCCCGGCCCCATCACTCTCCACTTAACGGTTAAAATGACATTTGTCTGAAGAGGCAAACACCACTTCTGCGAGGGCGAGCATTTCCATGCTTGGGAGGCTGGGGCACCCCCTCGTTAACGTCTGAAGAGGGCTTTTGTGTGACCTTCTCTGCCCTTCAGGCAAAAGCACAGAGGCATAGGGTGCAAAGAGCCCTGGTCTGGCCGTGCCATAAATCTTCCAAAGCATTCACTAGGCAAATAAGGCCCTTGTCTCTTGTCTAAATGGGCTGAAGTAGACTTCCTCTTCCAGCTGATGAAGTGAATTTACTTTCATGGTTTCTTTCTCGCTTTGTCTTTAACCAGGATGCAGGAAGCCAACAAATAGGCTTCTTGCTCGGAAGCTGTGGTGTGACTGTGGCCTTGACTAGCGATGCCTGCCATAAAGGACTGCCTAAGAGCCCGACAGGGGAAATACCACAATTTAAAGGTAGGTCAGCTCTCGTCGATTCCCAGCAGTGTGCCCTCATTTCATGCCTATTATATAGCAATCAGGAAGAGCAGAGAGTCCTGTTGATCTTCAGGCTCCTATGACAATGCTTAAATATCTGTACCATAATTAGGGGACAGGCAAAATGTTTATCACAACTGTCCAATAGACTACTGGATGATTTGGGGTCAGCCATGACTATCCTGCCTGCCCCTGGATCTTACTAACTATTGATTGATTGATTGTTAAATTTATATACCGCCTTTCAGTAAAACAATCCCAAGCCAGTTCACAACAGAGTTTTTAAAAGAAGACTGTAAAAATGACAATTAAAAGATTAAGCTAAAAATATATAACAAATCTGATTAAAAATTTAAAGCACAAGCATAAAAACAGTACAAAATACAAAGAGCAGCAGCAGAGACAATCATATAAAAGCCTGGGTAAAAAGCCAGGATTTAACATGTTTTCTAAAAGCTATGATGGAGACCGAGGAGCGAATAGCCACCAGGAGAGCATTCCAGAGTCTGGGGGCAGCAACAGAGAAGGCCCTGTCCTGCGTGCACAGTAACCGAGCCTCCCTCATTGTCGGCACCCGGAGCAGAGCCCCCTCAGATGACCCCTCAGGACCTTACTATGATGGTCCTGGCCCTCCAGTGCTCAAGAGCTGGGCATCCTTTTTGTTTAGACTGGACTGGGAGGGGCATATCATTGGTGCTACGTAGCTCTTTCTGCCTCTCTGCCACTGCGTGCATTATTGCCGAGATGGAGCATCAGGTCCTGGAGAGAAGGACTAGCAGCTGGAACTGAGAGAAGTAGCAGGCAGAACACCGAGGGTGGAAAAGAGGCTGTGATGGCAGCACCTCCCCTGCAAAAGAAGCCACCCCTTGGCAAATAAGTGTATCAATCCAGAACAGGACATATAATCCATGTGCTGGAGTTCTGGGAGCCATTCCCACTAATACCTCCTCCTGAGTGCCTGCATGCACTGGCCTGAGAGTGGCGAGAGGCCCAAATGTAGCACTATTATAGGGGCAAGCTAGACTTGGCACTAGGCATTGGCACAATCCTCATTTCTTCACCAACACCATCTGCTCTCCTGGGTGAATGGTCATGCAGTTTTACTCTTAAGGAAATGTTGTGGGGGAGAAGATGTACCTCCTTTTTGGATTTTGTGTGTGATATCCCCAGCTATGCCCAAGCGCATGTATACCATGATGACACTGATACCCTTTCTGTTAGATGGTGCCTACTGTATTATAGAGCAGGGGTAGGCAATCTTGGTGCTCCAGCTAAAGTTGAACTACAGCTCCCATCACCCTCGGCCAAGGTTTGTGATTGGGGATGATGGAAGTAGTTCAGCAACAGCTGGAGAGCCAAGGTTGCCTACCCCTGATACAGGGCCTAACCATGGGGAAGTCCCAGATTGTGTAGCAAAACGGATTCTGGGCCCCAGGCTACAGAAGAGAGGCACGCAGGGATATAGAAGTTGGCCATCCTCAATATGTGGTGTAGAGCATATTAGTGGGGAGTCAGTCCTCTCCTGTCTCCTTGCAGTGCTATTTGTATTGCTTGCACATGATGAGTTCAATCCATGCAGCTTTTTCATGAGGCTCTTCCATAATAGATGTTGGTGTAGAACAGATAGTATCATAGGTTTTTGAGAGATCCCATACTTGGCATGAAGAAGTTTCTGAGTTCAATCCCCAGGCTTTTTTTGTTCAAGGTTCCCAGAGAGCAGGGCTGACAGTCAGCCATACTATGTGAAATGAACCAATATCCATACTCTGTGGCCTGATAGTGTCATATGTTGCAATAAATTATTTTCACTAAGTAAACTAGTGAAAAAGTTGAATGCTTTGAATTTAAATGAAATTCATGAATTTATTGTTGAACTATAAAAGGCAGCCCCATACCCAATATATCACATAAGACTATCTTCAGCAAGAAAATAATTTTTAAAGGGAGCATTCTTTTTGGATATATAAGGGAAGATGTATTAAAGGATGATTTAGAACCTGTTACTGACTATCTGGTTATAGCTAGGCTTTGCATTGCATAGGCATGGAAAACATCAACTGCACCAACAAAATGAATTGGCTTCATCAGATGTGGAAAGTTGTCTTTTTGATTAAGTGATCTTATTATGAAAATGCCAAAGATAATAATACAGTAGACACATTTGTAAATAAGTGGGTTCTGTTGACTAATTATTGGAACAATAATGTTAACAATCAGATTCACCCTTACATGCTGATCTCCATGATTTAAAGTTTTGTTTTGGGTTTTTTCATTTTCTGCTGAAGATGTATGAGAACCATTTTTTCTTGTGACTTGTCTAAATATTTTTGTTTTAGAATAATTTTTTAAATATGAGCATTATTCATACTAAGTTCTTAATATTGTGATTGGAGTTTGAGAACAAGAGCTTATTCATTCTATAAGTAACCATTAATTTCCAGGCTGGAATTACATTTTGATACTCAATCGCAGATTATTTAAATCCTGTTAATTTAACTAAAGTTAATTATTCCCAGATCTTATTAAGGCATTCATCATTTGTTAGTTTTGTTTTTGTTTTCCAATACCTTTTTAAAATTACTTTACATTTAACTGTTTCTCAGGCTGGCCAAAGCTGCTTTGGTTTGTCACAGAATCCAAACACCTTTCCAAACCTCCTCGTGACTGGTTCCCACATATCAAAGATGCAAATAATGACACAGCTTACATTGAGGTGAGTTTGCAGCTCCTCACTCCTTCTTTTGCCCCTCTCCTTCCCTCTTTGGTTAAATGCTACCTTCTTGAAGCTTCCTGTTGTATTTGCTTCCTGTTGACTTGCTGATTCTAAGTTGCTCAGTTACTTACACACAGAGGCTGTTCTCATGACCAGCCTAACCCTGACTGGGCTGCCCCAAGCAGGATTTGGCTGGTTGTGAGAAGCGGCAGGATCCTCACAGATCCCTCCACTCCCCGTCCACCTAACTCCCTTAACAAACCCAGCTTTTAGCTAAAGTTAAGGATGTTCTCGCACCCTTACCCCCGGCTACCGGGCATCGTGTGATTCCTACAGCCCAAGGAGTCACAGAGACAGATGCATAGAGCACCTGTCTGGTGGGGGAATCAACATGCTGTGTGTTGCATTGAGGGATGCCTGGAGGCCAAAACAAGAAGTTCCGTCTCCAGATCCCTCCGCCCTGCTCCGTGCTGCACAGAGCAGGGCTGTTCTTGTGGGTGTGCGGGAGCCATGCGGATGGAGGAAAATTGCATGAGCCAAGACACTGGCAAATAGTCATGAGTAACAGACATACAAGAGGGGAACCCCTGCAGATGTTTCTGTCTCACATGCATCCCGCATCCATTGTAAAAGGCCGTTTCTCTATGTTGCTGCTAGCATGGAGGAAACTGCTGAGGTGAATAATGATGGGAGAGCCTTGGGATTTGGGGGCCAGAGGGAGAAGAGCTCAGGGGCTGGCCAGGCTGCCACCAGTTGCCTTCAGTTTCTCTAGGGCAGGGGTAGGCAGCCTTGGCTCTCTGGCTGTTGTTTGTTATGGCTGGGGATGCTGGGAGTTGTAGCTCTCTGTGCTTCCCTGAATTTTGAAGAGAGCAATTCTTTTGCAGTACAAAACGTGTAAAGATGGAAGTGTTCTCGGGGTGACTGTGACAAGGATTGCGCTGCTGACCCATTGCCAAGCTCTTACACAGGCATGTGGATACACAGAAGGTATTTCAACGTTCTTTTAAAAGATTCATATTACAAGTTTTGAAAATGGTGCTGTTCAGTAGATTTCCCTGGAGTCTTGTTTGAGGGAACAACAAGCTCCTTCAGACTCCAATTGGATTGGCTCAGAATAAGCCAAGTCATCTTTCCCCCCAAAAGCAACAATAACAACAACAACAACAACAAACAAACAAATAGAAAATAGCTTGGCTCATTTCTGAGTCCACTCCCCACCCTTCCAACCCCACTCCCCTGACATCATAGTAGCCCTTGGGAAAACTACATTTCCTTGGGTCTTCTTGTGCTTGACATGCTACATATCACTTTATTGTTTGTTTGTTTGTTTGTTTGTTTATATTTTACATTTTATATCCCGCTCTTCCTCCAAGCAGCCCAGAGCTGTGTACTACATACTTAAGTTTCTCCTCACAACAACCCTGTGAAGTAGGTTAGACTGAGAGAGAGGTGACGGGCCCAGAGTCACCCAGCAAGTATCATGGCTGAATGGGGATTTAAACTCAGGTCTTCCCGGTCCTAGTTCAGCACTCTAACCACTACACCACGCTGGCTCTCATTGGGGTCAGCGGGTGTGGGGGGGTGCATGCAATGCTTCCTCCCACTTGTCAGCCCTGCTGCTGGCAGACCCAGGTAACTGGGTGGGAGGGAAGGGAGTTTGGGGATGACTAGGAGTGACCAAAGCATACGGCTTGGTCACTCTATCTTAAGAAGGATATTGTAGAACTAAAAAAGGTGCAGAAGGGGGAAACCAAGATGATCAGGGGCCTGGAGCACCTTCCTTATGAGGCCAGGCTACAGCATCTGGGGCTCTTTACCTTGGAAAAGAGGTGACTAAGGGGAGACATGATTGAGGTGTATAAAGTTATGCATGGAGCGGAGAAGGTGGACAGAGAGAAAATTTTCTCCCTCTCTCACAACACTAGAACCAGGGCTTATCTCATGAAACTGAAGGTCAGGAAATTTAGGACCGACAATAGGAAGTACTTTTTCACACAGCGCATAATTAATGTATGGAATTCTTTGCTATGGGATGGCTACCAGCTTGGATGGCTTTTAAAGGGGCTTAGACAAATTCATGGAAGACAGGTCTATCAATGGCTGCTAGTCTGGTGGCTGTGGGCCATCTCCAGCCTCAGAGGCACAATGCCTCTCAATACCAGTTTCAGAGGAGAGAAGCAGGAGAGGAGGCATACACATACCTCTTGCCTGTGGACTCCCCAGAGGCATCTAGTGGGCCATTGTGTGAAACAGGATGCTGGACTAGATGGGCCTTGTGCCTGATCCAGCAGGGCTGTTCTTATGTAGGAGGGAAGACGTATTCTCTGGCTCAAAATGCAATTTGAGCCAAGGAAGAATTGGAGGGCCAAAATGCTTGCCTCATGCATGAGGCAAGCATTCTGAGCCCTTAAGACTCTTATTTATAAGCTTTGGATTATGATTTTTTTGGACATCTGTAGCAATTTATTCTTATTTTTGTTCTTAATTCTTTAAAATATTTATATCCCACCCCTCCAGTACAGTACTGCTCGGGGTGACTCACAGCAGTTTGTAAGTGAAGTTTTCCCTTAGAAAGCCAAACATACATGGGTGGTGCTATATGGATGAATGAATAAAATAAATACAAAAATTACAATAAAATTAGTATAAAATTTAGAATAGATAAATACAATAAATACAGTTTTCTAAAGATGTTCAATGGCCTTACATTCAACACTTTCCTTCTTTAAACTGCCCCCCCCCCAACAGCCTGTTTTCATTTGAACCATTTATTATGACACGTAATGCAAATGAAAGCGGGAATGGGAAGAAAAGGAAGCCGTGGTCTGGCCAAGAGCAATCTGTCAGAAATGATTTATCTCAAATTGTTCTTGAAATCCTCTGTTGGGAGATCCCCCCCCCCCGCCCCCAGTTGAAATTTTACTGAAGATATCATTCAAAGTGGGATTTTCTACAGGCTATGCTATACACATAATAACTAATCTTGTTTTCATTGCACAGCTGAAACCATTGTGAACGTGTTAGATTTCAAGAAAGATGTAGGTTTATGGCATGGGATTCTTACAGTAAGTTAACAATTATTATTTTTAATTGCATTGCCATCGGGAGTTGGAACCTTCCAAACATTACATCTAATTCTAGATATCTTTTCAAAAGTGAAATGTTATGGAAGTTGGTAGATATGGTTCTGTTTGGCAGGAATTGGTATTAATTGCATTGACAGAATATCCTTCTAGTTGGAAACAGGTAACTGGGGCAAATAACAAACTAGAGACCTACCTAGTCCAGCTCTCCCTCTACAACAGTAACCAAGCAGATGCTCCTGGAAAGTTCATAAGCCAGGCCTGGTAGAATGGAGAGTTCTAAAAGGGTGGGGAAACAGTGTTTTTCTTGTTCTCCTCCTTGACCATAGGACAGGACTGCACAGTGTTGGCCCTCCTGCAGACGTTGGACTAGAACTCCCATCATCCTTGACTATTGACCACTATAGCAGGGGATGATGGCAGTTGTAGTCCAACAACAGCTGGAGGGCCCACAGTGTGCAGCCCTGCCTTAGGACAAGCACAGTGCGATTAGACATGGTAGTCTCTTGTTTGTGAAAAGAGGGTTTTGATCTTACAAAAGTTCTATCAGTTGGTTCTGTGTGCAGTGTGGGATCATGCCTGCTAGTCCCACTCCAATCTCCCTACACTGGCAGGTCTTGCTTTTGACCTGGATGCATTAAGGTAAAGGTGAGAATTGGGTTTCTAAGCATGTGCAGCAAAACACGTGTAGATTCTTTCACGCAGTTGGGAGTACTGTTAAATTGGGATTTCTAATTATCTACAAAGGTCTACACATGTAAGGGTGTACTTGGAACCAGTTTCTGTAGTTTGGTTCAAATTCAGCTTGAATTAGCACTGGACCTGATTCCATGACCCGGTTCGGTCAAAGCAGGCGGTCCGGTCTGTTCAGCCAAACTGGGTCAAACTGGTTCAGCGGGTTTGTAAAGAGGAATCCAGTAAGGATTCCTCTTTACAGGCAAAGGGAAAACTTTTACAGAAGGCTTCTAAAGGGCAGCTGGGATGGCGGCAAGATGCACCTAAAAGTAGATGATAAGGTCCTCTCCTGACCGCCCTTGGCCTGCGGTGGAGCGGTGACACTCCCTCCCTTTAGCAGCCCACACATGGTGACGCAGCTCTGGCAATGACCTGGCCCGTATGCATGCTCGGAGGCCATTTGTGTCGACACACTGAACATGCAAATGGCCTGCGTGTGTGCGCGGTGACCAAGTGATTCCTGGAGCCATAGCGCTGTGTGTCAGCTGATAAAGGGAGGGAGCACCGATGCTCCACAGTGGGCCAGGGGTGGTTAGGAGAGGACCTTATCATCTGCTTCTAGGTGCATTTCACTGCCCCTGCCCGACCTTTAGAAGGCTTTTGTGAAGGCTTCCCCTCACCGGATTCCCCTTTATGAACCTGCCAAACCAGCTCAGTTCAGTCCAGTTGTGGACTGGCCGGCCTTCTTGAAGCTGTCCCTGTTCGTGGCAAACCAGTTGGGCCCAAACCGTTGCATGCATAGCCCTATACATGTGTACTACTGTACAAATGTATAAACTTATTTCTTTACCTCAGTGGTGAAGCAGAGGGGTTGACCACCAAAGTGCCTTCTGCCTCTAAAATTTGGTTATTCTATTTAAATTGTTCAGCCTTACTATGAATATTCTGATTCTAGAGAGTTTGGGTAATAAAAATTTTGAATGTACAATATGTGACAAGTTTTGTTGTGTGTGACTGTTTCTGTCTTTTGACTGCTTCAAAAGTAGTTGAATCTGCAAAATGCTATCTTGAAGAGTTGTGATGGGAGAATCATGGTGCTAGGAGCTCCTTATTAGTTTTAGTTGCTCTGCCATTTTTCATTCAGTTTCAGATCCCACGTCTGTATTTTTAGCCTGCTCAAATGTTGAGTCATTTCTTTCTATACTGGCTGATTTCCAAATCTGTCACATAAGAGAACACTTTTCTTCTCTTTAGCACATATTAGCTATTTTGTATGTTCCTCCTGTCATATACTATTTTTTAATCCTCTATTATAGTCTTTTTATTGGAGTTTGCATCTTTAAATAAAATATGCAAAAAAAAAAAATTAAAGAAGGAGGAACTGCTTCATTTGGAACTCCACTTGGGTGATTAGTTTTGATGTGTTTTATCTGTGATTACTCCTGCACTCATGTAAAGTACAGGAGGGACCTCAATATTCATGGTGATTCCGTTCCATGGTTGTACCGCAGATACAGAAACCGCAAATATCGAGGCATTATTTCAATTGGGAATTGGGGGTTAGGTTCCGGGTCACCAGGAAAATGTGGGAAAATGCCAGTTTTGGTCCGGATTTGGGGAGGAAGTTCCTTACCATGTTTTGCTGCTCCCTCTGCATTGTACTGTGCCCCTGGAATGCCTGAAAATTGCTGTTGTGTTTTTTAATGGGAGGAATTTTGTTGTTCCGAGAAACAAAATGGTTTCCGGAAATGACCTGTGCAGTAATTTCCAGCCAACTCCGACTCCACGGATACACAAGGTCGACATGTTTTGTCCCCCACCCCCCAACTGCACCTATGCCGAGGTCTGGTGTCTTTTACCCGACCGCAGGTACACAAATCCATGGCTACCTATATTTCCCGTATCACCTGATACTGCAGTCATCAAGCAGTGAGCATGAATGTATGAATTATCCCTTGGTCTATAATGCAATGCTGCTACTTGGGCATTCTGGGAAAGAGTCAAAATGAAATCCTCTTTTGAAACATGATTATGACCATCGCCCATAGTTCACTTTCTCAGATCTGATCTTACAGACTGAATCTTGATAAGGAATTGCACATTTTGTATTGCAAAGAATTGTGATAGAAAGCTGGTTGTTTCATGACTTCTGAAACACATATTCTTTTGATTTTATTTCAGAGTGTTATGAATATGATGCATGTTATTAGCATCCCATATTCCTTAATGAAAGTGAATCCACTTTCATGGATACAGAAGGTCTGCCAATACAAAGGTAAGCGTTACAAGTTGGGCTGTCAATCTGTCAATGAAAGTAGGCAATTAATCAGATGAATGAATATAATCTTAATTGAGTAACTGAATTTGCATATAGAGAAAAGAAATTCTGAAGCAGGAAGCATACTTTTTTCATTTGTAGATGCCTGCTATTTGCTATGATGCATGCAAGCATCATCTTCTGGAAGAGGCATTCCTTCCTACCTGAAATAAAAGGGGGAATGCCTCTTAAAATCATGCTTACTTTCTGTAGTACTCATTATAAAAATAATAATTGGGTGGTGGTGGGTGGAATCTGCTGCCCAGTTTATCTTAAAGTCTGCTAAAAAGCTATTTTACTCAATTACTCAGGTTCCAGTATGCAGACCCAACCTTAGGGCAGAGCAACCGGGGTGGTAGCCCCGGGCCCCACGTTTGGAGGGGCCCCGCTGTGCCAGCGAGCAGTGGGCAGCCTTGCAAACTGCCAGCACACTCAGCTCCTAGCAGTGGTGCACGTGGCAGCCGCTGCAGCTGCTCACCACCACCATGTGTGCTTGCCTGGGGGATGGGGGGTAAGCAAGCCCCGTGCCCCCTGTGTCTGATGCAGGGGGTGCGGCTTTGCTCTGAAACGGGGATGCACACTCCATTTCAGAGCAATACCGGCAGCGCTGCATTCACAGCCTGGTCGGGAGCTGTTGTCCTGGCAGGGAAATCAGCTCCCAGCCATGCTGCATATGCAGCACTGGCCAGCATCTGCTCTGAAATGGGGCAGGCCAGTATGCAGCGTGTCTTTGTATGCTGTGAAAGAGGGGGAGGGAGCATTATATTTAATGATGATCTACCGTTTTTAGGATGGTGGTGAGATTCAGAAACCGGGGCACTTTCTGTGCCTGTGGGAGTATTCCTTTACTTTCTTTCTGGAGTGGAGTCCATAAAACATGGAAGGCCCAGTCTCGGTTGCCAATCTCTGATAAACGCCCGATGTTCTGTAGTTAATATTGGGGTTTCCCCCTTATTTGTTGTTATCAGATTTGATTCTGATGGACACATCCCCAAGTTAAACAGTCTTTTCCATTCCCTCTCACCAGCAAAAGTTGCGTGTGTAAAATCCAGAGATATGCATTGGGCACTGGTAGCACATCGAGATCAACGGGATATCAACCTCTCCTCGCTCCGTATGCTAATAGTAGCGGATGGTGCCAATCCATGTAAGTGATTGCAATGGGAATTTAGTAGCACTCCCCATTCAAATAGCAGAACCCATGCCCTATTACAACTGCTTTTGAAAGCACCCTCGGTTTCCAAAATGGCTTGTGGGAGGCGAATTGACACAAGCTTGAAGCCCTCTTGTTTACAAAGAACTAGTTGTGCAGTTCCATAAATTCCAAGGCATTTGTCTATTTGTAGTTGAGCCATAGCCAATTTACTACTTTTTGGATGGCATCTAAATTCTTTTGGAACCTTCTGTTACAAGATCCTCTGTTTTTGTATTAGTTACGATGCTGCCGGCACACAGAATCCACGCAGAAGTCAATTTATTTTATTTGTTTTTACTCTAGGGTCTATTTCTTCTTGTGATGCGTTTCTCAACGTCTTCCAAAGCAAAGGCCTAAGACAAGAAGTCATCTGTCCTTGTGCCAGTTCACCAGAAGCCCTCACTGTGGCTATTAGAAGGTACTGTACTGTATTGTACTGTATTTACATTTAAAATGAGCAGTATTGGAGATGGTGTAATTGCATACTTGATTGCTGTCTGAAAATTGAATAAGTTGGGGAACCTGCACACATTGGACTTATAGCAGGCCTTTGGATCAAAGTCTTTTTATTATTTTATTTCTTTGTATTATTTTCTTTTTTAAAAGTCAAAAGAGTTTTAGTACCTCTCATTGCTTTCTATCAAACCATAATTTAAAGTGAGACATTTCTGTCCCTTCGAATTTAATATCAGATTTAACTTTCTGTACCCCAATTTTTTTCAGAGGCTTAAAACTTTTCAAGTTTAAACATGTTGAAGGAGAATATGCATGACTATGTACTAAAATACTCGGATTTGCTTTGGTAGCATTCAAGGTTACTGCTAAAAGATCATGATGTGTTTGTTATTATCTCACACGTACCCCGACCATATGCGTGCCGATGCCGAGTGGGTGCCACGTCGAGGAAAGCAGTGGCATGGGAACGAGCAGATAAGGAGCTCCTTACCAGCTCCTTAAGGGAACCGCTCCCCGCCCTATCGATCTGGCTATCAAACCAGTTCGGCACTTCCCAGAGGAGGCACCAAACTGGTTCATGCACAACCCTGTTTATAACCATGTTGTGATAAAGGACACAGAACATGTTTTGTTGGGGGGTTTTAAGTATGGGGCTGTGTTCCGTTTCCACGGTAATCTTATGAGCAGCCTGATGCTTGTGGAAGAGCAGAGAGTCAGTTATTCTATCTATCTATCTATCTATCTATCTATCTATCTATCTATCTATCTATCTATCTATCTTTCATGTTTATATACTGCCTGATATATATCCCTAGGCAGTGTACATAATCCAAATTACACTATAAAAAATAAAATAAAAACCTATAAAAGTAAATGTGCTGGAGGTGGAGCAGTGCTTGATGCAAAGAAAAATTAGGGAGGTGATATGCATAGATAAATTAAAACCCAGTGTAAATGGTAAGGAAGAGCTTAAAGAGTCTGTGAAATATATTGGTTACTAAAGGATGTGGAATGAAATGGAGAGTTGGAGACTGTGAAGTTGGTTGTTAAGGGGTGTGTGGCGAAATGTAGATAACACAGCTGCATGTCTCTGAATGGCTCCCTGCTTCCCTTTTCTCCCCTTCCTAACCTATTTGCTAATTAAGAAATTGCTGTCCAGTTGTGTGTAATTATAGGAGAATAATATAAGATTGTGATCCACATAAGGAGGAGGAAGAACACTGAGGCTGACATATAGACGTCGAAACATTTGTTTGTTTTTACAATGGACTGATATTTGTGTTTTTCAACGCAATAAGCGAAGGTCCTGAAGGAGAAAATAAAAACAATTAAAACACTTTTAACAGAATAAACACAATTAAAAACAATTCACAGAATAAAACAATTCAGACAATTTCACCGAGTAAAACAATTAAACAGGTTGAAATTAGTTTTAATTAAAAGCCTGAGAAAACAGGTGTGTCTTAAGGGTATTTTAAAAAGCAGTCAGGGACGGAGAAGCTCTTATTTTGACAGGGAGTGCATTCCAAAGCCCTGGGGCAGCCACAGAGAAGGCCTGGCTCTGAGTCACCACCAGACAAACTGTAACCGGACCTCCCCAGATGATCTTAGTAGGCAGTAGGGTTCATGACAAAGAAGGCGCTCTCTTAAGTACGCTGGACCTAAGCCATTCAGGGCTTTATAGGGAACCATATTACCTATACAGCTGATTAATAGTGTGCTTGAGCCTTCCTCTGAAATGATAGGAATGACAGGTGTCCATTTATTGGTATCTCATTAGTTATGCCTTAATACATGTTCAAAGTAGCCCATAGCTAATGCACGCTCTCGCTCCCTCCCTCTCCCTCCCTCCCTCCCTCCCTCCCTCCCTCCCTCTCTCTCTCTCTCTCATGGTGTCACTTTTGGGGGCAGAAAAAAGCACCCTTTAGTATATTTTAATTACAAGTAATGGCCCCAGGCACTTTATTGTTGTTGCATTAAGTTAGGTATAAGCTAACCCTGTTTCTGCCCAGCATTTCAAGCAGAGCAAGAAATGTGATAATATTTAAAGACTACCCCTACAGGCAAGCACTTGCTATGGGTTGCAAACTACCACCTCTTTTCAGTATAGATCATAGAATTGTATTTATTATATTTGTAGCCTGTCCATCTTCCAAGGAACTCAGGGCAGCATGCAGGGTTCCCCCCCCGCCAGTTTTATCCTCACAGCAGCCCTGTGAAGTAGGTTAGACTGAGAGAAGGTGACTGACTCAAGGCCCCCCAGTGAGCTTTGTGACTGAGTGGGGAGAGTGGAGGCACCACCAAAGGAACACAAAGAAGCAACCTGCAGGTGCCCCACAAAATTCTTCATTGAACCTGACAAATTTCAGCTACATCTGTCCAGGGCTTAAACAAAGACATTTTTAGAAGGAGGGTAAAAGCAAACAACCTCACATTGGTGTAGAAGCAGCAGCAGAGGTGCTATATGTGGCTGTTTGGTATCAGCCTCCTTTTTGTTTCAGCCCTGGAAGTGCCTTTGAAAAAGATCCTAGCTATCTGGAATGTATTGAGTTCAATAAAGAATTCTGTGAAGCATCTGAGAGTTCTCTCCCCCGCCTCCCCCCCCCATCTTGTTGGGGATTTGAACCTGGGTCTCCCAAGGCTTAGTCTAACCACTACCTTGGCAGTCATCTGGTTCAACCCCGGAATGTCTTAAGGTCTGACTGCATTACATGGGAGCATCAAAAATGACCAACAGTGGCATCTCTGTGGCAGAGTCATGCCACTAAGAGAGTTGTCATTTCCTCTCTCTCATGCTTTTAAACTTTAGCTTCAAACTAAGGTGCAAGGTAGAAGGAATAAGGTAAAGGACACCATGCAAAAGTAAATACTCAAAGACCATAAAGATTGCTAATGGTGGTGGCAATATTGCTAATACTAGAAAATCGTCCAAAACTCTGTGTAGAGGAAAGAAGGCAAGACATATGTATCCATGAAACTAATTCAAGATGCTATATTGTGATGAAAACATATCAATCAAGAATCTGGAAAGCTAGAGCAAATACCAATGGTATAACAAATAGTTCTGCACATGCATAAACCCAAACGTTTAAACTCTAATAATAAATGAGTAACTATAACCAAAATGAGTGTACATATGAACAACCACATGAATATACTGCAAATAATGTATATAACAGCAGCTAGTGTATAACAGCAGCTAAAGGCCGTGTCAACCTTGATTAGAGAGGTTGGGGGATGAAGAATTCACCATCTTGACCCACCCAGCCTCCCACTTCCAATCTCTTTTTTCACTCACTCCCCTTTCCTCCCTAGCTTCTGTCACCTTCTTGCTTCCATCACTAGTTACCTATATTTATATATGTGTTGCCCATGCAAACATGGCTGTACTCTTGCAGGCCAACAGATGACAGCAATCAGCCACCAGGTAGAGGGGTCCTGTCCATGCACGGTCTTACCTATGGAGTCATTAGAGTGGATTCTGAAGAAAAGCTTTCTGTTTTAACGGTGCAAGATGTTGGATTGGTGATGCCGGGAGGTAAGATTTCGCACAGCTTATTCTGGAAAATGCAAAGTGATTGCTATGTTAAACAAGTTGATGTGTGTCTAAAATCAGAACTGGTTAGTGCAGCAAACATAATTTCAAATTAGTTGTCATTTTCTTAAGGAAAAATTGGAATTGTATTTTGCATGGAAATTCTGGGCAATCTGAAAAACTAGGTTTAAATTACTCAAGCAATATGTCCGTGTAAGGGTAAGAGCAAACATTTGTGTGTGTGTGTGTGTGTATGTGTGTGTGTGTGTGTGAACTTACTTATCATATTTATATACTGCCTGAGAATAAAAACAATTAAAAACAATTCATGGAGTAGAACAATTAAAACAATCTCACAGAGTAATGCAATTAAACAGTTTAAAATTGGTTTTAATTAAAAGCCTGAAAAAACAGGTGTGTCTTAAGGGTCTTTTAAAAAGCAATCAGAGATGGAGAAGCTCTTATTTTGACAAGGAGTGTATTCCAAAGCCCTGGGGAAGCCACAGAAAAGGCCCAGCCCTGAGTCACCACCAGATGAGCTCACAGCAACCATAACCAGACCTCCCATATGATATTAATAGGCAGCAGGGTTCATGACAAAGAAGGCAGTATCTTAAGTACCCAGGACCTAGGCTCTTCAGGGCTTTATAGGTAATCTCACCTTGGGATTGTTTTAATGAAAGGCGGAATATAAATTTAACAATAAATGCATACATACATACATAAAATAATGACCAGTGCTTTATATTTCACTTGGAAACATATCAGCAGCCTGTGCAATTCTTTCAGAATTGATGTTATGTGGTCCCTTTGGGTTATCCCAGAGACTAACCTGGCTGACGCATTCTGTACCAGTTGTAGTTTCCAAACAATGCACAAAGGCAGCCCCACATAGAGTTCATTACAGTAGTCAAGCCTAGAGGTTACCAGCATAGGTACTACTGTTCTAAAGTAATTTACCTACAGCAATGGGCATAGCTGACATATCAGCCTAATTTGATAAAACACGTTCCTGGCCACTGCCTCAACCTGAAAAATCAGAGAGAGTTTTGAATCCAGGAGCACTCCCAAGCTACATACTTCTTCTCGGGCGGGGAGTGTAACCCCATCAAGAATGGGCAGATCTTAAACCATTGTTCAGGTCTTGACCCCCCACAATCTGTACCTCCGTCTACCTTGGATTCAATTTCAATTTGTTATTTATTTATTTTATTTATTAGATTTATATACTGCCCTTCTGATACGGCTCAGGGCAGTTCACAACATGATAAAAACAATTATCCCTCATTCAGCCCATGACTGCCTCCAGGCAGGCATTTTGGGAAGTTGTGCTATCTCCTGATGAAGTTGATAGCGAGAAATAGTTTTGGGTGTCATTAACATATTGATAATACCCTGCACCAAATCGCCTGATGATCTGTCACAGCAGTTTCATATGGATGATAGAGAGCATTGGAGACAGTATGGACCCTTAGTGGAACTTCATACAGTAACTCTCGCTTTGCAGAGCAACAGTCTCCAAGTGACACCATTGGGAATCTACCTGAGGGGTAGGAATGGAACCACTGGAACAGTGCCACATAATCCTAACTCCCTCAGGCAACTCAGAAGGATACCACACCAAGAGATCTAAAAGGATCAGCAAAATCACACTCCCTCAGTTAATATCTAATTGGAGATCATCCATCAAGCCTACAAAGGGAGCCTAAGCCCATAGCCCGCATGGAAGCCAGTTTGGAATGGGTCTAGATAATCAGTTTCCTCCCAGGACTGTTTGGAGCGGAGAGGCCACCACCTTCTCAGTCACTTGCCCAACCGTGGGAGATTAGAGAAGGGCCTCTAGTTGCCTAACTCTGAGGGGTGCAATGTAGTTTTTTTCAAGTGTGGTCTAATGATAACCTCCTTAAGACGAGGCATCCTATCCTCCCTCAGAGATCCACTTATGATGTTTACCAGACCCTCTCCAGCAAGATGGTTGTTAGATAAAATAAGCCAAATTGGGCAAAAGTCAAGAGAGCACGTGGTAGGACGCAGTTTGAAACAACCTGTCCACATCCTCAGGAGTCATAAACTAGTCCAGTCTGACCACATAAGAGGAGTTGCTGGATACCTCCATAACAGACTCTACTCTAATTGTAGCATCCGGCTTGAAATTGTGGAAATTTTGTCCACAAATAAATCATTAAAAGTGTCAAAGCGGGTGGTTTGGAGGGGGCTTATACTAGCCTTTTCACAACCCTAGACAACTCCACTGGATGTGAACTTGTGGGTGAAATGAGGGCAGAAAAGAATGGCTTCTTTGCCATGCATATTGCCAGAGAATAGATCTTCAGATGTGCACTATGTTGTAACCTGTCAGATTCAAGTCAAGTCTTTCTCCATTTGCACTCTAGTCGTTTGCTTCCCTGCTTCAACTCTTGTAATTCTTCCAAATAAAAGTAAAGTGTGCCATCAAGTCAATTTTGACTCCTGGCACCTACAGAACCCTGTGGTTTTCTTTGGTAGAATACAGGAGAGGTTTACCATTGCCTCCTCCCGCGCAGTATGAGATGATGCCTTTCAGCATCTTCCTATATCACAGCTACCCGATATAGTCTGGGAAACATACCAGCGGGGATTCAAACTGGCAGCCTTCTGCTTGTTAGTCAAGCATTTCCCTACTGCGCCACTTAAGGTGACTACAATTCTTCCAAATATCACGGGGCTAATTTTGAAGCAGGTCGGAGAGGCCTATTGTGTCTACTGCTCTAGTGAGTTTGCTGTTCCAAGTTTGCACCAGAGCACTGACAGAATCATCAGCCTATAATATATTATTCTTATATTTAAGAATGGGCGTCCCAGAACATCTCTTTGTTCTCATGAGAAACCTATACACAGGGCAGGAAGCCGCAGTCCAGATGGAACACGGTGAAAGAGACTGATTCCAGATCGGCAAAGGAGTAAGACAAGGCTGTATACTTTCTCCCTTTTTATTCAATTTATATGCTGAACATATACTGGGAGAAGCTGGATTGGAAGAAGATGAGCGTGGCTTTAAAACTGGAGGAAGAAACATCAATAACCTGCGCTATGCTGAGGACACCACTCTGATAGCTGAGAATGCGGATGATCTGCAAGCTCTAGTAATGAAAGTCAAGGAGCACAGTGAAAAAATGGGACTATGACCGAATGTCAAGAAGACTAAACTAATGATATTGGGTACATCAATCAGCCTCAGAATTGATAATGAAGACATTGAAGTGGTGGATAGCTTCTGCCTTTTAGGATCGACCGTCAATAGTAAACGATCCAGCAGTCAAAAAATACGCCGCAGACTAGCACTTGGTAGGGTTGCAATGAAGGCCTTGGAAAGGATATTTAGATGCCATGACGTGTCTACATCTACAAAGATTAGAATCGTTCGGACAATGGTTTTCCCTGTGACACTCTATGGTTGCGGAAGCTGGACCTTGAAGAAGCAAGCTAGAAAAAGCATTGATGCTTTTGAACTTTGGTGCTGGAGAAGACTTTGAGGATACCATGGACAGCCAGGAAAACAAAGAAATGGATCATAGAACAAATCAATCCAGAATTTTCATTCGAGGCACAAATGACCAGGCTCAAACTCTCATACTTCAGACACGTTATGCAAAGACACATCTCCCTTGACAAGTGCATAATGCTGGGAAAAATTGACGGAAAGAGAAGAAGAGGACGACCAGCAGCAAGGTGGATGGACTCGATTATGACAGCAATGAATGCACCACTGAGAGACCTTAAAGGCCAAGTTGAAGACAGATCATCCTGGAGAGAATCTATCTATGTGGTTGCTAAGAGTCAACACTGACTTGACAGCACTTAATCAATCAATCAATATTTAAGAATAAGTTCAAATAATTCTGTCTGTTTAAAAAGCAACATGGGATTGGTTCAAACAATATGGCCAGCAAAACACAAATGAGTTAACCACAGTGAATTCAGATAATATGGTACAGTCAACACTTAGGTAATAGGGGATCTAGCATGTACATCCAAATACCATATATACTCGAGTATAAGCTGAATTTTTCAGCACCCAAAATGTGCTGAAAAAATCAGCCTCGGCTTATACTCGAGTCATCTATCTGCCCGTGCTAAAATGTCCCCCTGTAATAAAGTACATACTTATTGAAACTCACCAGTAGCTGCTGCATTTCCCACCCTAGGCTTATACTCAAGTCAATCAGTTTTTTTGGTTTCTTAGGTAAAATTAGGTACCTCGGCTTATATTCGGATCGGCTTATACTCGAGTATATACGGTATATGCAAAAGCATTTCTGTTAAATGAGCAGACTCAAACTAGTTTCAGTCAGACCTTTTGAATTCCAAACTAACAGAGGAGAAACTGCAGGATATCACTTTAAAAATAAAAAAATAAGTTAATAAATAAGAACTGGTTCAAATTATACAGTTGCAGCACATGTGAAGAAGAAAGGGGCCCGCCAAGAGAGCACCCATTGGAAAGTCCTCCATGGATGCCCCAGTGACTCTCCCAGCATGTCCCTTGAATACATGTGGCAGCTATCCATTTGAATGGCCCCTTAATGGATGCTCCAACATGTGAACAGGAAGGAAGTGCTCAAAGAGGGCATCTCTTGGGACATCCTTCACAGATGTCCTGGCACCTTCTTGGAGCGTCCCTTGCCACCATGCACACAGTCAAGGGGTCATGATGCCCATGATTCATAGACACGCAGTTGTCCAAATAATGCCAGCTCCTTTCAAGGTTGTGTTTCAAGCCCTGCTGCAGTTTGCTACTTTCTCCTCCGCCATCCCTCAACTGAACATGTGTAGACAATTATTAAAAATAATGATGGCCTAGGCAGGTTGTGATAACTTTCAGTCTGATGCCCTGAGTCTGAACTTCCAAATGTGACATGAAGCTTTAATTCGTTTGATGCAGGGCCAGGTTTTTCCATGGAAGACTCTCTAATAAATTATACCTAAATTAAACCCTCCTTTCCTTATTGTCTTCTGTATTTTAAAATGGTTTGGCAAGTAGAATGTTTCTTCCTAAGAATGGTGAAAAGTTTGGTGTTTTTCTTTCTAAGTGTGTATGTGTGTATAATTTTGCAGTCTAACCTAATATAAAGCAGGATGCGGTCCTGTGCACCTTTCACAGAGGAGGAAAATGAACGTAAAGCTAGTGCTCTTTGCACTTATAAAGGCATTCTTCTTTCCCCGTCTCTGTGTCATGTTGGCTTCTTTCCCATTGCTAAACATTTGCTTGTCACGGGATTTACTGCAGGAGCAATCCATCAAGAGTCATATATGGCCTTCCTTTTATGCCCAAGATTGGAAATGGCAGGAGCCCTAGAAGAAACCTCTCGCATGGTCCAATAATCTACGTAGGAGTCAGAGTAGAGACTAGTTCTCGAATGCTTCTTTTCTTTTCTTGACACTGCTGTGTGAGAAAGGAAAACATCTCTAATTTTTACTGAGGGTGTATTTATTCTTCTGCTGCCTTCCATCTCCTTATAGCTTTAATATCTGAGTGACACAGGTGAAATGTTTTTCTTACGCTGAACAAATACTTAATGTGATTTTGCTTGAGGAATTATTTCTACAACTTCTCTCCTTGTTATCCTACTCAGAAAATCTGCATCCTTGTGAAAAGTGAAAATCCTTGACAAAAATTGTTGTCTCATATTAGTTACCCTGGCAACCTTTCTGAAAGCTGAACAAAAGCTGACATTTTTTTTAAAAAGCTAACCCAGACTATCCACAATTCCAAAGCTTGCAAGCCAGTGCAAGTCACCGGATCTTCACATCCACAGGACAAAATTATTTTTTAAAAGATGTGTTGCTTACTCTTGATGAAAATACAGTGGTCCCTCGACTTACAAACTACTCGACATAAGTATTTTTCGAGTTACAAACGGCAGTTTTAGATCCGGTTTTAGATTCGGTTTTTTCGACTTACAAATTTTTAGATGGGGTTTCCTCGACTTACAAATTTTACATGCGGTTTCCTTGACTTACGAATTTTACATGCGGTTTCCTTGACTTGCCTGCCTGTTTACTGCCTGTTTATTCTTGAAAAGAAATGTTCCTGTGCAGTTTGCAAGCCTTACTGGGGGTCTGGGTCTTTTTTCTAGGCTCCGGAACGCATTAATCCGTTCCCAATGCATTCCTATGGGAAACCACTTTTCGACTTATGAACTTTTCGACTTACAAATGTGCATTCGGAACGGATTAATTTCGTAAGTAGAGGGACCACTGTATTAAATCGACTTGAACATGCCTTTAGTTCTGTACTTCTGTTACCTATGTATGTGTTTGTAGCAGGCCACATTCCTTAAAAAGTCCTTGTTTTCTCTTAATAGCCATAATGTGTGCAGTGAAGCCAGATGGAGTTCCTCAGCTCTGTCGAACAGATGAAGTAGGTGAACTTTGCGTGTGTGCTATTGCAACAGGTACATCCTATTATGGACTATCTGGAATGACCAAAAACACATTTGAGGTGAGTTGGGGTTGAATGAGAGTGGTCCCTTCTCAGTGCTTCAAGTTCTGAAAGTGTTTTTTTGGATCAGGATAATTATTAGAAGCAATTATTCTGTTCGCCTTTGGCTTTTTCTGTTGTCATTAAAGATTGAAGTTGGAATGAGAGTCTCATTATGGCAAGCACTTTATTAACAGAATTGTAGTAAAACACAGGCCCACGTGTTGCACTGTGATGAGAGGGTGGAAGAAGGACTCCACCCTTGCAGAGAGACTGGAGAGTAGCTGCAGCTCCCTGCAGAAGTCCTTTTCACTACCAGAAATATGTCCCAGAGGGCTGCCTAGACCTCAGGAGCATATTTCTGGAAGTGGAAAGGGCTTTGACACAGAGCTGCAGCAACTCTCTAACCTCTCTACCAGGACAGAGCCCTTTCCCCACCCTCATATTGCTGTGCAACACATGGACCACTAAATCCTGCTTAAAATATTAAATATCTCATAGTAGAAAGTCAGACCATTGGTCCATCTACCTCACTACTGACTGAGCTACACAGATTGGCAGGCCTACAGGAAGGAGTATCAATCTTATCTCTAAATGCCAGGGAGGGAATTTGGAACCTTCTGTATGTAAGCATACAGCTGCTCTTCCCAGAGTGGCCCCAAACCCTAAGGGGAATATCTTACAGTGCTCACATGTAGTCTCCCATTCAAATGCAAACCAGGGCACACTCTGCTTAGCAAAAGGGACAGTTCATTCTTGCTACTAGGGATGTGCACGAACCAGTTCGAACGTCTGGCGGTTTGGCTGATTTGAAGGTGGGGGGGATATCTTTAAAGACAGGGGAGGGTGCTTTTACCCCTCCCACTGCATTTCCCCTGCCGGCGCTGCCTCTTAAAACAGTCTGGTGGGGTGGCAGCGTACCTCCTTGCTTCCCTGGTGCCTCCTCGGACCGGAAGTGCCACATCTGATCCAAGGAGGCACCAGAGCAGCAAGGAAGTATGCTGCCACCCCACCAGACTGTTTTAAGAGGCAGTGCCGGTGGGGGAAATGCGGTGGGAAGGGAAAGAGCACCCCCCCCTTCCTCAAAGATATCTCCCCGCTACTTTGAACCAGCAGGTGCCGGCTCTGTGCACCTATCACAAGCAAAGAATCGGGTTTGCTGCTGTTTAAGCCTCCACTTATATGTATGCTTTTATCTATATGCTTTAATATTATAAGCAAGAGTGCATAACTGACTGTGCGCGCTCCTTGGCCATTTAATGGCCCAGATATTGGTGTTCTGAAGGCAGATATGGTGCAGTTCTGCTGCTGAAGCTAAGCAGGTTCAGCCAGTAAATAAGACTGGTGCACACCATTTACTTAATGGATCCTTCTGTGGCTATGACTGTTATGTTGTAATTTCTTCAATACATCCTTTAACGCATTGTCAAACCATGTCCTAATAATATTCTGGGTAGGGGTGTGCACGGAACCGCCAAACTGCAGTCCGGCACTGGGGTGGGGGTTAGCTTTAAGAGCGGCGGGAGGATTTACTTACCTCTCCTGCCGCTTTCCCGCTCTGGTGCCATAATTGTAGGAGTAACTGGGGCGGCAGGATACCTCCCTGCCGCCCCTCCCCCGCTGCCGCTGTAAAAAACTCCCAGGAGTCCTCTGCACGTGCGCATGTCACAGAGACGTGAAGCTCGGGCGCAAAGGACTCCTGGGAGTTTTTTACAGTGGGGGAGGGGCGGCAGGGAGGTATCCTGCCGCCCCAATTACTCCTACAATTATGGCGCCAGAGCGGGAAAGCGGTGGGAGGGGTAAGTAAACCCTCCCGCCGCTCTTAAAGCTACCCCCCCACCCAAACTGGATCGCCCAGGTCCAGACCGGTCTGGACACCTTTACAATGGCCTCCGGACCGGTCCGGGCCCATCTCTAATTCTGGGTTTTAAGACTCAGCTACTCATCTCCACTGTATGACCAATATGTATGACTCCAGAAGTTGCTTTCTCTTACTTAATGTCATCTGCAGATGACATTTTTTGCTAGTAGGAAGAAACGGGGAGGGGAAGGCTTACACTTAGCTTGCTTCCCACCCACCTCCCTCCAACCTTTTGTCTTAACGGAGAGCAAACATGGAATTGTGTTTAGGATCTACCAACAGTCTAGCATTGTCCAAAGTGAACCCATCCCTAACTCCGTGTTTTTATCTATCTTTGTCCGTCCAGTTAGGGGTCTACTTTAGCATAGCACTCTGGGGCCCATCTGGCAGCAGGTCTTTTCCCCAACTTTCCAGATCAGGCAGAGGTCTTGCTCAGCTGGGGGCACCTAAGATTCCTTAAATGGACATGCCTGGAACAGACCTAGCATTCAAAGACTGTACAGTACCTCTTAGCCATGGAACCCAGTCTAGAATTTAAATGCCATTGTTAATAGAACATTGGAAGCCACTTATTCCTAGAGCTGCAGGGATATCCAGAGTGAATGTTCCCCAGAAACTGCAAGCTCATCACAACTCCTTCACTCTTTGATAACTCACAGTCTAGAAGCTCCAGCATGGAGATGACTTTGATCTCACCTACTGATAAAACAAAAACTGAAGTCCTGCACTTGTCTGTCTGTCTGTCTTACAGGTGTTCCCTATGACCAGTTCAGGTGCACCAATAAGTGAATACCCTTTTATAAGAACTGGTCTGCTGGGGTTTATTGGCCCCGGTGGACTCGTTTTTGTTGTGGGCAAAATGGATGGTCTGATGGTAGTCAGTGGACGAAGACACAATGCAGATGACATTGTAGCCACGGCATTGGCGGTGGAACCAATGAAGTTTGTCTACAGGGGAAGGTTTGCTTCATCTTTTGCATTTTTATCCTTAAATAGAGAGTTGGAAAATTCTTAATATATTAATTATATATGTTTCAACATCAACAAAGTCCTCGAAGCGATGTACGTAGAAAAGGTGTTGATTTCAGACTGCCTTTATGTAAAATGGAAAGTGGCCACTGCAAAAACAAAGCGAACCAGAGACAAATGCAACTTCCATTTGTTCCTGTTGGTCTGAATAAACATGAGGGCAGCAGAGGCTCTTTGCTGTCACACGGCTTTTAGGCATTTCTTGTTTTCTTGCATCTTTCAATAAATACACCATGTTTGCTTGTATAGAACAAAGACCTCTTCAGCAAAGGGCTGCATTTTACACTTGGAAGAGCTGAAACAAGCGAGCTTTTATAATAGCTGTTCTCCAGCGGCCGCCTATTTTAAACTTACGTAGGTGTTCAATGCAGCTGTCTTCCCCCCCCACCCCTTTCTTTCTAGAAAGAAATAAGAAATAAGAACTAGAACCCCAGTCTCCTCAATTGCATAACTAATGAATTATGAGTCACCAGAGGATAATGAAATGCAGGTTTCTCTGCACTTCCGATTCTGATGCAGTTCACTGTCTTGGTTTGCACATCCTACAGGATAGCAGTGTTTTCGGTGAGCGTCCTTCATGACGAGAGGATAGTTATTGTTGCCGAGCAGAGGCCTGATTCGACAGAGGAAGACAGTTTCCAGTGGATGAGCAGAGTGCTGCAGGTACCGTTGCATAAATCGTCCTTGGCAAGGCTGGATAAAAAATCTTAGTGGCCAACTGTGGTGGTATATTCTATCCCAGTTTTCTTCACAGTAAGGCCTGGAGGCCAGTGGCTTTCCTAAATGTGGCTCCCTGACTGTTTGTTAATTGGGCCTGTGTGACGCTCTGGCCAAAGCTGAATATTCTGCACAGTCCCCTGTTGCCATTAGGAGATGACCCTTCTAGCCGTGCTGGGCTGTGGTCTGCCCAGCGCCAGGGGGCTCCTTTAAGGGAAACAGAGTCCTCTTGAACCCCAGCGCCATCTTGGAAGGTGTGCACAGAGTGCTGGGAAGTGTAGCCCTTCCCAGTGCTTTCCTCCTAGAGTTCTTAAGAGAGGGCTCTGCCTCTCTTAAAGGGCCCTCCCAGCACTGAGAAAAGTGCAGTACTGTGCAGAGATCAGCACAGTGGGAAATGGCTTCCACACTGAGGGTTTTTTGTGCTTGAAAAATATTGAAGATCACTCTACTGGCCTCTTGGTTCCACTGGATCACAGGATGAGGAAAATGACTCAGAGTAGTCCCACTGAAATAAAAAGGACAAGTTGTTGTTGTTGTTAATTCGATTTCTGTTCATACAAATAATTTTTATTAATACAAGTTAGGTATTAACTTGTCCTTTTAATTTCAGTGGGACTACTTTGAGTCATTTTCCTCATATCAGCCACTGTTTCGAAACCTTTCCCCCCTCCTACTCAAGTGAGTCAAATATTCCTGCGTCCTGGTTATGCATCTGATGAAATGGGACCTACTTCATGAAAGTTCAACACAATTAAAACATTATTAATGAAAAGGGGAGAGGCAAGGAAAGTATTGCACTGTACTGGAACGCACGTTTCTTTCCCATCCCCTGGCCATATGGAAACGTTTACTGTCAAACCTGGTACTTAAAGCTCCTTTTTGCGTCTGATTTAGATGGCCAGTTTAGTAGTCTCTGTAGCAACATCTTTGGGAAGCAGGACACAAGTTAACGTTAGTTTTGTCTGTGAGAGTGACATTTTCTAGGTTAGCATTTCTGTCTCCCATGGATTTCTTCTGTAATCACCCCTGATAGAAACACTTGCTTAGCTGTGAAAATAGCATGGAGACTGCACTCTGTCATGACACATAGCAAATAGGCCCGCAACATGTCCTGGTGTGCTTCTTTAAATTTAATCTATATACAATTCCTTGGATAAGGCAAGGGATTGCTAAACAGCTTCCTACAGCCATGTGGTATATCCAACATGTAACGGAATGGTCAGTAGCTCCCTGCAGCTCTCCATGCTTGCATTAACTCCCACCTTTTCATTCCAATATTCCTAGGCTATAGACAGTATTCATCAAGTGGGGGTTTACTGCCTAGCACTGGTGCCAGCAAACACACTCCCAAAGACTCCTCTAGGTGGCATCCACTTATCGGAAACAAAGCAGCTTTTCCTTGAAGGAGCCCTACATCCCTGTAACGTGTTGATGTGTCCACACACCTGCGTAACAAACCTGCCTAAACCAAGACAAAAACAGCCAGGTGAGCTTAATAGCCCCATAGGGGATTTTTGATTTGACTGCCCTGTACATCCTCTGATTTCTGTATCTGTGTGTGCACGTGTGTGTGCGCTTATCCAACCACAGGAATATAAGTATTCTTTAGCCTTAGTCCTAGATGTTACATAAAGACAGTTCCAAGGAAATTTCATTTTTCCACTCAGCACCCCCAAAACAGCTGGCAGTTGTGAAGGGTTCCTTTCAACAGTCAAGAAGTCTGGATGGCATTGCCCTGATAATGGGGAAGAAGACACTGCTTGCCAGTGGGCGTCTTCCTTCAGGAATCTTGCTCAGCTTGTCTCCCCTGCTCCTCAAATGCTAGCTTAGCTTAGATAAAAGCCTGCTGGCCAGTGGTTGCGTCTTCCTTGTCAGGATGGCTTCCAAAAGCAAGCTTCTCCAGCTCTTCTCTGCCTTTAGTAGTCTCCAAAGTCAGAAAGTGGCTTATGTTCTCTAAAAAGCCTTTAGGGCTATTCGCACATTATGTTCAACAGTTGTACAATCTGTGTACAGAGTGCACAAGTATGGTTACTTGGATGTTATGCTGAACACAGGCACAGCAGAACACTTCCTCTCTAGATTTGAGAGGGCCTTTACTGAGGTTCACTTTTTAAATGGATGCAGGTACAACACCATATCTGAATAGGGCTCATTTAGCCAGGCTTTCGACCTGCTCTGTGTATAGAATGCACAAGTACGGGCCATTTAGTTGAAATTTCTCTGTCTTCCCCCCACCCCAGTGGTGGAAATATTTGTGTGTGTTTTGCGCTCTGCTAGTGAACAAGCATCAGCAAGTCATTGGGGCAGGGTGATTTCATGAGGGTGACTCCGTGAGGCGAGGTGAGGTCGCTTAGGCAACTGCAGGTTATTGGGGCCCCAGCAGGGTGGCACAATTCCAAACCCACCCACCCCCGTGCCACTGCCATCAAAGCAGATCTTTGAGCCTGATCTTACTCTTGCAAGCTTTCCAAGGAGTGCCTTTCATACTAATTGCAGAATTGGCAAGAAATACAGCAGAGCGGAGGAAGCTGCTGGCACCCCTAAGGAGCCACAATACCTTGGGCTGTCCTGCATTCTGGTCTGGCTCCTCAGTGACTGGCTTTCTCCCCAACTTCCTCCTCCACTCTCAGAGAGCTCCACTCACCAATATTTGGAGTCCCATCCTCTTGTGGTGCCCATTATGGCATAGCCTTGCCTTTTCAGAGAACTGTAAATACTGCCATCCAGTAGAGCCATCCTTTGGCCCCAAAGCCATAGGTGACTCCATGGGGTGCCCATTTCTCTTTAGGGTAATTACTCCTAGAAAAATCCATGCTGTCAAATAGGACCATCCTGGGCTACTGTGGTGAACAGGTGCATCTTCTGGGTCTATAATCTGGAACTAAGATGTATTCGGAAATCAACACAATAATCTCCACAAATCAAACTCTGGCCATGCAACAGGGGTTAATATATAAAGGACATCACTTTAGATGGAAGGAAGAAATGATTTGAATTCTTGAATGCAGAACTTGCACAAGTTTGTTTAATTGTATTTATAAATATATGTTTCTGGTGTACTGTAGAAATTGGCCCTGCCTCTGTGATGGTGGGGAATCTGGTATCTGGAAAAAGAATTGCTCAGGCAAGCGGCAGAGATTTGGGGCAAATAGAAGATAACGATCAAGCCAGAAAGGTAACGTGGAAAACCTCCATATGCATGGGCTAGGGCTTAACACAATTGCATACCGTATTTTACGGACTATAAGACGCTACGGACTATAAGACGCACCTTAATTTTAATCCAGTTTTGCAGAGTTTTAACTTATTAAACTGTTAAAACATATTTATCGAGGAAAAAAGTGAGTCCATAAAATACGGTAATTGCAGCATGATTATCTGCTGCAGAAACTGAAGTCCACTTGTATTTTATCTTCAAATCTAGGTTGCAATCTGCTTTGAACAAATACTGGAAAAGCAGCATATAAATATTTTAAATAAGTAAATCCTAAGAGCACTTACTAAGGAGCAAGTCCTAGAAATACTCCCCATCTAAAATGCTTTTGGATCTTGTTGGACGTGTGCCACATTAGCAGATCTCCTCTTTTAGCTGGAGTATTTCTTTTTAAAAGCTCATTTTTAAAAAATTGCATTCTTCAGGAGAATGTATTCTGTTGCTACTACAGTTCCAGGGCAAGATCTACACAGCATGTGAGACTTTGCTAAAGGTCTGTTCAGTGCCTGCATACTGCCTGGAACCCCATATAATACCACCTTGAGCTTCCTGGCAGGATATAAGTGTAATAAATAATGACCACCTTAGAATGTGACGGCTGTAAAATTCTTCTTATTTTGCTGGCTTACACCTTATGACAATGTGATGGTGCACATGCATCATCATGCACAGAATACAGCCTGTGAAGTGGCAGAATCCTGCACATGAAGGTAAAGTGCACATGGCTGGCTGGCCAGCAACTGGGAACCCACACATATTAGAACCTAAAGCATCTTTTCCACAAGTGTCCACTACATTCCCAGTGGACATGTAATATAGAAGCCACACATTGCACAGGCTGCTAGCTACTTGTGACACTTACAGAAGTGATGCAAAAATAAATGCATTGTGTCCTTCAGATTTGTGGGGTACATGCATATGTATGTTAAATATGGCTGGTATGGTTGTGATCAGTTTTAAAGTTGAGCTGATAATTCATAGCCCTTTGAAAATTTAATTTGACCTATGGTTTGAATATGTGTATTCTTGTTCAAATCCATATCAATACATGCAGACATATCTCCAAGTCTTCCAAACTGTTTAAGGCTCTTGGGACAAGAGAAGATTGTTCTGCTGATTGATGAACAAAATGGAGCATGGCAGTTTAGTTTAGTTTAGTTTAGTTTATTGATTTAGCTTTTGACTTCCAGGATGGCTAAGTTTATGCCTCCACGCTGATGTAAAGGAAAGGTTGTGCCGTCGAGTCAATGTTGACTCCTGGTGCCCACAGAGCCCTGTGGTTGTCTTTGGTAGAATACAGGAGGGGTTTACCATTGCCATCTCCCGCGCAGTGTAAGATGATGCCTTTCAGCATCTGCCCAGTATAGGAGTTTCCCATAGTCTGGGAAACATACCAGCGGGGATTTGAACTGGCAACCTCTGGCTTGCTAAGTCAAGTCATTTCCCCACTGCACCGTTAGGTGGCTCCACACTGATGTACAAAGGTCTCAGACTAGCAGCAGCGCAGTAGCAAATAAGAAAGGGCCAGTTCTCTCAAAAATGCTAAAAGAAATTCATTGGAATCTTGTAATTCTTTGTTTCTCTCCCCAGTTCCTTTTTCTCTCAGAAGTCTTGCAATGGAGGGCACAAACGACTCCAGACCATGTGCTTTACACACTACTAAACTGTAGGGTAAGAAACTCTTATGGTTTTATTTGCATTTTTGGGCTGCCCTTCTGCAAGTGTCTGGGGTATAAAAACATTGCTGTGCAGGTGGAATTAATTTCTCCATTTTAAAATAGCTTAAAATCTTGCAGAACTCCCCATTTCTCAGGAGGCTTCCACCTCAAATTATTTTATTAACCATTTTTATCCACTTATATCAAGTGCCAGCAAACATCCAGATATCTTCCATGGTTCTAGGAGAGATTTTACATTTTGGACAGGTGTTCTTTCTCTTTGAAATTAAAATAATAGGCCCTTGTTTTTCTACTTTTATTTTTCTGATCGCCTTGTGCCTGATAGACATCCCTTGTCAGAAGGGATCCCCTGCTATCCCTTATATCCCCATCTAACTTGCCAAAGAGGCACCTTTTTAATGTGGTGATTCTCTTTATTGAGCAGGGGGAGAGTAACTGGCCCTATCCACCCCTAGCACAGTGACTGTTGCTGGTGTCTATCTTCTGTTTCTTTTTAGAATGTGAGCCCTTTGGGGACAGGGATCCATCTTACTTATTTATTATTTCTCTGTGTAAACCACTTTGGAAACTTATGTTGAAAAGCGGTATATAACTATTTGTTGTTGCCATGTTAACATCTTGCTGTGTTATTGCTGCTTTTTGTTTGTGGAACTGCCCCCCCCCCGCTTTTCTTTGAAAAACATATTTTTAAATCTTTTTAAAAAGTTATTATTTTAAATAATTTAAATCAACCCATATCGCAGAGACAAAGGTATTTGCAGTACTTGCAGAACATGCTCTAACTTTGTGAATCTTCATGGAAACTGAGTTCCTGTTGCAGGAGCTTTTTGCACTTGGAATGCCTTTATTCTTTTCCCTGCCATATGATATGTTCCTAGTGGTGAGAAATCCAAGTTCTCCTGCTAGCTTGCCTAATAGGAGTCGCTGCTTGCTTTTGCTGGTGATGCTGTTAGAACTTATTCAGCAAAAACAAGTGGTGCAGACCTCCCAGGTCTATTATGCTTCCAGTATGCCATGTGCCAATAGTAGACAGTAATGAGTCCTTCAGGTTCTGATCTTACTAAATTCTGGGTTTTGTCTTTTTTGAAATTCACTTTGTACAGAAGTGGCACGGATCTCTTCGAAATGCCAAGTTAACGCTATCAACTACCCCAACTGTGCAATTATCATCTTCTCAGCTAACCCTTAATGAGGAGATTGTAAAAAATGCCTCATCCTTTCTTTGCGATTTATCTTCAGTCAGCAGTTTCCAAGCTTTCCCTCTCTGTATGATTGAGCCATTCAGTTCATAAAAGCAGCCGATGCATGATAATGGAATGTACTGCTTTTCCACTTGTAACGAATCCTTCACTTTGCAAGACAGATAGTTAAATAAATTTGAGAGTTGTGTGCGCAAGAGACACGTGTTGTGAATAAGAATTAGCTCCTTAGCAATCGGGATGGGTGGGTGTGTTTGCATTTGCAGTTGAGGCAATTAACGCGCTTCAGATGTTTAAAGGTAGTTAAGGCACCCTGTTGTTCCTGAACGTAAATTGAGGACCCCCTCCAATCTTGCATCCTCAGATATGTTTAGTTTTTAGAGTAGGTCAGAGCTATTCTGTGCCTCTGCATGAGTTGCAGTTCTGCTATGCTTATGCAGCCAAAGGGCTTGAGTGGTCCGTGACACCTGATACACAGGTGTGGCAAACTTTGCCATTCTGTGGAAGCTGATTGGAAGGAAACCCAGAGCAATGAAACATTCTGAGATGCAATGGGAATCCACCTTCATCACAGGAACCTTTTAAACTATTTAAAAATATTTTTCTCAGGGTCTACTGGCAGCTCTCTCATAGCACACTAGTGCATCCCAGCATGCACAGTCTGGGGATTATTGTCCTATCCCTTCCCTAGTACAATTGGTTAAGTCAAATATTTTCCATGCAAGCTCATCTTTTGTCCTACTTCATTCATTCCTTCAGCCACCTCCTAAAGCAATTCCCTTGCCAACTGGTTTTATTCCAGTGTGGAAATTAATAAAGGGAAACTTCCAGGAACACTCCTTTTAGCAGACATTCTTCTTTCTGTATATGCAGGCACTAAAGTATTGAGTAGGTACAATAAGAGAGTGTGATGCTGTGTGTTGGATGTGTGAATTCTGATAGGTGATGAGAGAGCTCCCTTAGTTTGGTTAAAACGACTTTTATTTTCGAAGTAGCTTTTAACCCAAGCCTGTTCTTAAATTCTGGCCCCGTCATTTTTATGAGTCTGTTTTTGAGAGCACAAGGGCACCTGAAGACACTCCTGGGTTACTCCCTTCTCTTTCCAGATTTTCCCTGGAAGTGGGGTAGGCTTCCTGAGAGGCCTCCAGAAATGTCATCTATAACTCCATTAAGTCATAGATGCCACCCATGTGCAGCACAATCTGAGGTCACCAGGAATCAGAGGGGAAAAGTCATTCCCATGGATCCTAATTACTATGAGGGCCAGGACTCATAGGCACTACATTTTCCTGTGGCTTATTGTGGCCACAACAGCAGCATGTATACGTAATGGTATCTGAGGCCTAATGGTGTCCCCATAGAGAATCTTTCCCGTCACTGCTGCTACCAGACACATTTAGATAGGAAAGGGAAGAGGGTGACAACAGCAGAAAAGACTCTGAGCCGGGTCTGACAATCAGTGAGGTTTGTGCAGTGAGGTTTGTGCAGCAGATTGGGGAGAGTGGGCTAAGCCCGCTCTCCCTGCACACGAGCAAGTGCGAGCCCTGGGCGGCCAGATCGGCCACCCACACGATTGCTGGCTCTGTGACGGAGCCGGCAGGGGCTAGGGGGAGCGGGGGCTGCGTGGCCCCCGGAAGCTCCAGTATGCCCTCCCCCGATGCTGGGGAGACCCCCAGAGCCGGGAGGCGGCTTTTCGCCTCCCCTCCAGGGGTCTACTCATGAGTAGCCGTGGTACGGAGCCACACCGCAGCTACTCACGATCTTGAAAAACGGGTTTGCGGAGCCTACGAGCCCGGTGGCTCCCACGATCAGGCAAAATTGGGCTAGGCACCCCTAGCCCGATTTTGCCTGATCGTGGGAATATCCCCTCTGTGTTGTGAAGCCAGGCTTGAACTTAAAAGGGTTTGGGCCCAATTCATAATAGCTTGTGGGGAGGTGAACATTTGGTTCACCTTTCTGAGCCATGGCTTTATTGCAGATTCTGTTATTTATGAGCCCCTGGTGGTGCAGTGGTAAAACTGCCGCCCTGTAACCAGAAGGTTACAAGTTCGATCCTGACCAGGGGCTCAAGGTTGACTCAGCCTTCCATCCTTCCGAGGTCGCTAAAATGAGTACCCAGAATGTTGGGGGCAATATGCTAAATCATTGTAAACCGCTTAGAGAGCTCCGGCTATAGAGCGGTATATAAATGTAAGTGCTATTGCTATTGCTGCTATTGCTATTTACTCATGCCCTATTGACTTAAAGACTATGGAGCATACACTGCTTTGTTTCTGGTGGAAATTTGTTAGAAGTATGGCATTTACATCATTGATCCATTTTGGGAGGCTAAGGTCTGAACTCAGTTTGTTAATAAAAACCTTTACCTTTTTAAAAGGTTCTGAAGTTTTCTTTTGCCTCTCTCTCAATACAGGGAACAATAGCAAACTCTCTGACATGTGTTCAGCTACATAAACGAGCTGAGAAGATAGCAGTTATGTTGGTGGAAAGGGGGCACCTACAAGATGGCGACCATGTTGCTTTGGTCTACCCACCAGGTAAAGAACACCAACATGCTTTCAGTGGTGACGTTAAAGATTTTGAGTGTGTTTTAAGCCTTATATGATTGCAAATGTGATCTTCAGCTAGGTAGCTGAAGGTTAGGTCAATATGATGGCCAACATGCTGCACAGTGGAACACCAGCACGTTCGACCCACAAGAGCTGCTGCGCCGTCAGTTCCGAAATGACTTGAAACTGTGTGTAGGCACTTGCATTGCACTAGTTCTGTGGGAAGTGCCTGTGTAGCATTTCAAATAGTTGTACACCTGCCTGCCTCTGCAACACGCCCTCTCCAGGTCTCCTTTTCATGTGCACAACAGCCTCGGAGGTCTGAACATGCTGACTTTCCATTGCACAGCATGTTGGCCAATAGATATGAAAGGATATGGCCATGCACATGTAATAGGTTTTCAGTAGCCCTGTCTTAATGAATCTCAACCAACACTGATAAAGGTCTAAAAAGGGGTCTGCCCAAAACGATTGCTGCTGTTTTAATCTTGTTAAAGCTGTTTCGTCATGCTATTTATGCTGATCAGTGGGGTCTGTGATTTGGCATGCAGTCCTATACATACATGGCATGCAGTCCTATACATATAATTTGGTGGGACTGACCTCTGAGTAGACCTACATAAGATTGTGCTGTACATTATTCTCTCTCTCTCTCTTTTAAACTAGACTGTCATCTCCCTTTTTTGTTTTCCATGCAGGAATAGATCTGATTGCTGCGTTTTATGGGTGCTTGTACGCAGGGTGTGTGCCAATCACAGTCCGACCTCCCCATCCACAGAACATTGCAACGACGTTGCCCACAGTGAAGATGATTGTGGAGGTCAGCCGGCTAATAAAAATGCTCCACTAAAAGGGAAATCAGTGGCAGGGAACTGGAGAAATGTAGGCCTTCCGAAGAGCTCAAGCATGTCCATTGGGATTGTTGACATTCCCTATCCCCACCTTTGAACCGAGAACTGCCCACACATCCCTTTGTGCCCATAGCACAGGAGTGGGGCAGCTACTCTGACAAGCACAACCCAAAGCCAGTGTGGTATAGTGGTTCAAGTGCTGGGTTAGGACTGAGGGGCGCAGAGTTCAAATCACCCTGAAACTCAACTGGGTGTCTTTGGACCAGTTACTCTTGGCTTAATCTACCTTGCAGTGTTGTTTGGGTAACACTGGGGTGGAGGAAGGAGCTTATACACTGTCTTGGAGGGAGGGGTGGGATTAAAATGCAACAAAGCACTTGGAACCAGTTCCAAGGACTTTGAGATCCAACAATAACACAGATTAATAGAATCCCAAAATGACATCTAGAAAAAGTGGAAATAAATAATGTTCTCTTGCAAAAGTTTGATCTTGCACAAGATCTGTGTGTGCGGGTGTGTGCTGTCTTCCTATTTGGAGAAGTATTTTAAAACAAGCTGCTTGTAAGCTTTAAGTATCTTTTCTCCCGTAATGTAAACGTCTTAAGACTGTTTTCTATGCTAGACAATTTGGATCTTATTTCCCATTTTCTTTACTGAAACTCCCAGGTGAGTCGCTCTGCCTGTTTAATGACAACACAATTAATATGTAAATTGTTGCGATCACGAGAGGCGGCGGCAGCAGTGGATGTCAGAACGTGGCCCCCTATATTAGACACAGGTATGGGCTTTCCTCTTGGGGTTGGCATATCTTTGGGTAAAATATCATTGCATCTTACAGATACCCTCGAATCGTCTCTTTCATTTTTCTCCCCAGATGATTTGCCAAAGAAGCGGCCTCCTCAGATCTACAAACCTTCTAACCCCGACATGCTGGCTTATCTCGATTTCAGTGTATCCACAACTGGAATGCTAGCAGGGGTGAAGGTAAAAAATCCATATCAAAACTAAATGTTGCTGTATAAAACATGGCAGGTGGCAGGAAGGAAGATGGGTGGGGTAGGTAGATAGCTTTATTATTGTGGACTTTGACCAGCCACCATATGGGTAAGTAAAGGTAAAGTGTGCCGTCAAGTCGATTTCAGCTCCTGGCGTCCACAGAGCCCTGTGGTTGTCTTTGGTAGAATACAGGAGGGGTTTACCATTGCCATCTCCAGCATCTTCCTATATCACTGCTGCCCGATATAGTACTAGCGGGGATTCAAACTGGCAACCTTCTGCTTGTTAGTCAAGCATTTCCCCATTGCACCACTTAAGATGACACAGGATGGGTAGAAGATCATATAGACAGGACTCCTTACTATGTGTTTCCTGTGCCGAAACCTCTAAATTCTGCACCAAGGCAACCCAACTTCTATCCACACATTTCACTTGGTGCTGTAGCTCAGTGGTAGAGCATCTGCTTTGCATGCAGAAGGTCCCAGGTTCAATCCCTGGCAGCATCTCCAGGTAAGGCTGGGAAAGACTCCTGCCTAGAGATGTGAAGGCCTTGGGGGGAAACGGGGGGGGGAGGATCTGGGGGGTTCCCTCCCCCCAAGTTTTTTTCCAAGTCCTCACATCTCTGAAACCTTGGATCGCTGCTGCCAGTCAACGTAGACAATCCTGAGCTCGATGGACCACTGGTCTGGCTCAGTATGAGGCAGCTTCCTAGGTTCCAGGAATGCTACCTGGCATCCCCTGACTGTGGGTGCTGGGAATTGAACCTGGGACTTCCTGTGTGCAAAGTGTGTTCTCTCCCATTGAATTACAACCATCCCATTTTAGTGGCACTCTTCTTGTTTTGTTTTTGTACCATTAAAACAAAAAACAAAAAAACCCAAAACAGCCCGCTTTCTTCAGTGCTATACTCAATGCCTCATGATAACTTAAAAATCAAAGCCACTGATGAGTCATTCTCTCTTTTGTTTTCTTGTGGTGGTTGATTGAATATACTCCTTGGAAAGCCCATTAATTTTCATTATGCATAAATGATTGGGGGTTAGGGGTGGGGGGTGTAAGCTGATGCTTATTTTTATCCATCCTGTTACTGACTTAGGCCTGGCAGTGGTTCAAGAATGAACCTACGGAGCAAGATGGTTTATCATCTTAATTACTGCCCTGTTCTCTTCCAGATGTCTCATGCAGCCACTAGTGCCTTCTGTCGTTCTATTAAGCTGCAGTGTGAGCTTTATCCTTCTAGAGAAGTTGCTATCTGTTTGGACCCTTACTGTGGACTGGGGTTTGTCCTTTGGTGCCTCTGTAGGTAAGTTTCTCTCTCTGAACCATCAGGCATCGCCAAACAAAAATGTTGTTGCTAGGTAAAGTGTGCACGTATACAGGTGTGTGTGTGTGAGAGAGAGAGTGAAAGGCTGGCTGGTTGGCTCCGGGGAAGAAAACCAAGCAACCTAGCAATCTCTAGATGATGTGATCAACAGGTGCATCAGAGAGGAGAGAGCGGTCAATACTGCTAGAAGTGAATTAGGCAGGGCAGGACTCTTGGAGCATGCAGTTTCCACTCTTTGTAGAAGGTGAAATGAGCTAAAGCAGTACTCTCTTTAATATGCATTCCTAGAAGTTGAAAGCCATAGGATGGGGCTGCACAACTTTGACCTTGTGGAGAGGAGAGCTGGTCTGGTGGTAGCAAGCATGACTTGCCCCCTTAGCTAAGCAGAGTCTGCCCTGGTTGCAGATGAATGGGAGACTTGATGTGTGAGCACTGTAAGAGATTCCCCTGAGGGGATGGAGCCGCTCTGGGAAGAGCAGAAGGTTTCAAGTTCCCTTCATGGCTTCTCCAAGATAGGGCTGAGAGAGAGTCCTGCCTGCGACCTTGGAAAAGCCGCTGCCAGTCTGTGAAGACAATACTGAGCTAGATAGACCAATGGTCTGACTCGGTATATGGCAGCTTCCTATGTTTCTATGACCTTCCAGCTGTTGGTCTACAGGTCCCATCACCTCCAGCCTCAGTGGCCAATAGCCAGGGATGATGGGAATTGTAGTCCAGCAGCAGCTGGAGGGCCAAAGTTGTGCATCTCTGCCTCTGGGCCTCCACTTCTTAAGAGCCTCTTTAGGTAATACGCCACCCCAGAATTGAACCCAGAGTGGGATGAGACATGGGCCTTAGGGGTTTTACAATATGAATATGACAAATATTTTTATACCATTTCTTGACAAAAGGTCCCAAAGCAGTTTACACAGATAGATAGATAAACAAACAAATAAAGATGGCCCCCTGTCCCCAAAGGGCTCACAATCTAAATAGAAACACAAGATAGGCACCAGCAACAGCCACTGGAGGGATGCTGTGCTGTGAAGTTGGATAGGGCCGCTTGCTCTCCCCCTGCTAAATAAAGAATCACCACTTCAAAAAGGTGCCTCTTTGCGCAGTTAGTAGGGGTGACCATGCCCCTTTCTCAGCGTTGGGCGGGGATGGTGCAGAGCAGAGGGGCCATCCTGAGGCTCTCTCAGTGCTCTTGGATTGCAACGCCCAACCACAGATGGGAGCCTCAGTTTGGCCACCTCAGAACAGAGTAAACACAAGAGATTCTAAGTTAATGTGCTCACTGAACAGACAGAGTCCCCTAGAAACATGCATGCAGCTCACGAGGCAGTCCCAGGCCTTTCTTCCATGTGTTGGCATTTTTCGTGCCTCTTCTAAGCGATGGGAAATTAACCCAGCATGTGCCCTCTCAGTCTCTTCTGTCTGCTGTGAAAATAGTAGCATGGCTTCCTTATTCTGAAGAGGAAGGGATGTTGTTGGATTACCAGCCCCATCATCCATGTGAGGTCATGGATACATCTGCTTTAACTTTTAGCTGTTTGTGCTGAGTGGCTAATGCTGGAGCTCATTGCCTTGTGGCTGGGAGTTGTAGTCCAACCGCATCTAGGGACTCAGTGTAGTTATCAAGTGGTGAACATGCATGTGTGAACCAGCCCAAATAATTAATGCAGGGGAAACAGCTGTGATAATTGATTTCCAGTGGCCTTTTCTTGAATAGACAAGCTACTCCTGCTGTAAGGAATTCTTTTCTCCTCTGTAAATCCAAGATGACAAATTATACTCTTCTTTTACATATGGGAAGATAAAACAAATTAAAGCTAAGCTGCTTCAGGTGTTTCCTTTTTGACTCTCTCAAGTCTCCGATGAACCTCTTGATCATCATGAAAAGAAAGCAGAAGTAATAGAAATGGGCGTTCAAGTCAGGATCCCAGATTGGGACAGTTTCCTTGCTGAGGTTTGGTTATCACTGCCATCCGTCACGGCTGCAGCAGTATCAAGAATGACGGATCGGATGGCCACTCACCAGGGGTGCAATCTGGGCACAAGCCGCCCCCAAACTAACCGCTTATCCCTGTTGTAGATGCTGTGAAGTTCTGCTGGCCTGCTCCACTGTGATGTCCCAGAATGCAACATTCTGCGACTTCCAAACCACTAAGGAAAGCCTACTTGGAGCATGGAGCCAGCCCGTTGGTAAGTCTCGAGTATATTGCATGGTTTTGCAAAGTTTTGTTTTTGTTTTTATTTTATGTCCCAAAGGGTATAAAATAATAATGAAAAGAAACCTTGCAAAGCAGAGCAATAGACCTCCTTAAGAAAACAAAAAGATTCTATCAATTGGCCACATGCTCCAGCAGGGTTTCCTGGGGATATGTGTCAAAGATTGATGCATTCTGGACATAGCAAAAATCGTCAGGCCAATGTGAGTTCATGCACACTTTTGTTTTTTCTCTTAGCTGTTTGTGCTGAACGGGTAATGTTGGAATTTATTGTCGCACAATTCTGCCCACCCCATACTATATTTGCAGTGTATCTCCGAATAATAATTTCAAGTTTCCCTTTTAATTCTCCCCCCTGCTTGATTCCTCTAAAATGTACAGCTGTTAGCATCTGCCAAGCATGTTTTCCAGTTGATAAACTCACTTCTTGAATGTGAAAGGGAAAAGGGTCAAAAATCAACGTTTCTTAAGTTAGAATCATGTAGTTTATTTGCCCAGTTGATCTACTGTAGGCCTGGGCTGTCGGGAGTACCGGAATTCTCAATAGTGTGATTCCCTCCCCGCCACCATGGAAGAAGCTCTGGGTGGAACTGCGATCCCCAGGCACACCCGCGCTCATTCCCAGCCTCCTGTGCATGGCTCCCCATGGATTCTCCCAGCACCCTCTCCAGCCTCCCCACCCAGCCTTCCCCGCACCAGAGTTGGGTCGCGATTTCAAGAACAACCACTACCACCATACTGCCTGGGGCAATTGCCCCAAGATCGGTTGCCTCCCCATGGTGGGGGAAGGGAATTGCACTATTGGGAGTTCTGATATTCCCACTAGCACAGGCCTAAGATACTGATTTTCATTAAGTGGGTTCAAAGCAGTTTGTGGCAAAATAAAAGTAACTAAAACAACAGCAGTGGAACAGAAAAATGGGAGTGGCAAACCCAAAGCATAAGAACTATCATCCAGGAGTCTTTAGCTGCTCGTGAAATATCAGACGGGATGGAGCCAGATTGTTCTTCCACAGGTTGTACATTTCATTGCTCTGGAGCAACTGTTGTGAAGACTCTGCTTCTTATAGCTTCCAAGTATGATAAAAAAAACCCACAACTCAGCTGATATAGTTGATTTAGGTATAATACCTGGAGATGTCAAACTTTCCCAAGGCTGCAGTTTTTGATCTGGGTATGCTGCTATGAATTGTGATCTGTTCTATTTTAGTAACTTGGAGCCAACATCGGACTTGCCACTTGCTGACAGAATAAGGGTTCATTCACGCAGGAATGTACATGATTTGACTGTTCAAGATGTTGTGACTCACACCTGAGTGTGTCACCAGCCTCTGTTGAAAACCCTTGGGGCTGACAGGAATGTGAAGTGATTTGAAAGTAGTGTCCCTGGTGTTTGAGTTATTTTAGCTCATGCACACATGAAAGTTACCACTTGATGTAATTATCAAGTGGTGAGCATGCATGTGTGAACCTGCCCAAAAATGTCATGCAGGGGAAACAGCTATGATAATCGATTTTCAGTGGCCCTTTGTCAAATAGACAAACTACCTGTTATAGTTACGGGCACCATATGGCGAGCACCGCTGTGTGAACTGGTCACTTGAGCCTTGTTTTGCCTAAACTCCCAGTGGCATCGCAGAAGTTGTCCAGATGCTGCAATGAGAAGAATTCAAACTTACTAAAAATGTGCAAGGTTGGTGAGGCACTAAAGCCCAATTCAGACCTGACTCACGTCGAGACGGTTCCATGGCGGAGCTGTTGCTGGCAGTTGTATCTGATGGAAAACATGTACCACCGTTGAAATAATCCTTCCCCTGCTAACTATTAGTCTACCTGCTTAGGCTGACTTCCCCAAGATAGGTTTACATACATTTCTTGATTGTTTGGTTCAAATAAATTTCCTTTTCACATTTGCGAACTTCTGGCCTCTCAAAGCAGATTTCCAGTTGTGTGTTAACAAATCTTGTATCTTTGCAGCGTTTATTCAGGACACCAGTCTATTTTGATTCCCCCCTCAGAACTGGAGACCACCCCTGCTCTCTGGCTTCTGGCTGTGAGTCAGTACAAAGTGAGGGACACCTTTTGCTCTTACTCGGTTATGGAGCTTTGTACCAAGGGACTCGGTTCACAAACAGAATCTCTGAAGGTGAGGAATTTCTCTCTCCCCACACAGTACTGCTTTTTGTAGTGTTGACATGCTGTCGTCTGTGGGAGTCAGAATGCATTCATTGAAGAAACTAATCAAGGACTGAGAGAAATCATCAACAGAACCAGCAGCACCCCTCTTTTATAGTAAGATTCTCACCTGCTGTTCCTCGGTTCTTTTCTGAGCTCAGTACGGAATGGTGCTTACCTCTGTTAGTCTGCCATTTTGGTGTACATTCACAAAAGCAAGGGTTTTGGGGGGGGGTTTGCACATGATCGATTCTTTCATATACCACCAGTAGTTTTGTGCAGCTGACACAGGGCAAACTCCAGATGTTTGTGAATGCTTAGTAAATTATCACATTTGGAGAAAGAAAGGAAGTGTATGTGATGAGTGGAGGCTGATGCAAACTGATGGAGGGGACCACGTTGTTGCTTCTCTCCCTCTGATGTTGCCAGGTGGGACAGCTGCTGGTGGAGTCCATTCTGGGTGGGGAGGGGACAAATAAGAGCCTCCCCATCTCTGGCAACTTTTTAAAAGGCACTGAAGATACATTTATTCACCCAGGCTTTTAATTAGATTTATGGTTTTAAATTTTTAATGTTGCTTCTAAATGGTTTAAATGTTAATGATTTTAATGTTTAAATGATTTAGTTTTGATTTTTAATTGTTTTGTTTTTATTTTGACGTAAACTTCCCTGAGCCATTTTTGGAGGGGTGGTATATAACTCAAATAAATAAATAAAATATTGCAACAGGGGCAGCCCAAAATATTGTGGTGCCCAAGAGTAGGCACTAAAGGCTGCCTTTATCTTCTCTCTTTGGGCTTCTTGAAAGCTTTGCAAGGTTCAGTTGGGTCTTCAGGACTGCTCTGATGGTGGCGGAGTTGGTGTCTTGCTGCCCTGCTGGCTCCCAGTAATCTGCTGCTTGAGGCAATTGCCTCATTTTGCCTCATGAAAGGGCCACCCTCAACTTGCAGCAAAACCTGAAGTTGCAAGAGTTTTCTATGCAAGCCTGAAATGCTGAAATAATCTGAACAAATGCCGGCACTACACTTGGGATTACCTGGTTTCTGTCCCTCTTTCCAGGCAAGGGGACTGGACCTCTCAAGAGTGCGGACCTGTGTGGTCGTAGCAGAAGAACGGCCCCGAATAGCTCTGACACAGTCTTTTTCAAAGCTTTTTAAGGATCTGGGCCTACACCCCAGGGCCGTCAGCACATCCTTTGGCTGCAGAGTAAACCTAGCTATATGTCTGCAGGTAAGACTCTTTCTCCTTGCAACAACTGTAAACGCAGCACTTTCTATAGGGAAATGGCCACGTTTCACTAACTTGGTTAACCAATGCATGTGGTTCTTAATGTTTCTCTTTCATATCCTAGTAATACACTTTTTTCCCCTTTTGTTTGTGTGTGTTAATGAGCATTCTCCATAAAGCCCTCACATCATGTTCATGGCAATTATTCTGCCCCATATTTTAAAGCAACTCAGTAAAAGTCTGTGGATAGTTCCTAAATTTGTAACTTGTAAAAAATCAGCCTCCTTATTGTTGGCAAAGCTATTCTTCCAAGGACTTTACAAAAATATCTCAAAATCAAGTTCTTCCCATGTGAAGAACAGTCTTTTAAAATTCTGTCTTGTGTATTCTTCTTAGAACCATGTTGTTTAGGTGTCAGTAGGTTATTGTAACTTGTGTCAAAGATCAAGGAAATGTCTATTCATCCTTCAGCAGGTGGTAAAAGCGGGTGGAGAGGGTTTTTGTTTTTTTTTTTAAAGGAAAATACTGTATTTGTGCTTCAGATTATTTAAAGTACTTTGCACACATTTTTTCAGCATGTGCACCACAACCCTGTAAGTTAGGCAGCTATTGTTACCTCTGTATTGCTGATGCAGGATGGAGGGTCAACTATAGTAGTTTGCTGAAGGCCTCTTGGTGAGGTTTGAACCACGAGTTCTCTGGTTTATCATTCCATTGGCTAGCTACTCTTTTACTACAGCTCTAACCTATTCCTAAAATAACATTTTGGCTCCTTTTTTCTCCCCTATCCCTACCATGAGTGCCAAAGCACTCATGCTCTCTGGCCGATTTTTGTAACAACTCTTGCATCAAACCAACAAATAGTAACTGTTCTAGAAATGCGGTTTAGTGAGAGAGAAAACCATCCATGTGCCTTAAGATGACATGTGGGGATGAGCAACCAGAAACAACAACATGTACATGCGGATGTTTAACTATAAAATATAGTCTTAGAAAAAAGTCGTGACGGCTGATGAGTTATGAATTTTAAAAAATCTTCCTTTTTAAAGGAGTGAAATGTCCTTTTTTGCTTCAAGAGGAGCTTTCCCAAGAACATCTCCTCTTCCCAGCACTGTTTTGTGGATCTCCCCCACCCCCACTTCCTCAGTGTGAGATTGGATTGTATCTCTTGGAAGCTTTTCCATTGTGATTACCATTTCTTTTGGGTTTGTATGCATTCCTAGCCATTAGCTTTACAATCTCTCAACTGTTGTAGGTTTTCTCCTCTAACTTTTAAACTTCTCATTTTGCCGTTCTAAGGAGCCAAATCATTCTGCAAGTGCATGTGGTATAGTCCACATTTTGGCTGCACTGCTTCAGAAAGCACATGTAGATTTGCCCGTTTGAATGTGCCTTCAAAAATATTTTTGCTTAGGAAGGCGTCTTTCCTGGTGTGGAAGATATCGGTTATGACCTTTTGACTTAGGAGCTCTCTTCCCTTTCATATGCTCTATGATAGAGCAATCCGGAGAGGTTCAGCATCTGATACTTCCTTTTCCTTTCCTGCTGCATAGCAGAGGTTGAGGCTGAGCTCCAAATATGGCTAGCCTCCAATGTGGAATAGGTTATTTTCTAGAGTTGTTGATATTCTGCTCCCAGGAATATCCGAGCTGCTGTAGCTGAGTAAAGGACATCTGTTGGGTGGAACCTAGACTCTTCCTGCCTGGAAAACAACCTTTTGAGTATTTGGAGTAGGAGCGGAGAGTTTCTGCAAAGAATGTGAATTCTGCTAGCTAACTGAGCAAAGAGACACCTTTTAAAGTGGTGGTACTCTTATATTTAGCAGGGGGAGAGCAACTGGCCCTATCCAACCCCAGCCCAGCATCCCTCCAGTGGCTATTACTGATGTCTACCTTATGTTTCTTTTTAGATTGTGAGCCCTTTGTGGACAGGGGACCATCTTATAAATTTATGTATTATTTATTTTTCTATGTAAACCGCTTTGAGAATTTTGTTGAAGAGCGGTATATAAATATTCGTATTAAGTAAGTAAGTATACCCATCTGACTTAGTTTAATCTGATTTGAATATAAGAAAATTAGCAAACCTCCTTCTGAATTGTTACTGGCCCACCTTGCAGAAGAGTAATCAAGATATGCAATCCTGCTTTTTGCTGAATGCCATTTCTTTCTTTTTTCTTTTGTGTTGAAAATGCAGTGTTTGATTTGCACTGTCTTGCTAATTAGCATCAGTTTTGACATTCTGAGAGCCCAAAGTGCTACTTCCATTTGTCAGAAAGGGATTGTTCTAACTGCGGACATCAAGTTACCCACAGAAGCAGATATTTCTGGCTATTCTGGGTATTTCTGGGTGCTACAGTAGGAACAATTCATTTCTGTGAGAGAAAGTAAGTGCCCTTCTGCACAGTGACAAATAGGATGGACTGGGAATATCAGGTATTCATATATTTCTCCAGAGTGAAGATTTTTCACTGTGGGGATAACATCACAGCTGTTTTCCCTAGCAATATTAAAATGGCAAGATGATGTATGGAAGATGATGGTTCTCTTTGAGATCATATATTGTTGGAGGAAGTGTCTGTCTTTTGTATTATTGCAGCAAATTGCCCTAGGCATCACCCAGGACTTCTTAAAAGAAGGGTTCTCAAACCTGGGCCCCCTCAGATGTTATTGAACTACAACACTCAACATCCCCATCTGCAGTGGCCGAAGGGATGATGGAAGTGGTAGTCCAGTATCATCTGGGGACTGTCTTAAAGTGATTGTGGCAGGGATGTACCACCAGTTGTGACTGTTTCCCATCTGCCTGTCTCTATCAGCAGTATGGCTCGATTACCTGGGACACTAGATAGGTTGGCTATGAAGGGTGTTGAAGGTCACAATGATAGCGTAGAGTGTACTTGTGTCTATAAATGTTATGTGCCATCTTAGATTCCAGTACAGTGATCGTAATTTATAATATCCATATGCACATATATAATCTTCAGTTTTGCACTGAGAGAACACAGCTTGTAAAACACATTTATCTAAATCAATTGTATACAGGTGAAACTCGGAAAATTAGAATATCGTGCAAAAGTCCATTAATTTCAGTAATGCAAATTAAAAGGTGAAACTGATATATGAGACAGACGCATTACATGCAAAGCGAGATAAGTCAAGCCTTAATTTGTTATAATTGTGATGATCATGGCGTACAGCTCATGAAAACCCCAAATCCACAATCTCAGAAAATTAGAATATTACATGGAACCAAGAAGACAAGGATTGAAGAATAGAACAATATCGGACCACTGAAAAGTATAAGCATGCATATGTATTCAGTACTTGGTTTGGGCCCCTTTTGCAGCAATTACTGCCTCAATGCGGCATGGCATGGATGCTATCAGCCTGTGGCACTGATGAGGTATTATGGAAGACCAGGATGCTTCATTAGCGGCCTTCAGCAATTCTGCATTGTTTGATCTCATGTCTCTCATCCTTCTCTTGGCAATGCCCCATAGATTCTCTATGGGGTCAGGTCAGGCATGTTTGCTGGCCAATCAAGCACAGTACACTGCATACTTTTCAGAGGTCCGATATTGTTCTATTCTTCAATCCTTGTCTTATTGGTTCCATGTAATATTCTAATTTTCTGAGATTGTGGATTTGGGGTTTTCATGAGCTGTACGCCATGATCATCACAATTATAACAAATTAAGGCTTGACTTATCTCGCTTTGCATGTAATGCGTCTGTCTCATATATCAGTTTCACCTTTTAATTTGCATTACTGAAATTAATGGACTTTTGCACGATATTCTAATTTTCCGAGTTTCACCTGTATGTACATACTTTTCAGCTTGGAAACAGAATATCCAAACATTATTATTGTTGTTTTTGTTTTTGTTGTTGTTATTTGGGGTTTTTTTTTAAATTATTTTTATATTTATCTTACTTTATTTTATTTTTAGTCTGCATTTTTGTCATGCTGTGATGAAGGGGGCACCAGGGAGGGGGAATATGATTGATAGTAGCATTGAAAAGGATTGTAGGCTGTGGAACACTACTGATCACCAAAAAACTGTTCTGCAATTCCTCTCTGTGTTTCTGTGCTATCATCTGCTGCTACCTGCAGATTTCCTTCTTCTTCTTCTTCTTCTTCTTCTTCTTTTGCAAATAAAAGGATGGGGAAGCTTTAAAGCTTCTCTGCCTCAGGGAAGAAAATGGCAGAGAGTGGGATCAGTTGATCTGCTGTGGTGGAGGCAATATGCAGTTTTGGTGTTTTGCTACTCTTATTTTGGGGATGTAAGCAAGCAGCATAACTTCGTTAGTGCTAATAATCATGGGTTAAGTGTGATTTGTTAAATGTTGTGGGTTTCTGTGGCATCTTTGAGTCTCACAGTACCATAAGCCAGTGCCTTTCAAATGGTATTCTGGAGTTTCTTGGAAAGTTTCACCAGAGGATATCTCACTTGGAAGATCAGTAACAACAGACAGGGCTTCTAGGAAAGAAGCCTTCCATTGGCAGTCTTACTGGTAGTGCACAACTCCATGCAGTGCACAACTGCAAAGTCACATTGGATGTGTTCTAGGGTGCACAGTCAGTGTATATTGTAGGCTAATTATAACCATCCTGTCACTCTTAGCTTCATTTCCATCAACTACTGAGTGTGTTGGGCTAGAGCTGTATTACGTAGCTTAAGTGGAAGGGAGAGAGGTGAAATCCTTCAAAATAGTCCTCCTCCTTGATCCTCAGTAGAAAACATTTCTAGTGTGATGGAATCCCAGTAACACAGGGGTGTCAAACTGTGGCCTTCCAGCTGCTGTTGGCCTACAACTCCCATCCTCTCTTGCTACTAGCCACTGTGACTGGGGATGATGGGAGTTGTAGGCCACGAACAACTGGACAGCTGGAGTTTAACACCCCTACAATAACCCCTTGGGTGTCTGGAGCTCTGGTGCATTTCTAGTTCCTCCTCAAACAAGAGTATCCTTATCCTCTTCTGTGACAGGCTCATCTTGATGCACACACACTGATTATGCCAATGGACTTGCCTCTGCAATTGACATGAACTGGATACCCTCACACATGCAGCGTTCTGTGTAGATGGTGGAGTTCCTATAGAGCTTTGGATTGAGAGCTTTTATTTTAAGCTTTTTGGAGACATCAAGAACATGTTGATTTTGTAGAGCCCAGACACCCATGAAAGCCAGAGCCATCCCACAATATTTTGGAGGCACTCCACTTTCCACTAATTAACATGGGGTATGTGCTACTTAGAAATTGTCCTGCTCAACTTAAATGAATGGAAGCAGCTGTTCAGTTACTCTTCCTTTGAGCAGGACAGCTTCCCTGTGGAGTATTTTATTTTTTATTTTTATTTTATTTTATTTTTACATTTTATATCCCGCTCTTCCTCCAAGGAGCCCAGAGCGGTGTACTACATACTTAGGTTATATTTTGTTGGTCTCATTTGTCTATTTCCTTCAATGCAGGACTGCATAACTTCAGCCCTCCAGCTGTTTTTGGACTACAACTCCCATCACTCCCAGCCACCTAAATGTCTAGCGTGTCTATGGGAAGGGGCCAAAGCTCAGTGGTAGAATACAGGTTTCACATACAGAAGATCCCAGGTTCAGCCCCAGGTATCTTCTAATAGGTTAGGGAAAGATGCTTGCCTGAAACCACAAGAAGCTGCTGCCAGGAGGTGGCTGGTAGAAGCTGGGGCAGGAGTGCAGAGTGGGAGGTGGAGCATACCTTCAGTGCCTGGCAAAACCTCCCACTGCTGCCCAGTATCCTGGTGGCCAGCCAGGGCTGTCCTTCGGGCATGGCAAGCAGGGTGACTGCCCCGGGCCCTGCTCTTTGAACCCCCATTAGAATTAACTGGAAGGGGGCCCACACTGGCTGATTTGCCCCGGGCCCCACACCCCGCCAGGGATCTCTGAGGATGGCCCTGGGGCCAGCCAACCAACTGCACACCATGCTCATACACGACAGCTCTTTGAAGGCTCAAGGGGACTCTTCAGATGGTCACTGCACTACCGCGTATGTTCATCAGCCACTGGGCAGCGGCAGTGGGGCACATGGCTGGTTGGCTGTGTGGGACGCCAGGAGGCGGTGGCAGGAGCTTTTACCAAGCTTTAGAGGTATACTCCGCCTTCCGCTGTGCCCCCACCGCCACCCCAACTGCCACTGGCTACCTCGGTGTTGTCAATATGTCACCACATGGACCGATGTTTTGATTCAGTATAAAGCAGATTCAATGTCCATATATAATTTAGGAGAAGTATGTCTCTGTGTGTCTCAGAACTTTTAGAAATGCAAAGTTAGGCTGCAGTGTTTCATTGTATTTCACTTGAGAGACTGTGCAAATTCTCGGGACACACAGTCTGCTAACAATATAGTCTGTACTGTCTTTTAAATGGCTCAGTTCTGTTTGTCAACACTTAGCGTGTTTATTACTGTCTCTTCTGTTTGCTCTACTAAAATGTTGACACCTCATTTTTTTTCCTTTAACCTTCAATAATATAACAATTTAGTTTGTAAGATTCCCATTTTTGACATGGTTTCTCCCCCTTTTTTATTTTGCTCCTTGCTTTTCACATTATCTTCTGTCTCGCCCTCCCAACTTCCACTCCCATTTTTAAAAATTCTTTTTTCATGTGTTACTGTCTTCCTTCTCCCCATATCCCTCCTATTCCTCCTACTGCAGCCACACAGGCTGGGGAAACTGGCTGAGCAGGTAGGGGATTTCCGTGTTGCCTAAAATACCCACCTATCCTCTCCTAACAGTGGGACAGACTAGATGGAGTCTGGAGGTTCTTTGTGGAGGGATCCGGTTTCAGAATCCTTCCGCGCAGCGCCTGGGGAGGGAACCGAATCTGTTGCTTTGATCCGGATACAGCTGTATGCAAAAGCTCTTGAGACAAACAAAGCCCAAGTTGAGCTTGCATGTTCAGACTGTCTCAATTGGATAAACTGGTTCTGGTCAACTATGAAAAACATTTCCCCCAGTAACATTTATAGCTTGGCTCTCTCTCCCCCTCACTCCATTAATGATGCCTGAAATGAGCTTCTCCACTCAGCGCTAGTCTGTTACACTGCTGAGTCTATTAGCACACTGAAAACCACACCCTGTAAATGGCTAGATAGGACTTGGTGTCTTGTGTTGGCTTCATAACTAGCTGACGTGGCTTAATGTGCATGTTGCCTCTCCTGTAAGTCTCTCTTGCTGTCTTGGTGGTGGGATGCTGATGGGTGTTAGTGTTCCTTGTTTCGATGTCCCATGCCCTCTTCGGGATAGAAGTCTGTCTATCTGTACAAAAAGAGCACAGGGGAAATATATTGCCAGCAAAGCACTGCCAAAACCTAAAAGGAGTGTCATGTTTCTTTGTCTTTTTAAAAATCCTCACTAGCCCTATGCACACACATTATGTTCTGCGCTCATACAACACGTGTACAGTGTGCAGATATGTACACAGGTATAGTTATTCACACATTATTTTGAATGCAGGAACAGCAATACACTTCTTCTTTTCTGTCTGTATCCTGCATTTCAGGAGGCCAGGTTCACTTTTAAAATGAATGCAGGTACACTCATTCACACAGAAACTTGTACGGGTGCACAGTCACCTGTACACGTGTGCAACATAGTGTCTCAACGGGGCGTCTGTGTGCAAGGTAGTTGGCATCTGTCCCTTCTTGCATATGCCCCCAGATATCCACATCGAATCCTGGTTTATTTTTATTTACTTTGTTTATTATTACATTTATATCCTGCTCTTTCTCCAAGGAGCCCAGAGCAGTGTACATGGTTATGTTTATACTCACAACAACCCTGTGAGGTAGGTTAGGCTGAGATGTGTGACTGGCCCAGAGTCACCTAGTGGCTTTCATGGCTGAGTGGGGATTTGAACTCCGGTCTCCCTGGTCCAAGTCCAACACTCTGATCACTACACCACACACACTGATTTGCGATGTTGCACTGGTTTTAAGGCCATTTTTACATTTACAGGGATTCAAACTCAAGTTTGATGATACCCAGTGTACTAACATATAACAAGGAGCTGCAGTCAACCGTGGTTCCGTGATGGGTGTACCTGTAGACTGTACACTTTGCGCAAATGTGTGTGTCATATTTACATGATTAGATGTTTGAATGCTGCACACTTAACATGTACAGATGCATTTTGGGAAGTGATCTTTGGGGCTGGAGCTGCAAAGCTGCTGTTGTATCGTGTACCCAATCTGGTTAGAAAACAGATGGGGTTTGACTGGTCAGATTTCCAAAGCAAGTAGCCCTGTCCTACAGTACTTCAGGCCAATACGTCAACCGCGTCCTTCTAGTTTCTGCTGGGCAGCAGTCAAGTGCATAACAGAACCTTAGAAAGTTCAGAAGAAAACCTTCTATGAGTCTAAGCACTTGGGCAAGGGAAAATCTATTGTGGAATTTAAGGTGACGAGGTCAAAGTTATGGGAAACATGGAAATGTCTACTAGGTGGGCAGTGCCAATGCTTCGGATTAATAACCTGTTTACTTTTGGAAGAGTTTACCTGAAAAAAATCAGTGCTTATTAAACATATAGTGAGTGAGTTGATAATGAAGGAACAGAATAACTGCTTATATCTCTTTGGTCCATATCTTATCAATATCACATGTCCTGCCCTTTTGATGCCATCAGCTTTAAATACTTTTTTTGCACGTGTGACCATCCTGCCATTCCCAACCATGTGTTTTCAGTTCCTGCATACCTTTGTATTTTGCCAATATTATAATAATGTGTGTGTAGGAATGGGCCAGTAGCCAACCTTTCACTAGCGTCAAGCTTAAGTTGACCCTCATCGTCAATAACGGAGACAACTAGACTTTTATCCTGGCAGCCAAAGGGTTAATGATTACCCCCAGTAATGTAAGATTAGTTTTATCTCTCCACTGATGCTAATGTGTTCAATGTCCAATCTTTAATTGGAGAGTTTAATACGTTTTCTTTTTTTAAATTTTTAAAGGTAAGTGAAATGAATGTTTGGCTTGATAGGTTCAGAAGACCTATTCTATGCAAGTGCTAACTAAAATATATTCTTTTGCAGGGGACATCTGGGCCAGATCCAACCACTGTGTATGTTGACATGAGGGCCCTAAGACATGACAGGTATAGTTTTGTTTTTGTTTTAATTTTGCAATATTCACACTAGAAAATGCATACAGAGATTAACAGGGAGGAAACAATGCACCATTGTCTCATAATATCGACCTACCTCTGACTTTGAAATTATTAGCAAATCACAGAATTAACTCCTCTCTCTCACTTTCTAAGCTGTCTTTTGCGAACTCTCTTTTTTGAAGCCTCCTCTATCTGATCTTTGTTTGCATAATCAAATCATAATTTATGCACAGAAGCGAGAAAAGAGTTGAAGAAGCAGTGGGAGTGTTTAGTGACAGTATTTAAAAGGAAAACAGAAGGGAGAGGAAGAAGAAATAACAAGGAAGCCAAATGAGCTCTTTGTGTCCATCTCCACTGCAGTTCATAGTTTTCGAGAAATGTCTATCAAGAACAATGTTAAATAGAGCTGACGGTGATTTTTGAGGAGTAATTGACTAACGGGTTGCCCGGACTACGTGACACTCATCAAGAGAGTTTTGAAAGAACTGAAATGGAAATTTGGGGTAACTAAATGGCCATAAACTCTGAAATTAGTCTTCATATTACGGCAAGGTGATGAGTTAAACACTATTTAACAATTACACACACACATGCACGCACGAGTCCTGTCAGTCTAGCCTTGCAGATCAACTGGTGGAAAGAAGTGTTAAGTATACAAAAGAGCAAGCTGCCAAAGAAGAATTGGCGTGGTTCCTGCCAAATAGAAGTTTGGGCTCACTCCTTTGTGTTGGTAGAGAGTGTAAATGTGCAGATAAAGGGCACTCTGGTAGACCGCGATATGCGTAGACTTCTAAAAATCTTTTTTAAAGTCCATCACCAAAGGCTCTTGAGGTCTGGCCATAATAGAGTAACAGTGGGCGATATAGACACTATTGTGCATTGGAGGGTAGGAGGAAACCTGACACAGAGCAAAGTGGTAATATACCGAAAAGATGTAAGCCTTCAGAGCCAGTTCCTCTCTTCTTAATGTGGGTTGCTTTTTCTTTATCCTCTCATCCTGCATGCTCGGTTTTCATAGTGTGAGCACTCTCTCTCTCTTGCTCTGTTATTTAGCAAAGTTTTGTGCCAGTTTTTATTGCCGGTACATTTCCCTCTTTAGAGATGGGCCGTTCCTCTTTTGTTACCCATTCATGCCTTGCAAACCTGGGCTCAGTCGTTTTGATGCTGCTGTTTCTGCCTAATAAAAGCAGCATACGGTTGGGCGTGAAAAGGGGGATCTGAATCACTGTTGTCAAGCACCTAAAATTTAATGTGTCGTCTTAACTCGGGATGCTTGCAGCTATCTCAGAGTGGAGAGAACATTAAACAAAAACGCCGCCAATGTGATTCCTGCAGGGGCCTGTTTATTGTAGTAAAGACTTCCCCGGCAGGGCCCTTCTGGCTGCTGATCTCTCCCTTCAAGTATCTTTCAGGCAGAGTGCCCTCCTTTTAAAATTTGTGATGTGGCATGTTCTACGTCGCACTGCCTTGCTTCATTCTTCCCACAGCAAGTCGATCCGGTTAAAGCTTTTATTGGATTTTGAATTATGCATCTGCATATGCTGAATTCAGCAAAATGCATTAGGCAACACTGGAGAGTATTAAATATGCAGCAAGCTACTTAGTGTCGTGGCTTCGAATGCCGGGAATGGCTCAGTAGGTTAGTCGGCCGCAGGGCTGCGTCGATCCTTTTTCTTTTCTTTCCCCCTGATCCTGTGAAAAGGAAGGAAGAGAGAAACATGAGGGTGGCACTCGGAAGGTGACTGCGACTGTGATCACGCATGGATCATTTAGTTATACTAAAAGCAGTGGAAGAAATCCAGTACTCGTGGGTGCTTTTCCTGAGAGTTAGATTTACAACAGAGACAAAAAGTGGGATATGGATCAGACCATTTCCCTGATGTAATTTTAGCAGTGAGCTGAAAGTACTCAATAGAGACCTGGAATTCAGAATGTTGGGGGGGGGGGGCGGGCATCCGGGTTACTGCTTTGGCTGATCTCCCTTTTTTTCACCACTGCCATGAAACTGACAACTGCAGCAAAAGTCCTTCTGGGCGTTTGCCAGATGCAACGTACTTGCAATGTATCCGCTAAGTGCCCCGCGGTATTGCCTGTGTTTCCACATCGGTGTCGCTGCGTGGTCAGCAGGGTGCCGTTCCTATTTCCCATGCCTTGATTCAAATTTTAATGATGCGTTTTTGCCCTATGATGTTTTAAATGTGCTGCAGGAAACTAGCTATATTTTTCTGTTGTAGGGAGCCTTGCCCCACATGTAATGCGTTGTAGCGTTTTGCAGTATGGACAGTTATCACCCCTCGCCCGCGCTTGCTTCTTCCACCCTCTTGCCGCGGGGAGAGAAACAGGCAGGGAGAAATCTTGGCTTCCCCCTCCTTTCCTCCCCACAGATCCCAAACCACACACCTCCCTCCTCCCCCACTTGCTTCCAATATAACTTGAGCTTGTCATTACAGAAGTGGGGGGGGGAGCTCTATTGAACCCAGCCCTTTCTTGTGCACTTTTTACTGAAGAGGAAGCCCATTGAACTAAATCATTTGCTTCTATGCAATCCCACCTGCTTACTACAAGGCAAAGGGCAGGGAGAGAGAACGGTCACTTACTTAAAAGGAAGCCCATTGAATGGAATCATGATTCATTTACTTCTGTGCATTCCCCCAGCCCTCACTGAAGAAGTGCTTGCCTCCCCTCCGCCTCTTCCCTCCCATTTATTTATTTATTTATTTATTTCTATGGAGGCGCCGCACCGCCATCCTCTTTCCTCAGGAGAAGGCTCGGAGGGGCACCAACTGAGGAGGAGTGGCAGAGGCTGCTGTTGCTACCGCTGCCCCCAGCAGCTCCGGTGGGGGAGCGACAGGGCTGCCGGCTGCCACTGCCACCAGGGAAGAGAACACCCACTTGGGCAGGCCAGTTCATCTCTTCCCCGCTTCCAGGCTCACTACAGGATTCCTTTTCACTCCCCCATTTAAAACACATTAAAAAACAAAAAACATATTCCTGGAACTACTTGCGCAAGGATGCAACTGACGAAAGGTCTTGTTTGGGAACAGCATTTCCCCCTGCTGGTGGATTAGTCCAAGGCACCAGAGAGATTATAGATATAGCTAAAGGTGGTCACATCACACACACTCCATGACTCCATTGGCCCAAATGGAGCAGGAGATGCGGCAGATAAATGCGTTTCAATGAGAATATGGACACTCCAGCCTGGAAGATAAGTTTCAGCGGACGGAAAATATGAATGGCTACCAGCTTTACAACGAAGCATTAAACAACCCTCTACTCTCGTTTTGAAACCATTGCACTATTCCATCACAGTTTGCAATACATTAACCATTGCAAATCTCGTAGTCGGGGAAAATGTCCTGGTGGCCACTGGCTGGTCATTCCCCTTTTGTCCCCAGCATGCCTCACCCCTCAGAAACAATGTGATTTGGTGGCAAAGCATTGTTTGCAGAAGTATTCTGTTGGGAAAGGTCTCCACCCCTTGGAAAAACTGCTGAAATCCTCCCCCATTTCACCACCTACAAATGGCAGAGGAATAGGGAGAGGCTGTTTTAACCCAGCTTCCTCATATCCTCCCTCTTTTTCCCCATGGAACTCAAGATGTCCTGTATAGGGTTCCCAGGCACCAACCAGATCAGCTTGGCTTCAGCAAGGTTGCTGCATAATCTGCCTTCAGACCATGCCACTTGTGGCTGGGGGTGATGGTTGTTGTAGTCCCACAACAGGTGGAGAGGCACAGGTTGTCCACCCGGACTTTAACCCTTGGCCAGTTCATGCTTGCTAAAAATCAGGGGTTACTAACTTAGGTGTGCAGAGCAGCCTCTATGTGATCCTTGTACTGACAAATGGACTGTTGCAGAGTCATTGGCTTCTGAACTGCTGGTTCATGCTGTTATTGGGCCTATTCCTCTCGGTAATTGCTAGATATGATCTACGCGACCTTTACAGCAGGGAGCGCATGAATCACATTTCAGGCATGCCTGCTCTTTTCCCAATCTGTATTATTTGGCATGCCCATGGCATTTTAAAAAAACCAAACGTGGGTGTAGACTCGAACTGCCTCGGAAAAGGCTCAAGAACATGGCACATCAAGCGTGTGTGCAAAAATAGCACAGTATGAAAACAGGACAGGGAAACGGGGGGAAAATAAAATAGAAGACTATAATGAGCATAGGACACTTTAAAAAACAACAACAACAAGGGTTGATTAGGGTTGGACCGCAAAATCCTAAATGACTTCCTGTATGGCTTAGAAATTGCCTTTTAGAAACACAGGAAGCGGCCTCATACCGAGTCAGACCACTGGGCCATCTAGCTCAGCACTGTCTACACTGACTGGCAGCAGCTCTCCAAGGCTTCAGGCAGGAGCCTTTCCCAGCCCTAGTGGAGATGTCAGGGATGGAACCAGGGACCTTCTGCATGCAAAGCAGATGCTCTACCACTGAGCAATGGGCCCATTCTCTTTCCCCCTAATGTCTCCTCTTCATGTTCCTAATCCCCACCCCCACCCCGAATTCTTATCCTTTTCATCTTCAGTAATGTCTGAACCTGAGCATCTTCTGGCTGTAAAGCAAGTCCATACAGGTGGCAGACTTAAGCAGCCAGGGATATATATACATGTGGACAAATTTGTTGGTACCCTTACAGCTCATTGAAAAGCGATTAAATGAAAAGCAATTGTCCCATGTATACCTGCGTGCCTTTGATATGTCATCAAGTAAAGCAAAGCAAGTGTGAAAAGAGATAAAGTATTGCTTATTCTACAAAGATATTCTAAAGTGGCCTGGACATATTTGTTGGTACCCCTAGAAAAGATGATGAGCCGGATCTCACGATCAGTGAGACCCAGTTTTTGTGAGTGCACGGGCAGCCCGCTCTCCCCGCACACGAGCAGGGAGGGAGCCCTGGGCGGCTGGATCAGCTGCTCACACAATTGCCGGCTCCATGATGGAGCCAGCAGGGGCTGGGGGGAGCGGGGGCCGATTGGCCCCCGGAAGCTCCAGCATGCCCTGCGTGAGCGTACAGGGCATGCTGGCGAGACCCCCGGAGCTGGGAGGCGGCTTTTCGCCTCCCCTCCGGGGTCTCCTCGCGAGGAGCCGCAGAGCCACGCCGCAGCTACTCACGACCGGGAAGCCCAGGTTTGTGGAGTGCTCGCTCCACAAACCCGAGCTAAGCGGAGGGCTACAAAAGCGGGCTAGCTGCTTGTAAGCCACCAGGCTCGCCTGCGAGCCCAGTGGTTTATACAATCAGCAAAAATGGGGCTAGGCTCTCCTAGCCCGATTTTTGCTGATTGTGAGAATAGCCCCAATAAATAATTGGATTAGAGTATGTTTCAAATTAGCTGTTTTCTTTAATTAGTATCACACAGGTCTCCAATCATGCAATCAGTCATTCAGCCTATTGAAATGTAGTCACTCTGCTGTTTGGTATCATCGCGTGTCCCACAATGAACATGGACCAGAGAAAGCAAAGGGGAAAGATCAGAAAGAAAATTATAGACAAGCATATTAAAGGCAAAGGCTATAAGACCATCTCCAAGCAGTTTGATGTTCCTGTGACAACAGTTGCAAATATTATTAAGAAGTTCAAAGTCCATGGGGCTGTAGCCAACCTCCCTGGACAAGCAGAAAATCGACCCCAGAATGGGCAGAAGGATAGTGAGAATGGTAGACAAAAAGCCAAGGACAACTTCCAAAGAGATACAAGCTGAACTCCAAGGTCAAGGTCCATCAGAGTATGATCGCACCATCCGTCGCTTTTTGAGTGACAATGGGGTCAATGGAAGAAGACCCAGGAGGACTCCACTGTCGAAAGAAAAACATTAAAAAGCCAGACTGGAATTTGCTAAAATGCATATTGACAAGCCACAATGCTTCTGGGAGAATGTCCTTTGGACAGATGAGGCAAAACTGGAGCTTCTTGGCAAGTCACATCAGCTCTATGTCCACAGACGAAAAAGTGAAGCTTTCAAAGAAAAGAACACCATACCTACTGTGAAACATGGAGGAGACTCAGTTATGTTGGGGGGCTGCTTTGCTGCGTCTGGCACGGGGTGCCTTGAGTCTGTGCAGGGAACAATGAAATCTCAAGACTATCAAGACATTCTGGAGCGAAATGTACTGCCCAGTGTCAGAACGCTGTGTCTCAGTTGCAGGTCATGGATCCTCCAACAGGCTAATGACCCAAAACACACAGATAAAAGCACCCAAGAATGGCTAAGAACAAAACATGGGACTATTCTGAAGGGGCATTCTCTGAGTCCTGATTTGAATCCTATCGAACATCTATGCAGTCTGGAGAAGGCACCCTTCAAACCTGAAACAGTCTGGAGCAGATTGCTCAGGAAGAGTGGGCCAAACTACCTGTTGACAGGTGCAGAAGTCTCATTGAGAGCTACAGGAATCGCTTGTTTGCAGTGATTGCCTCTACAGGTTGTGCAACAAAATATTAGGTTAAGGGTCCCATCATTTTTGTTCATGCCATTTTCATTTGTGTTATTATTATTTGAAATATTCTGTTGCATCAAAACTCTAAAGCAAAGTCTGTTTTTTGTTAAATGCGGAGTTAACAACGATGGGTGCCAATTACTTTTGTCAGTTTCAAGTTATTTCAGAGACAATTGTGGGTGCTTCTTTTTTCGTGGAGGGGTACCAACACATTTGTCTACGTGTGTAGGTAGGTGTTTAGTCTGGGAAACATACCACTGGGGATTTGAACCACCAACCTCTTTCCCTGCTATGCCATTAGGTGTACAACTCCCATTATCTCCAGCTAGATGATCAGGTGTGGGGTTAGCTGCCACTGCCAGTCCTGAAGCAGAGCATTTTATTGCTTTGTAGTGCTGGGGAGGCGTCTTCTGGAGAGTGGGAAAGGAAAACACTGTTCTCCTCTGCCCTCACCACTTCCTTTTCCCTGCAACAAAGTTTTTTTTCTTTTAACCTCAGGGCATGCGTCTCCCAAACCTTAATCTCTATCTCCCATAGGATACTTACCATAGAGTGCTGAGCAGACTTCTGCCCCCCCCTTCCCTTTCATCATCTTCTGTGTTCCCTTCCCTCCACAGGCACTCCAGCATCCCATGCCTCAACTGCTCCATGTCCACATCATTCCATATGGCCCTAGAGGTGCACAGAGCAGTGGGGCTTTGTTTTATTTTGTTTTTATTTTCAAACTTCTGTTTACACAGGGGATCTCCCCTGAATGTAGAAACCACTGCCTTAATTTTGGGCGGTCCCATTTTGCTTCCATTCCAAGAGGCAGTCGATTACTTGAGTGTGGTATTCTATTACGGTAATATATACGATGCTATAAGGAAGCAGATTCATTGCTTGGCTGAATGTCCTTTTTATGAGTTTTTTCTGAAGTCAGGAATGTTGTGCTCTGCGGGTCTCACTTTCCTTGTTAAACCTGAAGTAGGAGTTGTTTAAGAGACCCAATAAAAAAACGCCTTCTGATGGTCTCTTGCTTTTATGGAGAGGTATCCATCACAGGATTTAGCTATCAGTCCTCTGGAAATATTACCACTTCTTTAAAACCAAGTCGCATTTTTTCTTTTTCTTTAATCGGTTTCAAAAGTGTATAAGAGTCCAAGAGGAGGATTCCATTATAATCTCCATTCCCATTCAGTTGTTCTGTGAAAGTGGACCAGCTTTGGATGTGGCCAGTGTGTGCTTGTGAATCCAATTGTGGACTTCTTGACCAGGGTTCAAGAAGTGTTCAAATCCCCACTCTGCCATAAAGCTCACTGGTTAGATGTTGGTAATTAACCTAACCTACCTTGCAAGGTGGTTGTGAAGATAACCACTTTGCCTCTTTAAAGGGGACCTGAGATATAAATATTTATAAAGTGCCACCTACAAGTAAGTAAATGTGAGTGCCACAAAGTGGCTAACAAATTCCTAATAATGTCTTTTATAAAGACAAGTTAAAGATAATAATTAAAATCCAATAAAGCAAGTTTTAATTGTATTATCTGAAGAAATATTTAAAGAAGGGGAAGGGATTGTACAGGCTTACAATATGTTCTGTATATTGTTGATTACCTGGGAAATTACTGGTTTGACAGAGCTGGTAAATATAAACTAGCAGACCAGTAACCCCCCGTGGCAATGAAACTGAGCACCTCTGTACTTGGTTGGAGGCATGGCAGTAGCTAAGGAGAGAACGACTCAGTTCCGTTCTACTTCCACTTTAGGAGCATTATTTTCCACTCAAGCCTATCCACAGCCATGTTTCCTCTCTCACACACACATACCACACACACTAGCCTTGTTAAATCTGAAGTAGGAGCTGTTTAAGAGACCCACTAAAAGCGGGGGCGGGGGGCAGAGCTGCCGGTGTTGAAATGTGTTCCAAGAACATGGCCTGGCCAGGGGGGTGGGGCCACCAAGGGCCTCTCACCAGTTTCCCTCCCCCCACACACACACTCTCCCCCTACCTGCCACTGCGGGTGCTCTCTGGCAACCACCACACTTGCTATGACCCGCTACTGCTTTCACCGTTACCACTGATATCTGGCCCTGAGGAGCAGGGAGGTCCCCGCAGGGAGGTCCCGAGGAACGGAACAGGGACCTCCCAGCTTCTCTGTGCGGGACATTGGTGGTGGGCAGCAAAGAGCAGCAGTGGCCATGGGGTGGCCACCGCTGCCCTGGTAAGGGAAGAAGAGGCACGCTCCAGCAGGAGGAGGGCGCCCACGCTTCTGGGGTGTGCCCCTAGCCTCCGCTGCCCTGGCTGCCTCAGTGCACACACCACCTCGCTTCGCCAGGGCCCAGTGCTTTCCTGAGGACCCAAGAACAGCCCCTTCATTTACACTCTCGCCCTCACCCAGTGCTCCCCCCTCTGAAGTCTCAACTTGTTCCCCGGCATTGAGAGCTAGGAGAAAGCATTTGTATTTCAGTTCAAGCTTTATTACGGTCAGAAGAGACCAGCATAACATTACACATTAAATGAAGATAATACTGGAGAAAAGTTACATGTTGATAGAGGTGACTGCAAATATGATGATAGCTATTGTGAAAAGGCTAGAATTTAAAATAATTACAATTTTAAAAGAGACAAACTACTAAAAAGAAACCAGCTACTAAAAAACTAAAACCGCTAAACATACTTTTCCATAATAAAATGCACAGAAAAGGTAGAAGGGGAATTTAAGTAGTAGTAGTAGTAGTAGTAGTAGTAGTAGTAGTAGTAGTAATATAGCTGAAAATGATTTAAAAGCTAGAATTAAAATTAAGAATGGTTAAAACTATAATGGTTACCATAAGTTGGACTATTACTAAAAATGGTAAAGTGACACAGAATTGCACTAAATGGTGAAATACACTAAATGGTGAACATTTGTATTTATTGAAGGCTTCTGGGGGCGATGGGGGCAGAATGATGTGTCTTCTGCCTAGCAGGGAAGTGAGTGCTGGCTCCCTTGCTTTGAGACGGCAGAAAACAAGTCAGGCTTGACTTGGCGACATCCAGTTGTGGTTGATATTGTGTGTGGTCATGTAATCTTCGACTGTGGTTGTCTTATTTGTGTGTCTTTCAGAGTACGTTTGGTAGAAAGAGGATCCCCTCATAGTTTGCCCCTCATGGAATCAGGAAAGGTAAGCATTTATTTGTAAAGGCATTCTCATTATACTTTTAAAGGATGGATACTTCAAGACTTTAATTTTGCTTAGTGATTTCTTCATCTCCCCTCCAAAAGGAAAAACAACAGCAGTACTATAGAGAAAGTTCTGGTAGCACAGCTTGAGGGTTGTATATGAGCATTCAGGATGGGTGCGCAACTGGTTCCGTGCACTGCCGGGAGGGCGGGGGTGTTACTTTAAGGGGCAGGGAGGGTGACTCCTACCTGTCCATCCCTGCCCTGCCACTTTCTTCCCTCCAGCACTCCCCCCAAAAGCATGAGTGTGGGGCTACAGTGTTCCTCCTTGCAACCCCATTCAGTGTCGCCACGCAAATGACTGACGCACATACACGCACAGCACACATGCTTACCATTTGCATGGTGACGCCGAATGGGGCTGCAAGGAGGAATGCTGCAGCCCCACGTCTGTGCTTTTTGGGAGAGTGCCGGTAGGGGGGAAGTGACAAGGTGGGGCTGCCTGGTAGGAGTCATTTAAAGCAACCCCTGCTGCCCTCTGAACCGGCTTGAAAGCTGGTCGATGGAACCGGTTCGGCGCTCCAGAAAAGTAGCGCCAAACCGGTTCCATGCACATCCCTAATGAACACGCCTACACTTAGCTTAGCTGTGTGTTGGACCCGTGCAATTCTGTATCCCTTCTGCACCCCATACTTCCAGATGAGTGTGATGCCCATGCCATGATATTCCACATCCTAGAATATTTTAGCTCAATTCAGACATTATGCTGTACGGAGTGTACAGATGTCTGTACAGACATAGCTGTTTTTGTGTGAATGACTGTACATGGGTTCATTTTAAAAGTGAACCTGGATACAGGCCCTTCATATGCATGGTACAGATAGGAAGTGTCCTTCTGTACCTGTGTTCAGCACAACATGAATGACAGTACCTGTGTTCAGATCTGTCCCTGTGTACACTTTGCCCTCGTACGGATGTTGAACATAACGTATGAATGGGCCTTTTGTCATGCTACCAGTCCTCCCCCCAACAATTAAACAAAGTTTTCTCAGTATAATACTTGCTATAAACTTCCTCATACTAAAAGGTATTTATGCATTCAAAGTGTTCCCAATATTCCAACAATATATAGTTATCGTCTTACTCATACATTCCTGGACTGGGGACAGACTAAAGGTCTGGGGGGTAGGGTGTTTCTCAAGAGAACTGAAGTTGGCATGACAGAAACATAATTGCCCAAGGAATGTACGCTCCATCCCATTATCATTTTTGGTTGGTAGGTGGTTATAGTGTTTTGAAAACCTGTTTGACCAAAAACAACAGATGAGCACAACTACAATTTGATCATAGCTCGTTTCAATGCACCCGTAAAAGTACTGTCTGCTTCCAGCCTTGGTTACACTGTGAACCATGTGTTATGTGACTGCCCATAGAAATAAGCGTTGGCAGAGTAGGTTATAAAAAATTATACTCAGATTGCTTTTTTGTTTTTTGCAACCAAATCAGAGTGAGGTAATACTTTGCAATTATGAGATGTAACTGCCGGAGTCTTTGTCTGTCTTTTGAGTAGTTGCATCCTTACAAAAGCATTTTGTGTAGATAGACTAAACTGTAACACGTGCCGACAGTCTGTTTTGTGCGTGGCAGCTGGCCTCTGGATAGGCACAGTCCATGGGCTTGGCAGGAAGCAAATTGGCAAACATGATCCAGCATACATGGATCACCCGTCTATGGATCCATAGTTCACCCAGGCTTTTAATTGGATATTGTTTTAATTGTGTTTTAATAGTTTTAACTTTTTAAATTTAAATTGCTGAAATGTGTTAATCTTTTTATTGGTTGTTTGTATTGTTTTGTAAACTTGTGTTTTGGGTGGTATAAAAATATGTTGAATAAAAAACAGGCTTGCTAAATAAATGAATGAATGGATGGATGGATTTTATTTTTTTCGCGGGTTTTGCTGTTATCTTTGAGGCCATCTAAATATGTTTGCAGGCTACTTATAAGTAACCCAGGCTTGAGTTTCTTCTGGCTGATGTGAGTTCATGAGGCTTAGCTCTCTCCACTATCCTTTTTTCCTCCAAGATAACGCCAACCTCTTTCTTTTTTTAAGCCTTCTGTAAAAGTCTCTTGAATGGCTTTAGGGGACAAGAAGGATTATTCTACGGTTATATAAAATTACATATACCTCACCTGGGACTTTACCATATATGAGTAATTGTTGTCTTTCAATAGATCCTCCCTGGAGTTCGTATCATTATTGCTAATCCAGAAACAAAGGGACCCCTGGGAGATTCTCATCTTGGAGAGGTGAGTCATGAACTGAGCCTCAAGTCAGAACTGACTTGCATGAGTTGATTAAAAGCTTCCTTCCTTCCTTCCTTCCTTCCTTCCTTCCTTCCTTCCTTCCTTCCTTTCCTTCCTTCCTTCCTTCCTTCCTTCCTTTGCTTTCCATAAAAAGTGTGTAACAAGCAGCCTGCTGTAGCAAGTGCAAACCACAGGATTTTATGTAAATGTGTGAAATTAATTGCAGACAAGTTACAAACTGTTTCCGCATTTTTCTTATAAAGTCCGCTGGCTTCTTCGTTCAAATTCTCCGCCCACCCACCCCCACCAACTAATTCTTATGCCAGACACATTCTTCTGCCTTAGAGCTGTAGTCGTACATATGCAGGAGGGCCCGGGTTGTTCAGCCCAGCTCTACCCTGCCTGGCCGTGCCTCTCTGGGGTTTCGAGCAGGAGTCTCGCCCAGCCCTGCCTGGGGGTGCCAGGGAGTGAACCTGGCGGCTTTGACATGCAACTCAGATGCTCAGCCACTGAGCTATGACCCCATCTAGCCTCTTGCCTTTTTTATTTTTTCTTTGTCTACATAATATCTATAATATAAAGTAATATAACTTTCACAGAGTGCATAATTAATGTATGGAATTCATTGCTGTCAAGTAGGGTGATGCCCACTGACGGACAGATTTAAAAGAGATCAAGACAAATGCATGGGAAATAGGTCTAGCAAAGGCTATCGGTCATGATGGACCCTCCATGTTCAGAGGCAGTATACCAGTGAATACCTGGTTCTGGAGAGCAGTGGCAGAAGAAGGCTATTTCTTTCATGGCCTCTTTGTGGATTTCCTTGAGGTCTCCCATTGGCCATTGTGGGAAGCAGGATGCAGCTAGACTATACGGACCTTTTGGCCTGATCCAGGAGGGTGCTCTTTTGTTCTTAAAAACATATCTTAGTGTAAAGTAGATTTACAGTTTTTAATAGTGTTAACATTGTTTGAAATTGTAGATTGGTTTAATGTTTCAATTTGTACTGTTTTTATCGTAAACTGCCCAGAGACATTCGTTTTGGGTGGTATAAAGATAAAGACACATCTGCTCACCCAGGCTTTTAACTAATATGGTTTGAATGGTTTTAATGCTGTTTTAAAATAGTGTTTTAAAAATTTTAAATTGTTGTAATGTTTAAAACTTTTTGTTTTTGTTTTAACTAATGTTTTACTTTCTGTTTTTATTTTGTTAAAAACTGCCCAGAGACATAAGTTTTGGGCGGTATAAAATATGTTAAATAAATAATAAATAAAATAAATAAATACTAAAATAAAATGATTTCCTTCTGGATGATCCTTCTATGAGGCAGGGTAAGGTGGTCATTTCAGGTGCAGAGAGGGGTACCACCCTGCCATCCACTGCCTCCACCTTTCTTCTTCCCCCTGGAGCACACTGTTTATTTCCCTCTCCTTGCCTCACTGGGGCACACCTCTGCTGCAACCCCAGCCCTGCCCAACTTGAGGTAGGAACATCCCTGCTTGCCACTGCCTAACTTCATCACACAGATGGAGGACCCTCATGTGTCATCACCATTGCCTTGTTAGCGGGACCTGAGCATGCTGGCCACCCACCACAGATGAGGAAGGGATCATCTAGTCCTTCTCCTCAGTCAGCAAAATATTTTGGCCACCCTGGTGACCCTCCTGTGAAATTCTGCCGTAGAACTGTGTCTTCCTATGGACCTCAGAGAAATCACATTGTTTGCCCAGATAACATTGGTACTGCCTGCTCTTTCAGCAGGGCAACGGGGACTGATCTGAGGAGTATCTGAAGTGATGGGTGCTTTCTGCACATTGCACATTCTACATCTAACTGGTGTGGTGTGGTTTTTCAGTGACAACCACATCGTGGAGATTCGGTCCCAAATAGGATAAATTCATGAAAGTGCCATGGGTTGGCAGTGAAGCCATGGGTAGAACTACTTATTGTAAACTGCCCTGAGCCATTTTTGGAAGGGTGGTTTATCAGTCAGTCAATCAGTCAATCAATCATTCCTCTTGGTGAAAGGCAGTAAAAATCAAGTAGTTCTGTGTAGATAAATTGAGTCTGGTTTTTGTTTCATTTTTTAACACGATGCCTCTTACCTAGGACCCCTTCTGGTTAGGGCTGTGCACAAACTGTGGTTCGAGCACTGAGAACTTTAAGAAAAAGGAGATCAGGTCCTTACCTGCCCTCCACCGCCCCATGTAGCTTCCTGTTGGGGCAACACACATCCCTAGAAGCCGCAGCACGGTGCCACCATGCACATGGCATCTGTGCATGCACGGGCACCATTTGCATAGTCAACGGCACCATGCCGACCACACAAATGGCACCCGTGCGTGTGAGTTCTGGCGCTGCGCTGGGGCTTCTATGGATGCGCACTGCCCCAGCAGCAGGAAGCAGAATGGGGCAGCAGAGAGCAGGTCAGGACCTGCTCTCCTTTTTCTTAAAGTTCCTGGTCTCATTTCTCTAGAAGTGCTCGAAACATGGTTTATGCACAGCCCTACCTCCCATGTGCTGTCAGTTTGATTTGTGTCTGACTGTCAGCACACGGGTTACAAAAGGGTGTTGCCCTTTTGAGGGACAGTGAGGGAAATAAGTATTTGATCCCCTGCTGATTTTGTCCGTTTGCCCTCTGACACAGAAATGACCAAGTTATAATTGGAATAGTAGGTTTATTGTAGCTGTGAGAGAAAGAATAACAACAAACAAACCCTCAAAAGCCCAGTGCCCAAAAGTCAGTGATGGATTTACATTGTAGTGAGGGAAATAAGTATTCGATCCCTTCACAAAAGATGTCTCAGTACTTGGTGGCAAAACCCTTGTTGGCAATCACAGAGGTCAGACGTTTCTTGTAGTTGGCCACCAGGTTTGCACACAACCCAGGAGGGATGTTGTCCCACTCCTCTTTGCAGATCCTCTCCAAGTCAGAAAGGTTTCGAGGCTGATGTTTGGCAACCCGAACCTTCAGCTCCCTCCACAGATTTTCTATGGGATTAAGGTCTGGAGACTGGCTGGGCCACTCCAGGACCTTCATGTGCTTCTTCTTGAGCCACTCCTTTGTTGCCTTGGCTGTGTGTTTTGGGTCATTGTCATGCTGGAATACCCATCCATGACCCATTCTCAATGCCCTGGCTGAGGGAAGGAGGTGCTCACCCAAGATCTGACGGTACATGGTCCCGTCCATCGTCCCTTCGATGCGGTGAAGGTGTCCTGTCCCCTTAGCAGAAAAACACCCCAAAGCATAATGTGTCCACCTCCATGTTTGACGGTGGGGATGGTGTTCTTGGGCTCATAGGCAGCATTCCTCCTCCTCCACACACGGCGAGTTGAGTTGATGCCAAAGAGCTCGATTTTGGTCTCATCTGACCACATCACTTTCGCCCAGTTCTCCTCTGGATCATTCAGATGTGCATTGGCAAACTGCAGACGGGCCTGTACATGTGCTGCCTTGAGCAGGGGGACCTTGCGGGCACTGCAAGATTTCAGTCCTTCATGGCGTAGTGTGTTACCAATTGTTTTCTTGGTGACTATGGTTCCAGCTGCCCTGAGATCATTGACAAGTTCCGCCCGTGTAGTTCTGGGCTGCTTTGTCACCGTTCTCATGATCATTGCAACTCCACGAGGTGAGATCTTGCATGGAGCCCCAGACCGAGGGAGATTGACAGTTATTTTGTGTTTCTTCCATTTGCGAGTTATCGTGCCAACTGTAGTCACCTTCTCACCAAGCTGCTTGGTGATAGTCTTGTAGCCCAGTCCAGCCTTGTGCAGGTCTACAACCTTGACCCTGACATCCTTCGATAGGTCTTTGGTCTTGGGCATGGTGGTGAGTTTGGAAGCTGAGTGATTGCTTGCTTCTATGGACAGGTGTCTTTTATACAGGTACTGTAACAAGCTGGGATTAGGAGCACTCCCTTACAGAGGGTGTTCCTCATCTCAGCTCGTTACCTGCATATAGTGAAAAGACACCTGGGAGCCTGAAATCTTGCTGGTTGATAGGGGATCGAATACTCCCTCACTACAATGCAAATCCATCGCTGACTTTTGGGCACTGGGCTTTTGAGGATTTGTTTGTTGTTATTCTGTCTCTCACAGCTACAATAAACCTACCATTCCAATTATAGCCTGGTCATTTCTGTGTCAGAGGGCAAACGGACAAAATCAGCAGGGGATCAAATACTTATTTCCCTCACTGTACTTTGAGCCAATACTTTGAACACCATCTCGAACCAATATAGTGAATCATTTAAAAAAAAAACCCAAAAACCTAGGGTCCTCTCTTATGTGCTGTGAACTTGGTAAACACAAAAGTTATTAGAGGGGGTGGATATGCTCACACGATGATCTCATAAGGCTTCCGGCCTTCAGAAAGCCGGATAAAAATTAAAACATCTGCAGCAAAGTCTTACCTAGAAACCTTCATCTTGTTCAGATATATCTGTGAAAACATAACTTTGTTTGTTTTACTTAGATCTGGGTTCATAGTGCTCACAATGCCAGTGGTTACTTCACGATCTATGGCGATGAATCCTTGCAATCAGATCATTTTAACTCAAGACTCAGTTTTGGAGACACACAAACTATCTGGGCACGAACTGGCTATTTGGGGTTCCTAAGGAGAACAGAACTTACAGATGCAAATGGGGGTAAGGTTTGTTTTGTTAAAAATTTACATGTCAGATGCAATTTTAAGATCTTATAAAATGACAGAGTATATCCTCAATAGGAAGTGGGTTCTGTCTGACTGTCTGGAATGGAATGCTAGGGCATCACCAGAATGGAGAGAGGAAGAAGCACCATTGGAGTGGCTCAAGCTATCCCTGGGCAAGAAGCCTCCCAAACCTCTTCGACTGGTTTGAGCCCATCACTCTTTGATGGGCCAAGAGTTCTCAATCATGGTTTCTCATCAAACTAGAAGGAGGTTTTTAATGTGGCACTGCAGGACTCTGTCCTGGGTCTGGCACGTGTCGACATTTTAAATCAGTGGTTTAAATGAATGAGTCTAGGGAATCCTCATCAGATTTGCAAATGACACAAAGATGGGAAGGATAGCTAGCACCTCAGATGATAGAGATAGCATTCCTAATGACATTGACAGAATCGAAAATTGGGCTGAAGCGAACAAAATTAAGTTCAGCAGAGACAAATGCAAAGTTCTGAACTTGGGCAAAAAATAAAAATAAAATGCATGGGTATAAGATGGGGGATACCTGGCTTTGCAGTAGTACATGTCAAAATAATTGCAAGATGGTTACTGATCACAAGTTGAACATGAGTTAGCAGCGTGATGCAGCTGCAGAAAAGGCAAATACAATTTCAGTGCGCTTTAACAGAACCATTGATTCCAAGTCACAAGAAGTAGAAGTTGCACTTTATTCCACTCTAGTCAGACCTCATCAAGAATGCAGTGTCCAGTTCTAGGTGCCAAAATTTAAGGAGGATATAGACAAACTAGCTGAATCCGCAGAGAGCATCTGTGTGGTAGGAATTTGTTGCTCCCTGCCACTCATTTGCCCCCTCCCCGCGGCTCACTCACCCCCTCCCCACCCACTCACTCACCCTCCCCACTGCTCGTTCTCTCACTCACCCCCTCCCTGCCGCTCGCTCACTTGCTCGCCCCCTCCCTGTTCACTCTCTCACCGCTTGCTCAGTCACTCAGGTCAGAAATGCTTTTTGATTAGCCTATGAAGGCAAAGCCACATACTTCAGGGTGGTGCTGATGTGCTTGGCTCACGTAAATGGTCTTAATGCTTCATGTCCTTTTTTTGCCGGTTTGTCTTCCCTCTCTTGAAATCAGAGCGACACGATGCACTTTATGTGGTAGGTGCACTCGATGAAGCCATGGAGTTGCGAGGAATGAGGTATCACCCCATCGATATTGAGACGTCCGTAATTAGAGCACACAAGAGCATTACAGAGTGGTGAGTATGGCATCGTGCCTCTTCTGCGTAGGTGTGCAAGCACCCAACATTGTGCTTTTATTTTAAAAGATTAGATACCCCACCTCACAAAGCACATTGGATACCCCACCTCACATTGTAAACCACCCAGAGACGTGGGTTTGGGGTGGTATACACATATGCTAAATAAATAAGAGTATAGCCCTCTTCAGACACTATGTTATACATACGTGCAGGTAGCTTATACATGGCTGTTTTTGTGTGAATGTGTGTACATGCGTTCGCTTTTTAAATGGAGTTGAATAAAGGCCCCCTCAAATGCAGAGAACAGACAGGATATGTAGTACTGGACGTGCATGAAACATAATGCAGAAATAACTGTACATGCATACACTGGATGTAGTAAGTACATTGAACATAACATGTGAATGGGGCATATATCCCAGCCTTCATGAACCTAAATTACATGAGCCTAAATTACAGGCCAATCCATGCATTTTATTCTGGTGGCTGGGGACAGTTTAGGAGTGACTTTGGTTATATGTCTGCGTGTCATGTAAAAAGTGAAGCACTCTGGTATGGCTTAAACCGATAAGCATCAGCCTTAGAAGCCCAACTTGGAAGTGTGCATATTGGAGCCCCTGATACCTTTCCGAGGGGCGGGGGGGAGAGAGAAATTGCCATTGTGGCTGAGGATGATGGGAGTTGTAATCCAACATCTGAGGATGCTAAGTTGGGAACCCCTGGTTAGACCACCATACAGTGCTCCTTCATATATTGCCTGCCCCTTTTATTTCAGTATAGTAAAGGCTGTTAATAGAATGTATGGACCTGCCATATACTGAGCCAGACCATTGGTCCATCTAGTCCAGTATTGTCTGCTCTGATTGGCCCCAGCTTTCATGTAGTGCTGAGAATAATCTCATATAGCACTGAGAATTATGTTACTTATGAATTCTTACTGATGCTTTTAATGCACTACTGCTGTTTTATCTGCTGCTTATTTTGTCATCTTCTTTTTCACTTCATCTTTTTTCATTTTTTCTTTTTCATTGTTTCCACTCTTTTCTTCTTCACTTGTATTCCTAGCTTCCTTCCTTCCAAAAGATCCCAGTGGCTTAGATGGTGTCCCAGGAGGAAGCATCCTTGGGAAAGCAAATTTAACTGCAAGCTCTGTGCGATAGATTTTTTTAAAAAACAGTTTAAATAGTTTAGCATGGAAATGGAACACACTATGCCTAACAGTGATACAAGTTTCCTCCTTGCATTTCAGTGCTGTGTTTACCTGGACAAACTTGTTGGTCGTCGTTGTTGAGCTGGATGGATCGGAGCAAGAAGCCTTAGACCTGGTTCCTTTGGTCACCAACGTGGTCCTGGAGGAACATTACCTGATTGTAGGGGTAGTGGTGGTGGTGGACGTGGGTGTAATCCCTATCAACTCCCGTGGAGAGAAACAACGTATGCACCTACGAGATGGATTTTTGGCAGACCAACTAGATCCCATCTACGTGGCCTACAACATGTAGTCTGGTATCTTTAAGGCTTCCATGGACTTTATTCTAGGTGTATAAATTTTTTTTTTTTTGACATCCACTAACAATGTGCTGGTAAGAAAGTGACGCTCTTCAGAACGGAACTGTTTATATTAGGACTTTTCAAAGTGCTCACCATTGGCAGGACATAAAATGTGAAATGTGTTTCTTTTACCACTACACTTTAGCACAGAAGGACTTTGGGGGTACTGCCTTCAGTTTGTTCAAAAGCCCACGATTAGACCTTTTTAAAAGAATTATTTTTTGCTTATTGGGATGATACTGCTTTCTGAGTAATATGGCTTTGTATTTTATGTTAAACTGAAGTAGCTAATTTTTTTTAATCTGCCCTCCAAGTGGATATTTTTAAACAGCTCATAATATGATTGAATTGTTTTGATTCGCTTGTTTTTAAATGTCCATAAAAGTCTTTTCCGAAATGGATCCATTACTAATTTTAAGCCATTTTCTATCCCATTGTCTTAGGAAACTACTTGAGGTACGAGGAAAATACCCAGAACAGCACCTTCTCAAATTAAAGAGTTTTTAAAAGCTTTCTCTCTTGGAAATGCTGAAAGTACAAAGGTGGAAAAAAAGCCTTTGATTATTAGTGTTAGAATGAAAAGAAATTTATAAATAAGGTGTAATTTCGGCAACGAACTTGCAGATATCTTTGTACTAAACTAAAAAGATAAAATAAGTTAACTACTTCTGTAATTATGTACAAAACCTTTAATTTATTTTGATCTCTCTAGAAATATAAAAGAGAAACATTCAAGAATATTAAGCTCTTGTAATGTTTGCTAATATAAAAACAAAAGGGGTTGTATTATCTTGAGTGGATAGTATCACATCAAATATATATATATGAAATATAAATTCACTAATGACAAAAAAAAAGATTTTAAAGTTTTAAAAGGATGCAGTCCTCATCACTTGCATGGTGTCTCTTCCCCCACTGTAGATAACCAAACATTATTCACAAACTTTGAAGAAAAAGCAGTCCTGGATTGCTAAGTATCCCCATCTAAAAAGTATCTTCCAGAAACCAGCCAGTGAAACCGTTTTGGTGCCTGAGAAGCAGTGCGTGGTTCTTAAACGCCGCGATCCTGCACCTTGCTTGCACAGAGCACAGGGTGCAGAATGCTTCCCGTAGAATGCTACTAGGACGTTTCCTTCTCCCACCAGCACACAATTGCTTTTCCAGCCTGGCTGCAGCGCTCAGCTAGACCACTTGAGTGGCGGCTGCGACCTTCCTGTCCATTCAGACGCCAGCATCCTGCCTCGTTCTCTGACCCAGATCCCATGGCTGTGGCTCCACCCCTGCTGCCCCCTGTGCACTCGGGCAAGGGCTGGTCTGGAGAACAGGAGGAGCAGTAGTGATTGGGAGGGAGCCACGGGGAAGCCTCCGCTGCAGTTGGGCACAACTGGCGTTGCCCAAGAGAGCAGTAACCCTCACGGCATGTAGGCAGCTGGTGGAAGAGGCTGTCATGTGTCTCCTGGGAGTTGCTCCACATCCTGCTCTTGCGGCCAAAGACTTTAACAGTGCACTACCAAGGAGGTGACAATAAATATTTGTGCTGGCATGTATTTCAGACACTTCTTAGACTTTAGAAAAGGCGGGTTGAAGAATAGCACTGTTCCCCCCCCCCTTAGCTGCATAATGTTGTTGCACAATATATTTTTCACCTTTTTAAAGAAGTTGGTGTTCTTTTGTTAGTTGTTCTTTCTTGAAAAGTTGTTTGGAGCTTTGTTCCCCTCCCCCCCCCGGTGGTAATTTTGCAGAAGAATTATCATTCATCTATTTGAGGGTTCCCAACTTTGGATCCCAGAAATTGTTCGACTACAACACCCATCATCTGGGAAGCCAAGACTGGGAACCCCGTATCTGTTTAACTCTCTGCCCTGTTTTTAGTTTGGGCAAGGGAGAGTTGATCCAGCCACTTCACACTTTCTAGAAAGTTGTTTTTAAATAGCCTCTCTTATAACACATTAATTATTGGAGAGTAGCCCAATAGCCCCTCTGAACTATTTGGTGCGATCTGGTGCATCTGCTAACATGTCTCTATGCCAAACGGAGGAACTGAAATTGATGTTGCAAATAATCTTGTCCCTCAGTTCCAAAGGAAATATGCCAATCGGGAAAGATCAGGAATACATAGATCACAGCTGCCTTTTTTTTCCTTTTCCTTTTAAAATTTCTACCACCTTTGGGTAAATGAGATCTTCTGTTTTTAGTTCTTCCATTTTCATCTTTTTTCTTTACGGAATTTAGATTTTGGTTTATTCCAAAATGTGACCTGGTTGACCTGTGTCTGATTGAGGGTGAAGCTGAACAGCAGCAGTCCAAGAATGCTTTTTAAAAACAAAACAGAGCAAAATAATGTTCACTTGCTGGCATTCATGGCCGAATATGCATGACTAAGATGGTTGCAGGACAAAGGCTACAAGATCTTTTATATAACCTGTATAAGGGAAATATTTTTGTCTACCTTTGCAGATTTCATTTGGTTCTAAAGATCCAATATTTGGGGGGTTTTCTCAGGTTTTTTTCTCCATTTCTTAATGATGAGGGATGGTTTTTAGTCTGCATGTACAATACAGAGCATTTCACCATGGCAAACTCCTTGTTCTTAATTTTCAATTGCCCCTTTTCAACAGTTCTTTGTCTTGTGAATATTTCTATCCATGCTCCGAAGAAAACCAATCCTGAAGCATTCTGTTGAAAGGTGTGTTTTGGTCCCTTGAAATAAAATCTCTCCCCCTTTCTTTAAAATGTCAAGTTGCTGTAAGGTTCAGACAAGCCGTTGATCGATTATGAGCATAATTACAGTGTATGAACTAACTACTTGTGATGTCCTTGCTATTGCTGATCTCAGTGCTGCAAAACACAAATTTAGCTGTCATTTTGTTAAAGCATTCACTTTTAACCTTCACCAAGTCAACTTTCCACTCCTGGGGAGGGGACAGCAGGCTGCGATGCAGTCAGAGGACGCAGTTAATAACTGATCTCTTCTGCAACCTGTCATCTGTGGTTGTTTTAAATACTGAACTTAGAACAGTAGACAATGATGAACTGAAATTCCTAGTTTTGTTGTGCAAGTTGAGAGGAAAGAAACACACATACCATCAGATTCAGCAATAAAGAAGGATTGTTCTGTATTAGAAACTGTACTGTAGATAAACCATTCATGAGAATGTATAAAATGTTTGTCTTGTGACCTTGTGCTTTTGAAGTCAGACAAAACCATGTAATCAACCTTGCACATGCACACTAAAGAAAAGAAAGAAAGAGGGTACACAATGAACATTTAAACACGAAACTAATCAAACAGGAGCAGATTCCTCATGGTGCTTGTTTATTATATATATTTAATCCTGCTTGACACTTTACCCAAGGGAAGACGGTCCCTTTTTATCAGTTGAATGTTAGCAGCGTTATTTCATAGAGTGTGGTGACTGGTTAGAGAAATTCATGTAACTCAGCCAATCACAGTTTCAAACAAAAATTTTTATGTGCAAACGAACGGCAACCTTCTTGTATGTTAAACCACCAGTACGCTTTGTACATCTGTGATAACGCCTGTTTTATATTCAAATGAACAAATAAAAGCTTTTATTTTTGTTGCTCTGAAAATATCAGTTTCTTAATTAGCAAAGGGCTTTCCCCCTTGTTTTTATTTTTTTAGGAGATTTTTTCCCCCCAGGGTCCACACCTCTGTGGAAGATAACAGCTTTTGTCAACTTAGAGCCATTTTGTACATTCTGCTGAAGAAAACCTGAACTTGCCATTGTGTGAGCACTCAGCAAGGGGCTGGAGAGAATCCAATGTGGTGGTTCTTGTGTTCAAAGGGTGGAGAGCCCGTCTTGTAGGGCTTGCTTTGGTTTGCATTTGGATGGGTGACTACATGTGAGCACTGTCTGCTGTAAGGTATTCACCTTAGGGGATGAGGTCACACATGCAGGAGGTCCCAGGTTTACTCCCTGGCATCTCCAAGATGGGGCTGAGAGAGACTCCTGCCTGCAACCTTGGAGAAGCGGCTGCCAGCCAGTGTAGACAATACTGAGCTAGATGGACCAAGGGCCTGACTCAGTATACAGCAGCTTCCTATGTGCCTGTGTAAGTGTATACCTTGCATGTAAAATGTGTCTCCCTTATTTCTTATTTAACCATTTCTTATATTTTTACTCCTACCTAATAAAAAAGACTTTTTCAGGTGGCTTAAAACTAGTTTTAAAAAACTGCAATTAGTTTCCCCCTCCCCACAAGCTCCCAAACTACTGAAACATGAAATAAAACAAACTGTACCAAAATAAAATGGCAGCAGGCATCAAAACTCCAAGGAGAACATTAAAACAGCAGCAGAGGGCAATCAAGGCATTAAAACTCATAAACTCTAATACAACCACCAATAAAACAGCAGTAGACAGAATTTTATTTTCCTGGACAAATAGAACAGACAGATTTGTATGGGAGGAGGCGGTCCTTGAGATAACCAATGAAGCCTCATCTGGTTTGCGACTAGAGTAACATCAACACATTGAATTGTGTTTGGAAAAGCAATGAAGCTCTTATTTCTCTTCCTGGCTAGATGCTTCAAGTAGAATTGTTTAGGGGACAATCCCAGGAAAGGGCAAGTAGCTTTCACAGGCAGTGTGAACTTCTGCTGAAAAGCAGCTTATAATATTCGTAGTAGTAGTATCACTCAAATTTGTTGCTCCTGTGGACTAAAGGAAGGCCAACACAGGCTTAAACGCCCTGCACCATGTGGGGAGGGCTATGTTCCTCAAAGGTAGGCTCTGTAGGGCCTCCCCGTCAGAAAAGCCTACAAGGTTGGAGCCTTTTTAGCTTAAAAAGAAGGCAGATAAGGGCGCCGGGGGGGGGGGGCATGATAGCATATAAAATTATGCACAGTGTGGATCAAGTGCAGAGAGTGACGTTTCTTTCTCCCATAAGAGAATTCAGGGAGATTCAGGACAGACACACAACTATGGGATTTGTTGGTGCTGGATGTATTTATATTATATTAATATTATATTATATAATTTATTCAATTTCTATACCGCCCTTCCAAAAATGGCTCGGGGCAGTTTACACAGACTGTAATGTAGTGATGGCTACCAATCTAGATGGGCTTAAAAAGGGATTCAACAAATTCACGGAGAATAGAGTTATCAGTGGCTATTAGCCTTGATAGCTGTATACTGCAATGGGGATGAGAGGTGGCTTGCTCCTGAACACCTGATGCTAGGGAACACCAATGGGAGGCAACCCTTACCCCCAATTTGTGGGCTTCCCAGATGCACTTGGCTAGCCACTGTGAAGCAGGATGCTGGACTAGATGGGCCTTTTGCCTGATGATCCCACAGAGCTTTTCTCTTGTCCTTTACATTCCAGTGTCTTTTACATTCAGGTATGACCTCATGGTCAGTCCTTGGCATTGCAGACAGAGAAGGCATCATTGGATTGCCAAGCCAATAATCTGAGGACAGGAGACACTTTTTCGGCTGCCAAGAGCCCCATGTCAAATTCGCCTTCCTTTTGTCAGGAGAGCTGGAAGTAATTTGTCCTTAGCATGTTCCCAGTCAAATGCAAATATTATTTACTCATTCTTTGGCTGGGTAGATATTCACAGGTTTTTTTTAATATTTACATTTTACACCAGATTTATTTCATAGCAGTAGCAATAGCACTTACATTTATATACCGCTTTATAGCCAGAGCTCCCTAAGCGGTTTACAATGATTTAGCATATTGCCCCCCAACATTCTGGGTACTCATTTTACCGACCTCGGAAGGATGGAAGGCTGAGTCAACCTTGAGCGTTCACTATGTCCTAGTTGAAAAATGTTTTTAGTATTTCATAGTACTGATATCTGGTAAGTCAATGTGGAAAGTGTGCCTTGAAAGTAGAAAGTTCAAAAGCCATTTTCAGGTCTACCATAAACACCTATGAGTTGCAGAGGATTCTGGGAAGTGTTAGGGTTTGCACTCTGTTCGTGTCGGGCACTGCTGGACCTTCCCGTTGCCTGTTGTGGATATATACGCTAGAACACAATATACTTTTTGGCTGCACAATGCAAAGAAAAATCAGCACCAGTGGACAGACTGTATTTTGCTTGACTAGCAGCTGCCCTGTTTCAAATGACTGCAGATGACTATTTTAAGTTTTAAATTGATATATTTCTCATATGGCTGGCATGTAAAAGTACTAATATTCAACAGTATGATCCTTGACATGTAATGGCATTTGTTAATGAGACACTTTGATAGGCAACATGCAGGTGTATGTAGGATCTGACAGAATTGGATAAAGAACATGCACCTATAAGGAAGGTGACAACTTATGACATTTCCTATTTGACATCTCTTGACAGCTTTGATTTCAGAAGGGTTCAAAGAACTGTTCCCTTTAACAGATTTCCAGATGTTGTTGACTCCCAGAATCCCCAGCTGCAATGGCTTTTGCTTGGGGATTATGGGTGTTGAAGTCAACAACTTCTGGGAATCCCTGTTAGAGGGAACACTGGTTCAAAGGTCAAAGCATTTGAATTGTGGGGTAAGAAAGTCATGTTAAAAGCAGCATTTAATTTGCGATTTGCATGGCTAACATGTAAAATCTGTCAAATGTCAATATTCTTGAATAGTAGATTTGTAACATTTAGGGGCACACTCACCCATGCTAAGATGCCGTCATGCTGTGTTTTCCTGCATTCTACATCATTTTGTGCTACGTCATTGCTGCTACTGGGAAATATGGATCAATTGTGCCTAAATCCTACTGGGCAAGGGACCCTACACTGGCCTGTAGAATTCAGTAGGAGCCCTAGGTCTAACAGGCCATCTAGTTCCGCTCTTAGGTAGCTCTTTTGTGTGGGGTCAGGTGTGCTGACACAAGGCATCCAATTGCATTTGACAGCACTGAGCTGTGCTAGTAAGCTAAGGAAGGGGTTCTTCAACTCCCAGCCACAAGTGCCTGGGATGATGGGAGTTCTAGTCCAACAACATCTGGGGCCCCAAGTTTGAGAAACCCTAAGTTAAAGCAGAGCTCTTCTCTGTTGTTATGCAACCTAGATAAACGCGGAGGGGCTCCCTTCCAACAATGCTTGAGGACAAATTACAACAGAGGTGTGTCTGTATATATAATATATAATTCCAAGCCTTAGAGGCAAGATGTCTCTAAATACCAGTTTTAGAGGAGCAACAGCAAGAGCTGAGGGCATGCCCTCATCTTTTGCCCATGGATTTCTTAGAGACATCTGGTGGGCCACTGTGTGAAAGAGGATGCTGGACTAGATGGGCCTTGGGCCTGATCCAGCAGGGCTGTTCTTATGTCCCTATGTTCTTATGTACAGAGCCATGATATGACCATCCATACCTTCATCAAGCATCACTGTCAAACGAATGCTTACTGCTAATGTATTTGCTTCTGCTGAAGCAGACGTTGGTCGGAAGATACTCCAGGGCACAAGTCAGCCTTTAGAACCCAGAATACAAGTGCAAAGAGAATTTGCAAGTAAGCAAACTCCAGCAAAAGCACACCTCATTGATGCTGAGAGATGGCGTTCTTTGACGTGGTATCTGTGCTCAACACAATTGGCCTTGTGCCTACGCGGAGACCGCAGAGCCTCCGCTGCATTCGATAGAGCCATCCCCCTGGATGTCATCTGCCAAGCTGCTATATCGGCATTACCACACTCCGTTATGAAGCATTATGCCTTGGACATCCATTCCTGTCGGGATGCAGCCTTTAGCACTGCAGTCTTACGATCGCTCTTCACATGACTTGAGAGGGCTGGTCTTGTGGTAGCAAGCATGACGTTCCCTTAGCTAAGCAGGGTCCACCCTGATTGAATATGGAAGGGAGACTAGAAGTGTGAGCACTGTAAGATATTCCCCTCAGGGGATGGAGCCACTCTGGGAAGAGCAGAAGGTCCCAAGTTCCCTCCCTGGCATCTCCAAGATAGGGCTGTGAGAGATTCCTGCCTGCACCCTTAGAGAAGCCACTGCCAGTCTGTGTAGACAATACTGAGCAAGATAGACCAAGGGTCTGACTCGGTAGGAGGCAGCTTCCTGTGTTCCTATGACATCCCACCTCCAGGCACAATTTGCACAGGGTGCAACTTGCTATGCACCCAATCATGTTGAGCACAGAGACCATGTCGAAGAAGGACAAGTTGCTTACCAGTAACTTTGGTTCTTCTAGTGGTCATCTGTGCTCTTACACACCCACCTATCCTCCCCTTAGTCTCTTAGGGTGCTGGACTCATTGACTGAGGAGGACTGCCTGGACGCATGCTTACTACATCGTAGGGGGTGGGGCTACCGTCCATTTCAGAGGGAAGAATTTTAGCTTGGAAAGACTCAGACGAGGTCTCTGCGCAGACACAAAGCCCAACCGTGTAAGAGCACAGATGAGCACTAGAAGAACCAAAGTTACAGGTAAGCAACCTGTCAGTCTCAAGTAGGATTGCAAGTGTTTCTAAGGGCCAGACCCTGAGGCAAGGGATGGGGAATTGAAGCTCAGAGGTACTGCCTAGTAAATTAGAGGGCAGGGCTTTATAAGGTCGAGGCAGAGCCTACAGTTGCCTGGCAGGAGTAAGTAGCAGCACTCCACAAATCAAATGATGGAGTCTGGGCAGTATGTGGCTGGTCTTAAGCAGACCCCAGGGCTGGCCATGAGGGAGGGTAAGCCAGGCAATCGTGTGAATCAACTCCATTCTCATTTGGAAACCCTGCAGTTTTTAAACCAGCAAGTAAGAGCTGGGGGCAGATATTGCTTCCCCCACCAGTTTGTTTGTTTTTTGCATTTATAAGTAGGAACATTCAGAAGTTTGCATTGAAGACTTTCATTTTTTAAAAACTTTACAGCTCACCTTTGCCCCCCCATTTAGAAGTGTTCATGGCAACTAACATAACACAAGGCTTATAAAAACAGTATTTTTAAAATGCAAGACTACAACAGCAGCACAAAAGTAATGAATCAAAAACAGCCAAAGGGTGGGGGGGGGCCTAAAAAGCATGCCAGATTTAAAATATTTTTTTTTCAGCTGGTTATGGAACATTGCCAATAAGGGGGCCAACAATCTCCTGTGGCAGGGAGTTTCACATACTGAGAGAAGATTTTCACATCTGTCACTGCAAACTAGTACATGAACCAACTGGGGTGGTCAGTACCATCTGGAGGGATGGAAATGGGTGTGCGTGTGTGGAGGGGGGGACAAATGCACATTGTAATTTTTGACAAGATCTACACACCTACAGAGAGAAAATAGGTGATAGCATTGCACTCCTTCCAGCGTGTTGCTATGCTTTTATTGTCCTGACCATCAGCAGCCAGATTTGCAATGGTGTTTTAAAAGCTTTTAAAAGTTTTAATGCACAAAAACTATGATAAGATGTAATCAATGTTGTCAAGAAGAATGAAGTTTGGTAGGAATTGCCTCCAAAGATTACTCCATGGAGAGAGGACAGCGATGTGTTCATCGTCAACCGAACCCTTTCTTGGGTGCAAAACCGACTGCCATTTGACCCTGATTCTTGTAGGGATAAAGCAAGGCTGATAACACTCTGAACACTGCAAGTACAAGCATGCTAAAATCTATTTTCCATCTCTAGCGGGGTAGTCATTGCCAAAAATCTCTCTGAGATTATAGTGATGGCCAATAGTTGTGAGCCTGACTCAGGGCCTAAACCTTGGTGATTCTGGGATGTGCAAGAGACCTTGCCAAGACTGCAGGAGACTGACCGTTTCATTGGGGAGGGGGAATTCAGTCTCTCAGTCCTGAGACCCTCATTTTCTGTTACTGGGGAAATGCAAGATGATTCCATCTTCCGCATGTTCCTGCTTAAGACGTGGCATTGCTGCTCTCCCAAGTAAACTCCTTGCCGTCGCAGTTAGAAGGGTGAGCTGGTGGCAGTAAACATCTGGATTGGTTCTGTAACGAGTGCCCATCTCTTTTCGCTGGCTTGAGGTGTCTAGGTGCTAAAGAAGGAGAAAGACACGTTTGCAAGTTGTGGCCGGAGATAGTTCAAGGCCGGTTTATTCTGCATCTACTGTACCACCTCCAAGCTACGCCCCTCGGCTGCCCCTGTTAATTCAAATATCAAGAGCACTCAAAATGGCTTTCTGGAGGGACGGCAACTCTAAGGTGTACAACTTCAGCACATTGCTCCCCACTGACCCAGGAATGTGTAGTGCTGGCATGGAGACTCTCTCAGCTTGCACCCAGGTGGTGCAAGGCCCTGGAGAGGCAGCTCACAGATAGATTACAGCCCATTTAAAGCTGCTGCTACCGCACAAGGATGCTCTTGGCAGCCTCCACAGGGGCACGTAACGTGCAAATTGGCTCTGAAGAGAAATGACAGTATTAGGCCAAAGACCACGTGATGGTCAGTTTAGTAAGCCCTGGAGTGCCCTCCAGTGGTCACAAGCAGCAACTGCACCCTTAACCCTACCTTGCTTGCCGGATGCAATTGTGCAAACGGGATGGAATTAAATCCATTAAACTCACGAGTTTTCTATTGGTAGGAATGTAAGGCGAGCAGGGAAGCCAACACAGGGAACATCTGGAATGGCAGAATGCAACAAATGCTTTGGTGAACGGCAGGGGGCGGGGGGTTCTTGCTGCTTTAAGCATTGTACAGACATTGCAAACTCTGTGTGTCCTTCCAAGATTGTAAAGGCTCTGTTGGGAGGGGCCCCAGATTCAACAGATAAATTATTAAGTATTATTATTTATTAACACAGTCAGACAGGTGTTATTGACTGGTTTGTTTTATCCAGACATCGAGTCCTTCCCAAGGACCTGGGATGGCTGAATTTTATTGTCAATTGTTATAGATATTGTGGCAGAATATAGGCTGTTCCCAATAAAGCTGCTTTTTGTAATTGGCTGATGGTGATTTCTGTGGCCCCTATGGTGTTGAGGTGCTCTTCAAGGTTTTTTGGAACTGCACCCAGGGTGCCAATTACCCCTGGGATTATTTTGGTCTTTTTCTGCCACAGCCTTTCAATTTCCATTTGTAGATCTTTGTATTTGGTGATTTTTTCTATTTCTTTTTCTTCTATTCTGCTATCCCCTGGTATTGCTATGTCAATTATTTTGACTTGCTTTTCTTTCTTCTTGACTACAGTTATATCTGGTGTATTGTGTGTATTATTATTAATAATAATAATAATAATAATTATTATTATTATTATTTAAATGGAGCAATTCTGCTATAGTAGGTGTCAGCCACAGTGCTGGGGGACAGTGGAGATATTTCCCCACCATATTTCCACCCTGGAAATATGCCTCAGAGGACTCCTCCGCAACTTCCTTACTGCACAGCAGCCTCCCTGCTCGGTATGTCAGCCAGTATCTGCTGAAATCCTGCCCGCACCCACCAGTGGGTTTCCACCCAGTTCCTTATTGACAGGTGCCTGGATGCTCAAAATCTGAGAACAGAGAGGAAAAGGATTTGCCTTATCCCAGGCTGGAGCCAAGCAGCTAGATCCATAGCAGAAGGACGCTGCGAGTGTGTGAGGGCAGGGCTGGTGCGAGAGCAGCGCATGTCGTGAGCTGGAAAGCCTTCTCTTCTCCGTTCTCCTCCATCACAGGAAACATCAGAAGCTGCTTTCTACCAAGGCACTGACTGAGGCATCCTCTCGGTCCATCTGACTCAGTGCTGTCGACACTGACCGGCAGAGGGTCTCCAAGGTTTCAGGCAGCAGGGGTCTCACCCAGCCCTACCTGGAGATCCCGCCAGGGATGGACTCGGAGACCTGCTCTGCCAGTGGGCTCAAGCACTGGGCTCACTCTCATGTAACAGCATGGTTGTATTTGCATGGGTCACCTGCCCACAAGGGCACTAGGTTCACACCTCTTGTTGCCCAGTATTGTTGACTGTCCACCTCTTGTTGCACCGTCCGCGCAGGGAAGGTTAGTCACATGATGTCAGACTCAGGTACAGCAGTGCACAGCCTTCCTGTATCCTGCATTTCAGGGGGCCTGGAGCCAGATGCACTTTTAAAATGATTGCAGGCATACAATGCAATGTCTGAAGAGAGAGCACTGCTTTAACACAACCGATTGGTGAATCCTTTCCTGGCATTCTTTCTCTCTCTCTCTCTCTCTCTCCCCCCCCCCCAGCCACACTTTTATCCCTTTCTTGTGCTCGCTCGGTGGTGGGGCTGGTGTGTGGGACTCTGAATCATGCTTATAGGTGTGGTGGTGGCCGGGGCAGATTAACCTTTCTGCCGCCTATAGGCAAAAGGGCTTTTGCTGCAATAATAATAATAATAATAATAATAATAATAATAATAATAAGAAGAAGAAGAAGAAGAAGAAGAAGAAGAAGAAGAAGAAGAAGAAGAAGAAGAAGAAGAAGAAGAAGAAGAAGCAGCTGTTGCTGTGCGGTGGCAGCAGTACTGCAGGGAGGGTGGGGGAGGAAAGTTCCCACCTTTTACTTCAATTTTTTTAAAAAAATAGCCGTGGCCAGAAATGGGCTGCAGTCTCTAACAGAGCCTCAGCAAGAGTGCATTCACTTGGGGGGAGCTCGGGAGGAGGAAGGAGCTGAGCTCCCCATAGTGGGCTCCTTTAAAAAGGGGGGCACTCTCCCCTCCTCCCTGCAGCCAGCCACCGCGCCCCATCCTGCCACCGGCAGGAGCCATCTTTTAGAGGGCAAAAGGGGGAACTGCCCCCTTGCCCGGCTGCCCCCCTCCCCACAGGCTTAAACACAAAATTGAAGTAAAGGAGGCAGGGGCGTAACTACTATTAGGCAAGGGGAGGCGGCTGCCTGGGGGCCCCCACGCCTCGAGGGGCCCCCCAGAGGCAAGTCACATGACTATATATTGTGAAGTGTGTGTGTGTGTATCAGCAAGGGGCCCATTTTAAAATTTTGTCTCTGGGCCCACTCCAGCCTTGTTATGCCCCTGAAAGGAGGGAGGACTTTCCTCTCGCCCCCTGCCGCCACCCCTAGAGATCGAGAGGCGCGGCAAAATCTGAAGAGCCTCAAATTTTGCTGCTGTAGGCAGATGCCACTTCTGCCTCTGCACTAATCTGCTGCTGGTGGTGTTTGTTTTAAGGTGGAAGTCGGGGGAAGCCCTGACCCCAAAGCCAAGTTCAAAGGCTCCAAGTTACAAGACTGGGAAAGGACTGCTGAGATCATTGCTTCCCATTGGAGTAGATGCTCCTGGGTCCCAGGGCTCAATGACTTGATAAGGAGTGTCATATCATGAACATTCAAAGACCTTTTAAAACCTCCCTATGCAATTATGCACATGCGCAAGCACACACACACACACCCCGGTAGAATTATCTGGGTTAATTATCTGTCAAAGACAAGGCTATAAATGGTCCTTCAACTGTTTAACATATGACAGAGCTAGTCTTGTGATAAGTATTAATTCTCCCCTTTGCTAAGTAGGGCCCACCCTGGTTTACATTAGAATGGGAGACATTTATTCTCCTTAGGGGATGAGGCCATTCTGGGAAGAGCACCTGCATGCTTGCATGCAGGAGGTTCAAGGTTCCCTCACTGGCATCTCCAAGTTAAGGCTGAGAGAGACTCCTGCCGGCAACCTTGGAGAAGCTGCTGCCAGTCTCTGTAGACAATACTGAGCTAGATGGACCAATGATTTGATACAATATAAAGTAGCTTCCTATGTTCCTAAATATTAACGTTATAATACCCATGTTTAAAACAGTCTTGCAAAAAAACATTTTAATTTTTGTTGTGGGATACCGACCTCTTTAGATGAGTGACTATGATATTCATTGATCCTCAGGATTACTGACAGACGGTAGCGTTTGTGTTCGTTTTCGTTCTCTCTCACACACACCCTTGGAAAGACCTCTGTTGCAGGACTGGTCATCTGTCAATTTTGTTGTTTGTGTTACAATTCATTATAAACCCTCTGGAGAGCCTACAGCTGATCCTAAAAACATCATATATATGTACATTCAAAACATCCCATTCTCAAAGCGGTTCTCTGCCAAACTAGTGAATTGGTTCTAAAATGTGAATTGGTCATAAAACACATATACCTTTAGTCCCCATTTAATCTTCAATCCATCTCTTTAATGTTCAGTGCCATGAGCAAAGCATATTTTGCTAAAGAAAGCTCAATGTTTCCTATATTCAGATAACTGGAGCCAGCAACAGAACACAACGTCCCAGCTTCATTGCGTCTCTCTGCGCAGCAAGCTTATAGTTTGACGCTGCCTTATTCTAAGCCTTTTAGGAAATGGATTTCATGGAAAATCAGTGTCTCACAAGTTATTTAGAGGCACAGAGTGGTCCCCCCTAACTCTTAAGCTTAAGAGTTCAGAAACTTAAGAAAATAAAATTCATGTGTGTTAGGTCTTTCCACTAATGAATTTCCTTAGAGCAAGGATGTCCAGCTCATTTCTCCTTTTGAGAATCTCTCTCTCTCTCTCTCTCTCTCTCTCTCTCTCTCTCTCTCTCTCTCACACACACACACACACACACACACACACACGGAAAGCAGATGTGGCTATATCGAGATTACATATGTGAATTCATTCAAGAGCTAAACTTGGCAGAGGCATCTAAAACTACGACTGTAAGCAAATCCCAAACACATTGGAAGGATACAATCCGCTAATCGCGGGGAATGAAGAGAAGCCAAAAGCTGGAGACAGTGTACCATTTAAGGGAAGCTAACAGGAAATTGTTTCAATTTTTGTCATTATACAAGTGAACTGTGGTAGTAATAAAGAATGTCATTATGCCAGCCCATTAGGAAGCACATACCAAGGGCATATATAAGATAAAACTGGAATCTACCTGTGTCTTCCCGTTCTTCTCAGTGATGCTTAAGCAGGGGAGTCTCTACTGCTGGTGAGGCCATGGCGCTTTCCAGATTAGCTGCTCAACAGCAGCAAAATGGTTCCGTTCAGGCAAATCACATTTGAAACGTAAAAAAGCAGAGGGAGCAGTCTCATGGAAACTTACAACCCGAAAAAACAACCAACTTTTAACGCCGGATACACGATGTCATAGCACTTTATCGCAGTGAATAAATTCGGAACAAGGCATCGGAAATGTGAATGGCACCCTGCCGTCAGAGTAGGGGCTGCGGTGTCACAACACAGGAAGTGTGGAAGCACATTCAGAGATACATGACTGCGTTGCAGGGTCTAGCCTGGAAAGTGCCCATGTCTCCTCTTTGATGACCAGGCACAGTCAACTCCCAGACAACACCGAAAACATGTCCCCATGATTCCCAGATTGCTCCTGTCTGGTTAGCAGAAAGCAAGCTAACCAGAGTGCAACCCATGACCAAAATCAGATTTATTTATTTTTTAATTTTTCCTCTAGCTCTCTTTCTCCACCTTCATCTTAAGGTAGGATTCAGGGAAGACTAGAGCCCTATTTGTATATTGCATTCAAACACAGTCTATGTACAGTATACTCACAATCTGCATGGTCACTGCATGGAGCACTACACAGGATCTGTACTTCAAGGATTCAGTCCTCATGCTGATCTTTTAAAGTCCTGGGTATAGTCATTCACCTGGAAATGTGGGTGTGCGTATACGGAGACAACCAATATTTATATACCGCTTTTCAACAGAAGTCCCCAAAGCAGATTACACAGATATAAATAAAAATGGCTCACTGTCCCCAAAGGGCTCACAATCTAAAAAAGAAACATAAGTAGACACCAGCCACAGCCACTGGAGGAATGCTGTGCTGGGGATGGATAGGGCCAGTTGCTCTCCCCCTGCTAAATAAAGAGAACCACCATTTTTAAAAGGTGCCTCTTTGCTCGGGGGAATGTAATGTGTGACTAGCCCTTAGACGAGAGACCAGTGGGAGCAAACAAATGCCTATCAGCTCTGTAACAGGAATATATACAGTATTTACTGCACACCTCAACCCCCCCAAAACCCACATAATCTCAATCTTTCTGTTTCTTGAAAACTAAGGGAAGGGAAGCAGGCAATAGTACCACAATTAGCACAATTCTGAAGCAAAGATATTAATCACCAGGGCCTTGCTGGTACAATACGGCAAATGTGCAAAACACGACAAGGGTAAAAACGGCAAAGGGAAAATGAAAATGACATTCAACAGCAACAGACTGCATCAACACACTCAGCAAATTTTATTTTCAACAAGTCTACTCCTGCCCACAGAGATGCATGAAGGTTGGAGAGGAGAGGCTGACTACTTTGGAGAGAACAAGAAACAAACATCTCATACAGTAACTTCTTGGCTTGAGATAATGGGAGAGAAGGTCCATCTTCACTTTCGATTCTTTTCTTAGGGTAGGCTCAGATGACTTATTAAGGATTGAGCCACATGGTGACAATAGGGAGGGTTTCTTCCCATTAGGAGGGTTTCTTCCTATTAGGAGTTGCATCTACCAAGTCGGACCATTGATCCATTGACCTACTCAGTGGGTGCAACATAACTCTGGTTTGGACTGTGATCTATGACAAGCAGCAGTTATCCCACCATCTTTCTCAGAGCTATTACTTGAAATCCTACCCAAATGCCAGAGATTGCATCTGTGTCTTTATATAAGCCAAGCATGTCCTTTGGCACTCATCAATGGACCCCACAGTCATGGACCCATTGTCTGCTGTGATGAAGATTTTTTTTTAAACCTCTCTCTTAAGGGAAACACCATGAGATGAAAAAGCTTCAGCCAACTAAGTGATCCTAAGATAAAGGCAATCATCATATGAATGGAGTGTTTACCTAAAGATGCCCTCAGTGAGACTGGAACAAAAATAAGGTGTGTTAAAGGTCCACTGAGCAGAAATAATAGTAAAAATAATAGTAAAGTAATAGTAACGATAGTTTTAAAAAAACAAAACAAGGGGGGCTGGTAGCACTTTGTAGAGATTGGTTGCTTTTGTGAGAGAAAGATGAAAAGATGCAGCCTGCATCAGATACACAAATGCAGGGACTGAATGAAGCCCAGGAGAAGAAGTTGGTTAAAGGCATTCTGAAGTGGACCACAAAATCCTCTCATCTAACTTAAACAAGCACAAGACCATGCAATAAAACTAGATGCCAGCTGCAGGGCTGTCCCTAGGGGAGTGCAGGGCTCAGGGCAAACTGGAGCAGGCGGGGCTCTCTTAACACACACAAGTCCAGGGCTGCCACCCTGCAGCCTCTGCAAAGGACAGAGAGGGAGCAGGGATGGGATGTGGGAGGACAGCAGGAGGCAGATCACGACATGTGAGGTCCCTGTAGAGCCAGTGGCGGTGGTGACGGCAGCAGGAGGTGAGCTGGAGTTCCTCCTAGCTGCCATCAAATGAAGTGTCAGAACAAGCCACAGTGACTCAAGGCTTCAGCATCGCTGTCCCAAGTCCAGTGTAGCAGAGCACAGGCAGGATTCAAAGCATATCTTAGTCCTCCAAAGAAAGCCTGCAAGCAATGCACACACAAACACACACCCCCACCCTCAACCACCACATTGACAGAACCGTTCACCCCAGTCCTTTCCCCCACCCCCTTCCTCTTCTCTACCTCTGCTCTCTCCCCGATTCTTTGCAAAACAGTCAACTTTTTTCACCCCTCTTTTCTCATGTTCTTCTGCTAGGAAGTGATGGATGGACTTTTTTTCTTTTTTTTTTAAGGCGACAATAATGTTTCAGAGAGAGGAGAGAAGGAGGGGGAGAGGGAGCCTGCAAAAGCTACCCTTGGCCCCTGCTGCATGGTGGGAAGGAAGGGAAGAGGAAGAGAGGGCAGTGGATTGGGTGGTTTTTTCCTGGCTTCTTTTCTCAATGTCTCTGTACCTCCAATGCATGCTCGCCCAGCCCCTCCCTGGGAGTATCGTCGGGGCGGAGATGATACTCCCAGGTGATGACCCCAATGCTGCATGAAGTCCAGGAAACACACGAGGGGCTTCCTCACAGCCTTTGAGCTGTGTGGTTGCAGTAGCATCAGCAAGAGAGCCAGCAAACAATGGACCAGTCCAGGGTAGGGAGAAAGAGCCTGGGTGGTTGGGGGAGAGAGAATAAGGGGCCTCAAGAAGTGAAGGGCCTATGACTCTTCTCTGAGTGGCAGCTGCCCACTGCCCGGCTGGGAGATAGAGTGTGGGGATGGTTGGGGGAGAAGGGAGAGAGAGTGCGGGGCCTGGGGGAGACGGCTGCGGGCTGTCGCCCTGCACAAAAGATGGCCCTGGCCAGCTGTGCCCTTTTATCAATAAAATAACAATGTGTGTGGACCCAGCGACACCATCTACCAAATACTTGGTGCCTACACCAGTATGGTGTGCTGCATTTCATGCGACAAATGTCCCTCGACCATCTATATAGGACGAACAGGACCATCCTATCACAATGACAAAATTGTCACAAACCAAGAAGCCAGTCAGTGGTCACTTCAATCTCCAGGGACACAGCAACACAGACCTGGCAGTAACTGCTGTTAAAAATACCAGTCCTGGTGGATGCATGGAATGGGAAACTGCTGAGTAGCAGTTCATAAAAACACACAAAACCTGACACAATCAGTCCAAGGACTCAATAGGAATTACAGCTTCTTTTCACATGTCAAAGATCCCACGTAGTGTATATTACTACTGTCCCTTGAAGAACAAACAAGGTGGCTTATCTCTAACAGGTGATCTTTCTGGGGATCCATGTTCACTCACAAAATGAGTTCGGCGCCTGCGCAGTAACTCCCACAGAAGAATTCAATAGTTCCATAAGGCGTTCTTCGGCTCCGCCAAATTGCACAGCCGTTATTTTGAGCTGGAGAGAACCTTCTCCTCAGTTCCTGATTGGCTGCAGCAATGAGCGAAGAATGTGAATGGACAAAGCCAGGTAAGTCAGCATTACTGTGGAAGTCTCCTAGCAGCAGGGTGGGTGTTGTGAGTGAACACGGATCACCAGAAAGATCACCTGTTACAGGTAAGCAACCAGTTACAGGTAAGCAACTGGTTACAGGTAAGCAACCTGTTTATCTTTGAGGTGATCCAGGTTTCCTCACAAAATGAGTGATTAATGAGTTCACCTGAATGGTGGTGAGTGCTACAATAGAGCACCTTTTTAAGTACCGCCCAACCAAAGTTGGCCTCCGCCGCTGAGCAGAAGTCCACAGCATAATGCTTCACAAAGGAAAGATCTGAGGACCATTTAGCTGCTTTGCAAATGTCTGTCATGCTTATGCCTGACGTGGGGGCTGCTGAAGTGGCCATATGTCTAGCTGAGTGTGCTTTTACTCTGGAAAGAGGTCTTGATACCTTGTTTACTGTAGCAAATGAAGATCAATTCTACTAGCAAGTGCAACAGTCTCTGTCTGGAGATAGGCTGTTCCTTTCCCCCTCCCTTATAGGAGATGAACAGCTTATTGGACTTCCTGAATGTCTTTGTTCTATCCATATAATAAAGGAGAGACCTTCTGATGTCCAAGGAGTGGATTGACTTCTCCAGAGGAGTAGAAGGGTTCATGGGAAAGGGAGATAAGATTATGTCTTGGTTCAAATGGAATCCAGAGACTACTTTGGGTCTCAAAGATGGGTCTATTCTTAGGATGATCTTGTCTGGAAAGAACATTGTGTAAGGAGAGTCACCTCTCAGAGCTGTTAGTTCGCTGACTCTCTATGCCGATGTAATAGCATGCAAGAATGCAGTCTTTTGAGATAGAGATTTAAGAAAGGAGAAGGCTAGTGATTGGAACATGGCCTCTGTAAGAATGGATAGGACTTTCGAAAGACCCCAGGGTTCAATAGGCTCTCTGACTAGTGGAAACAGGTTATTGATTCCATTAAGGAATCTTTTTGAGTCAGGGTGGGAGAATACATTACGTCCATCCCATGCAGAGCATGCAGCCATATGAACCTTGATAGAGGCATTGGAGAGATCTGGGTTTTTAGACCTGTTAAGTATAAAGACATATGACAATTGGAAGCCTTGTAAGAATCAAAAGCTTTGATAGTAGCATATTGTGTGAATCTCTTCCATTTGGATTTATAGTTTCTTCTTGTGGATTCTTTCCTCTCATTTAGTATGTCGTCTAAAGATTGAGCCTTCAGGCAGTTAGGTTCAACACTTCAAGGTTGTGGTGGAAGATGTGGCTTGACCCCTGAGAGAGATTTTGGCTGGTGTGGAAGATGTAGGTGTTGTCCCTGTAGCAGACACATCAGGATTGGAAACCACAGCTGTCTGGGCCACCATGGGGTGAGTAGAATGTAGAGTGTCCCAACTTGCAAAATCATGCTCATAATTCTTGTGAGGAGAGGGAAAGGAAGAAGTAGGTAGTACAGCTCTTTCCCCCATGGCATCTGAAAGGCACCCCCCCATTTAGTTCTACCCCAGCCCCACCATAGAATAGTAGTGGCTGCATTTTGTTGTTGTTGTTGTTGCCGTGGGTTGAGAACAGGTCCATCAGTGGTGTTCCCCAGTTTTGAAAGATGTAGCGAAGGATCCCTGGATTGATCTCCCACTTGCGTTGCCGTGAGAAGTCTAGGTTTCTGCTTCGGGAATCCACCAAGGTGTTGCCCGCTCCCTGGATGTGCAGGGCTAATGGATGCACAACATGGTGTATGTTCCACTCCCATTACTGTAAAATTGCGGAGAGACCCTCCTTGGCGACTGAGATAGGCAATCACTGTTGTATTGTACAGCAGAACTGCCTATTTTTCATTTTATTTTTTTTATAAAATATTTCAGGGCATGCAACACTGCCAGGAATTCCAGAAAGCTTATATGCAGGGATTGCTGCTACAGTGTCCATTTCCCTTGAGCATGAAATCCTATGCAGTGGACTCCCCATCCTTTTAGGGAGCCTTCTGTTGTCACCGTTACTGATGGGGTAGGAAGTTTGGAGGGCATACCCACAGAGAGTGAGTTTATTCCGGTTCACTATTGCAGGAACTGTTATCACAGTGGTGGAAGTGTCAGCCACATGGCCTGGCTGTCTAAATTTGGTCTGAATAGACCTTTGGAGCTGGTGTAACATCCTGAGCCTTGCATGAGTTACAGTGGCTGTGCAAGATGCCATCAAACCTAACAGCCTTTGCCCGGCACGTGGTCTTTGTATTGGGTTAAGAGTGAAAGTGGAGATTAGCTGTACACCAGCTCCCTCCTTTCCTCTGAGAGATAGGCTCTTTGTGTCTCTGAGTCCAAAAATGCTCCGACGAAATGCATTTTTGTGGTTCTAGGATTGATTTTTTTCCAGTTCACTTTTATTCCCAGTCTATGACTAGGAGGTCAAGGATGTACTGAACATGGGAATTCAGGGTATCCTTGGTCTCTGAGGTCACTAGCCAGTCATCTAGGTAAAGAAATACGGATATGCCCTGTGTCCTTAGGTGCACTATTATTGTGCTTACGTACTTTGTAAAGACACGGGGCGCTTCTGGACGTCTGAAGGGTAGAAATGTGTATTGGAAGATTCTTGAACCCAGAGTGAACCTCAAGAATTTACTGTGTTTGGGCCTTTTTCCTACATGGAAGTAGATATCCTTCAAGTCTAGTAGCACAAACCATTCTTCCCTTGCTAGTAGGGGAAGAATGCCTTGTAAGGATATCATATGGAATTTCTTCACTTTCACATATTTGTTTATTTATTGTTAAATTTATACCCCGCCTTTCATTAAGAAATCCCAAGGTGGCTCACAATAAAATTTAAAAACAAGATTATCAAAAGACACATTAAAATATTGAGCTAAAAATATAAACACAAATCTGATTTGAAAAAAAATTAAAACACTAGCATAAAAATATTATTCAATTGGTGTAATATTTGTTCAATTGATGTAAATCCATAAGAGGACCGAGTCCTCTGTCCTGTTTAGCGATATGGAAATATCTCCCATATAAACCTTTCTCCCCGCCTCTTTTTGCAATGAAGAATTAACTTCTAAGGTAGGAGTTGAGCAGATGTATTTTATCCCTAAAAAAACAGGGAGGCCAATAAATTCTGTGGCATAACCTGTTGTGACAATGTTCAACACGCATCAATATGATGTTATAAGATGCCAAGCATGGAGAAAGGGTACGAGCTGGATGGGAGAACGGGAGACTACTCAAGATACGTCATGGGCTAAGGTGCCAAAGAGTCTGCTTTGATTGATCTTGTGTCTTTGACCTTTGTTGCTGTCTTTGCCTTTGGTTATATGGCTTTTTCCAAATCATACTTGAAAGACTTTTTATAATCTCTCCTGTCAGACTACTTGTATTGGAACCTTTGTTTGCCATAACTTCTGAACTTTTGTGAGTAGGCTTGTTGCGATGGGTTAGAAGTGAACGTCCTCGTTGTGTAGCAGAACTTTTCTGCTTTCTTTATCCACTGGGGCTGCGTGTTTCTTGCCTGACTTGTTGCTAATGGCACAATCAACCACCAGCGAGTTTGGTAGTGGATGTTTAAAGAGGAAGGGGCATGACTCTTCCTGAATTCTGTATAGGCCTTTTTGATGTAGAAGTTGAGGCCAATGGTCTGTCCCAACATGTTCTTGCTGAATTTGCTAAGAATGGCAGCATGGGTAAAGATGCCAGTTGTGATGACGAGGAACTGGCTATAAAATAATACACAAATAATACAAAGTCTTTGACTTCTTGCGTTGGTGCTTTCAACTCTAAACCTAATACCTAATACTTTTGCCATAGTATCCTGAAGGACTTTCTTTCCTCAGTAGGTGAATTCGAGGGTGGATTAGTGACATTCTCATCAGGAGGGATATATAAGGGGTTTTCCGTTTGGACCGATTCCACCTCATAAGAAGAGGTAGAGTCATATTCACCATCGGAATTTTCTCTCTTTTTCAGATGATTTCTCCACTGGTGGAGAGTGATGAACAAGCTCCAGATCAGGCGCCAGTTGGTGTGTATAGCCAGTAGCTCTCTGCTTTTCCTTTTCAGGGGGTACATTAGGAACCCTTTGTCTTTTGAAAGGAGAATCAGTAGCAGGCTTGTTGAGTGCCCAAGTTCTTTAGGGGTAGAACTTTTCTCAAGATCACCTCTCAGTTTCATAAGACTTCCATATTCTGTAATTATCAAAATCATATGGAAGTCCAGGAGAGGGTCGATAATAAGAGTCTCTGTAGCATCGGAGCATCTCTTATGTAGCCTAGGTCTAAAGCCCCTGGAGAGCTCCAATAGTCCATAGGTCTTGTCATGCATGGGTAATGCGGTGCAGAATGGTGGAACCTTTCCCTCCAGGAATAGGAGAGAGAAAATATAGGTGTTAATTGTAAGATTGAGTCTTGGAAACAGTTTCTGATTCTTCATTACCGTCCAGACCATGCACAGAGAATCTTCTAAAGGTAGAGCCTGATGGGAGTGATAGTGGTGAATCCCATCAGAGATTCTAAATTTCTTGAAGGAGATTTTTCATGTGCATGGGGACGTGTCTCTAAAAGAGAGATGTCTTCCCTAACTCTGCATAGTGCTATCAGTTATATTTACTCTATTTACTGTAACTCTGAATGGCTGTGTTATTGTCACTTTTGTTTCTGTTTGGCCTACGGCTGCAATAAAAGAACTATAACTACTTATCAGTTTACCTCAGCAGGCTAACACAACTATCTAAAACAGAAACAGTAGTGAGAATGTGCCAGTGTTAGTATGTAAGAGTTCAAGTATAACATACACAGAAAACTACAGAGCGTCATTGCCTTTTCAAATACATTTATTAACCAATGTTAACACATTTAATGACTCTATATATTGCTAGTCAGAGCAGCTTACAAAATGCCAGAATGCATCATAGAACTGGACAGCCACAATGAGTAAATTACAATGTGCATAGTGGCCAAGCTCAACACTTTAATATAGCTTTATGATTTGCAGGAATTTTTTTTAAAATCAGAATTCCTAAAACAATGATAATTTCCCCCTAAAATTTATACAAAACCAGGCCACAATTTTTTTGTTGTTCTTTTGTTAATTTTTAAAAAAAGAAACACACAGTTTCCACGCTGTAGTAACTTGAAGATGTGCAACCGTGTCAACAGAGACCAAAAGGAGAAAAAACAAAAACAAAAGAAGCCAAAAGAACACGAATCTTACTTTCATGCAGCTATCAGTTAAATATTACATATCCTGGAATGATTTTACACCAAAAAAAGTTTCCACAAAAACTTGCTTTTATAGGGTTGGACCGAAGTTTTTTGGGGAGATTATGAAATAATCATAGAGTGTTTCCCTTGTTGCTCTCATGGTGGTGATGATTTCCTTTACAGGAGCAAGAAAGAGCAACAGACGTCAATAACTTGTTTATAAGGATGTAGGTCACTAGTCACTTGCACCAGTTCAGTATCACAGGAGCTCCAGTGCTTGTATGAAGTTCCAGTGCCTTTATGGAGCTTCCCTGTTCATTTCAGTGGAGGAAGCAGATCTACATGCATTCCGGTTGCATATATGAATGTCCTTTATCCACTGGAATGAATAGAGAAACTCATGCTTGCAAGAGATCCATGCGCACATCTTGTATGACCAAATTTAAAAATTCACACCATATGCTGGTAGCATCAGGTTTGAGTGTGCAATTAAAATGCATACCATTGCTGGTAACATCATATTTGGAAATTCTCTGGCAGTATCTAGTCCATTCCACTCACTGCTGTATGTTTATAAACTGGGTATTAATGATGAATCACAGAAGGCTTTGTATGAGCTTAATCTTTATATTGACCCTGACAAAACCCAGAGAAAACTTCCTTTTTAAAAAAAGCCTTTCTTCCCAGGTCATTCCCATTGTTCCATTGTGTATCGCTTTCAATAAATATCCAAGGTCTAAATAAATATTTACAAATTATTTTTCTAACTTTAAAAAAAAGCTAGATGATTAATGGGCATTAGTTGAGTCTAAGACCACCTTTTTGAAAGAACCCTAAATGGTGAGACACTTTAAAAGGAAAAACTTGGTTAAATAAACTTTACACCTATTATTAAAAATTGTCTCTGAACATGGATGCAATTTATATATATACCTATACATAAAAATAAACAAAAAGAATGGGAGTAAAATCAGTTTTCAACTATCGATCCATTCCTATTGGTAACGCTTCTTTATCCAGACATTCTGCAAAAGACAGACTTTTATACAAATCACAGCATTTTTAATACAGGAAAATTAACATGCATTATTCTTCATTCTAAGTATAGAGATGGCAATGACCAATTATTACAAACATAACTGCTTCCGTGAAACTTAAGTGCTTCCCCCCACCCACCCCCCAACTTTTATTAATTTACTATTGAATAAGTAACGTAGATTAACGGGCACTCAAATAACATTTCATGTGGTGGGGAACTGTGGTGAGGGGGTGGGTTGTAAGGGGACTCGCTATTATGCCAGTTTTCTTCTTATGCCTCATCCTTATAGCTCCAGGTATGACTAAGTGTAAAATTGGGCGCTTTTTTTTTTGGCTTTCTTTTTACAAGCATTCCTGTTAGAAGGAGGATGAAATGTGCAAAATTTAAAATTTAAATATTATTTTTCTCTAAGATCCAGCTCAGCAAAAGGCTACCCCAGTCCCCTGTGATTTATTTATTTATTTTGTTTTAGGCTACAAGATCAAAGCTAATATTTTGTTATAAAAGCTATATATTGAAAAAAAATAATAATGAAACAAACACAATTGGGAAAAAAAGTTTTAAGAACAAATATGCAGGACTTTAGCACCTGCGGTATCAACCCTGTTCCCAAGATTCAATCATATACCCACTGGTACAAACCAATAGATAATGCCTTTAAACAGTAACTTAAGCTGAACAAAACCAGCTCATGCGATTAACAGGTAAGTGTTACATCAAGGTAGTATGTTTTTTTTTTCCTCATTGCAAAAGAATTTTATACTTCTTACATTCAGATCTCTTTAAAATGTTCCTGTCATTATATTTCTTTGTCTCTATGAAACCTAAAAACTTGCTCTCTTGCTTTTCTTTTAATTTGCTGAAAATGCAACAAATTTCCTAGGTTAAAATTTACCAAAAAGTAATGCACTCCAGCTGATATTCAAATTACCTTACCAACAAAAAAATGGGAGGGGGGAAATTGAGGGGCACGTCAAAACACAAGACCAAAATTTAATTGTGCAAAAAGTTCTCTTATGGAAAAAATGTGTTGTAAAGGCCGGTGCAAAAAACGGGGAGCGAATTCCAAGCAATTCCGAACCCCACCCCTCCACCCCTGGAAACTAAAAACCAAACACAACCTGCTGCATCAGAGGATAGCAATAAATCAGGGCAAATCCTTGGCGGGGGAAGGAGGGAGCTCTCATCTCTTCCGGCGGCAGGTGCGCTTGTGCTCGGCGTGCCAGTGCTCCTGCTGGCACTTGATGGAGCAGTAGGACGTGTTCCAGCAGCAGTGATACATGGCCTCCTCTTCACAGTTGTAGCACTGGGGCAAGGGAAGGGGGGGAAACGGGGGAATTACAACCACACACACCACTGCTTCCTTGCTTCCCTGGCAGCTGCCCTCTATGGGCCCTATGCTCACCTTCAAGGACTTCATCGTTGGTGGGATCATTTTTTGGAAAACATAGGAATACTAGCTGGGCTGGTGCAGAGTATCTGCGCCTCTAGCCGCCAACCGCCGCCATAGCTGCCCCCCCCGCCGCACCCCTGCTGCTCTCTCCCGCCGTGTCAGCCCGTCCTCCCGCCACCATTTTCTCCCTCCCCTGCCTGCTCCCCACCATCACCGTCGTCACCGCCATTTTGCTCACACACCCCTCTAAATTCTCACGAGAGCTGCCACACATGGGATTAGCCACTGGTACGTCTTAGGGAATTAAATATAAAGACAGGAAACGGCCTTATACCGAGCCAGAACATTGGTCCACCTAGCTCACTACTGTCTGTGTTGACTGGCAGCGGCTCTCCAGGGCTTCAGATAAGGATCTTTCCCAGCCCTACCTGGAGATGCTGCCAGGGAACTTCTGCATGCAAAGCAGATGCTCTGCCACTAAGCTATAGTCCTAGTTCAAGGGTGGGCAAATTTGGCCCTCCAGCTGTTGCTGAACTACAACTCCCATAATCCCAAACCACAATTTATTGTGGCTGGGGAAGATAAGCTGCTGTTGGCCCTCCAGCTGTTGTTGAACTCCCATAATTGGAAACCACACTGATAAAGCTAAACATACTGTGATGGAGAAATAGTGAAGTCCATTGTACGGAAAGCAATATAGTCTATTTCAAACAAATCCACAATGGTGACCCGGTGAGCTCCGTTTCGATCTTGGTCTTTGTCAAAGGGAGAATAATCTTAGAGAAGTTCCATGAACTTGACAGCACTAGTCCAAATGCTCCAGAATCCAATAATGTGTACAGCCAGCCACCTCTATTACTTCTTAAAGATTTACTAAGAGAACCAACTTACTGAGATATTCTAATAAGGCAAAAAGCTACTTTTTAAACTTTATTAGATGCTTTCTACCTTATTAGAATGACTCAGTAAGTTGGTTCTCTTACTAAATTTTTTAGAAGTAATAGAGGTGGCTATACACATTATTGGATTCTGGAGCATTTGGACCAGTGCTGTCAAATATCGCAATACATGTAGCTTTATCAATGTGATTTCCAACTGTCATCTTTGGTTGAACTCTGAACTAAACTGTTATATACTCTTCATTATATGGCTTGTGCATAACATGATGGGGATCTAATTGTTTCTTATACTAAGTCAGACCATTAGTCCATCTAGCTCAGTATTGTCTACAGCAGGACCAAATAAGTTAGATCCTCCTGCAGATGCTGGACTACAATTCCTATCATCCCTCATTATTGGCCGCTTGGGATTATGGAAGCTGTAGTCCAAAAACAGCTGGAGGGCCAAAGTTGTGCAGTCCAGGTCTACACTGACCGGTAGAGGCTCTCCAAGGTTTCATGGAGAAGTATTTCCCAGATCTTCTTGGAGAGCCAGGGATTGAACCTTGGGCCTCCTGCAAGCAGAGCAGATGCTCTCTCACTGAGCTACATTCCCTCCCCAAGGATTGCAAGACTGATGCTGCTACGCTCAAGAGAACTAGCACCTCCCAAACCAGAACTGTGTTCAGGAGGAGATGAAAGGTATACCTATAGGATGTGACCTCTGGTGGTTATTCCAACCATGCAAGTGATGAGGATGTATATGTGAATGCGGCCCCTTGGTTTCCTAGAGCTCTGACATCCCAGCATTTCTTTTTTAGGCTCCTGCTCTTATAGGCTGCCCCTTCCTATGGGAGAGGAGAGCTGGTCTTGTGGTAGCAAGCATGACTTGTCCCCTTAGCTAAGCAGGGTCCACCTTGGTTGCATTTGAATGGGAGACCAGAAATGTGAGCACTGTAAGATATTCCCCTCAGGGTATGGAGCCGCTCTGGGAAGAGCAGAAGGTTTCCAATTCCTTCCCTGGCTTCTCCAAGATAGGGCTGAGAGAGATTCCTGCCTGCAACCTTGGAGAAGCCACTGCCAGTCTGTGTGGACAATAGTGAGCTAGATGGACCAAGGGTCTGACTCAGTATATGGCAGTTTCCTATGTTCCATGGCTACAGATCACTGGAAGCAGAACTTAGAGCCTCTTCCCACACTAGTTCTTGTTCTGAAGAAGAGTGTCGGGGAAGGGAATACCAGATGTGGACTATGATGAGTTCTCACCATTCACAAGTCTCGATGACAGACCCAGGTCCAATCCAATCTAGGATGGCAAGGCCTAAGGGGCACCAAGGACGTGACGCAAGGCCAAACCATTTCAGCAGAGTCCTTCATCACACATTTAACACCACATTTTTCTTGCCTTGCCTTTCCATCCATATGGGAGCACAAGGCTGCTCACAACCAATGACAAAATACATCCAGAAAAAAGGCAAGGCCAACAAAGCAAAAAAGGAATAGCAAACACTGTCCTTATATTACAGGTGGCCCTGGAATCTCATGGGTTTATCTTCCGCAGTTTTGCCCTTTTGAAGGCAACTTCTCTGTATACAAATTTAGTTATTGCGGGGGTGGTTTCAGTCTTCCATGGGGTTTTCTGCTTGGCAAACCCCTTTAACTGTTAAATCCCCAACCAGAACTACCTACAAGAACTAAACTTGTGTACAACGAGCAGCCCATGTCGCTGGGATAACCCCTTTTAAAAATCTCCAGTAGCCCATAGGATTTAAAATTTAAACCTCTTTGAGCAGCTGAGAAGCAGTGCAGGCTGTTCAGAAGGATTTACATCTTAAATCCCCAAACCCTTTGAGCCACTTCTCAGGAACTTAACCCCATTTTCTGGGTTAAGGTTAAGCTTTGAATATCACAGTTTTAACTTTTGCTGTATTTTCCTGGAACTTTACTCCCATGATACTCAAGAGTCTGCTGTATTATAATTTGCTTTTTACAAGTCTATGGTGTGGTCACATTTGGAAGACTGGCTGAGATCCTGGCTAACAAAATGAGGATGGAGTGGGAGGCTGCGTCCTCAGTCAGAGGCCTCTCCAGTAATAAGAGTGTGTGTGCATGGGAGAGGGGAAGCAATCTTTGCTGATCTTCCTGCCTGCCTCTGGAAGTGCTCTGGGCCTTCCAAAATTATGTCCCTGAGCGTCACGCAGCAAGAAGCAGGGAACTGCTTTCCCTCCCCTGCACACCTCCATTAGTAGAAAAGCCTCCTGCTGCAAAGACACAGCTCCCAGTACGTCCTCACTTTCTTAGTCAGGATCTCAGCCACTGTGTGCAATTCTGGTCACCCCATCTCAAAAGGGATATTATAGAGCTAGAAAAAAGTGCAGAAGAGGACAACCAAAGCCATCAGGGGGCTGGAGCACCTTCCTTATGAGGAAAGGCTACAGCATTTGGGGCTTTTTTGGTGAGGAAAAACAGAGACAAAGAGGGGACCATAATTGAGGCTTATAAAATTATACATGGTGTGGGGAAAGCGGATTTTAAAACGGGATTTTTCCTCTCACAATAGTACAACCAAGGTTCATCCAATGGAACTGAATGGTGGAAGATTTAGAATGGGCAAAGAAATACCTCTTCTTGCATATTTAACCTATGGAATTCACTGCCACAAGATGTGGTGATGGTCACTAGCTTAGATGGCTTTAAAAGGAGAGTAGACAAATTCAGGGACAAATTCAAATCTAACAGTAGCTACCGGTACTAGCTGCAATGGCTATATGCGACCTTCAAGTTCAGAGGCAGCATGCCTTTGAACACTAGTCGCTGGGGAACAATGGCAGGAAAGGGCCATTTGCCTTCATCTCCTGCTTCTGGGCTTCCCAGAGGCATCTGGTGGGCCCCTGTGGGAAACAGGATGAATAGATATGCCTTTGTCCTGAACCAGCAAGGCTCTTATGTTCCTGGGGCAGCGTTGGCAAACAGATAAATAACTGCATGCAGACCTCTAATATAAACTGACAACTGTACAGAGAACAAGCAAAAAATGCTCAACAATAGGGAGAAATCTGACTCAACTATGGCAAAAAAAGAAGAAAGAAAGAAAGAAAGAAAGAAAGAAAGAAAGAAAGAAAGAAAGAAAGAAAGAAAGAAAGAAAGAAAGAAAGCACGGCAGGAAAAAAGAAAGCACGGGGGAGTCCTAAAACGGCTGCGTCGCAAAGCAACTGGAAGACAATATTCAGGAAGAAGAGAAAGCAGTTGATGCTTCCAAGGCTGCAAGCACAACGCCCGCAGAGGAGATGGAGGGGTGTGGGGGAGGGACGCTTTCCCGGTGCCCTCAGTGCATCTCTGGAAGCAGGCCCCTGCTCACGCCCCAGAGCCTCTCCCTCAGTCCCTACAAATGCCCCTCGAGGCAAGGCTCAGTGCGGCTCGACCCGTGCTTACCCACTGCTTCTTCTTGGTCTGGGAAATCAGTTGCTTGTGCTGACTGGCTATCTTCTTCACTTCTTCTAAAAACTCCTCTTTGCACTTCTCCTTGACCTGCTTTGTCTTTCTGTCACATTCAGTTTGCATGTTTGCAACAGCTTTGTTCACAGCCTGCCTTTTCTCCTCCTCCATATCTGTGCGCAGCTACGGATAAAAGAGACAGGCGGGTGAGTGTGTGGGTGTCGGTTCCCCCCACCCCCTCTCCTTCCAAATGCCACCACACAGGAGAGACAACCTGCTGCAGCTGTTCTGAGAAGGAACGCTTAAATCCTCACACGCTTATCAATGCAGAATGGACCCCGCCCCCTCAATCCACACTGCCCCCATGCTTATCTTCACGGATCATGCCCTGGCAGTCCAGGCTACGGTCGGGAGTGGCAGGCATTAGCAGGGGCACGGTCACTCCACGGCCCGTAGAGTCTGGCTGCATGGAGCCAGCCCTGGCATTTCCCCAGACTGGATCTGCACTGGTGCAAATCAGCTGCTCGGCAGAGGTGCACCTGACCTGCACAACCTGGACTGCGGGTGGATGCACCCTGGGGCTTCAGCATCTGCAGTGTTGTTTGTGTTTTTGGTTTGTTTGTTTTTTAGGTGGGGGGTGTTGCCACTGTGTCCTTCTCCTTCAAGAGGCACATTCTGTGGCAGGGGACCAGCCTGCAGTATCCTTGACAGAAGGTGCAGACACCAGCTTAGAAAAATCATGAAATTTCTCCCAGTTCAACAGTCAGCTGTAATAACCCTTGTGACATTTTGCACAGAACAACAAATTGAACTGAAGATTAGAATTACCATTTAAAAACAAACACCTGATTTTGTCCAGTTCAAACAGCCTCAGGAAAGATTATTCCCTCCTGGCCATCCCTGCTCCTCACATTCTAGAATTCCTGGATGACCCTTGTGGGAGTCGGGTCACGGCTTTATGGGATCAACTAGTATTTTTAAGCCCGTTAAAATAACGGGCGCCAGAACCGTTTTTTTTTTGTTTTGTTTCCTTTATTCCTTCTCCCTCTCTCTCGCCCTCCTCTCCTTCCTTTTATTTTTTCTTTCTCTCTCTCTCTCCTTTCCTTCCTTTCCTCTCTCTCCCTCTCCCTCCTTTCCTTCCACATCTTCTCACTCCCATCTTTCTGTTTTCTTTCTCTTTTCCTCTTTTCTTTCTTTAACGGGCTCGCTCTTTGGGGCTGGCTGCTCTTCCCTCCCTTCTGTCCTTTTTTTGTCCTTCTCCCTCACTCCTTTCTCCTTTTTCTTTCTTCTTCCTTCCTTCCTTACTCTCTCTTTCGGGTGTTTTGGCGGGCAGGGGGTATAGTGCTTAGTGTAAACTTTGTGTGTGTGTGTGAGAGAGAGCGGAGATGAGAGCGGGGAGAAGAGACCGGCCCAGACCCGGTGTCGCTGTCAATCATTACCCACCCGCCTCTGCCGTCACTGCCCTCCCTGGTCCACGCTTCTTATTCGTTTTAGCGGCAGGGCTGGTCCCGCCGCTGCCGCATCTGCCCTCCCCAGTTTGTGTTTGTTATTCTTTGTTTTTGCGGCAGGGCTGGTTCCGCTGCTGCCGTCTCTGCCTTCCCCTGGTCTCAGCTGCTCCTCATTCATTTAAGTGGCAGGGCTGGTTCCGCTGCTGTCACCTCTGCCCTTCCCAGTCCCCGCTTCTCCAACTTTTGCGCCGAGAGTCAACATGGGCGCCATTATGTTTCCGCCGCTGCGGATGGGCCGGTCTCTTCTCCCAGCTCTCATCTCCCTGCCGCTGCAGTTTTGTATTCCCGCCGTTGCCGTCTCTGCCCTCCCGGTCCCCCCGCGGGCCCGTCTTTTTTCCCTTCTCTTTTCTCGGCTTTTTTCCCCCCTCGCTGCCGCCTCAGCCCTCCCGGTTCCCCCGCTGCCGCCTCTGTCCTCCCGGTCCCCCTGCTGCCATTTTTGCCCTCTCCGTAGGCAACATGTTCTCAACATGGCCGCCCGTGTCTTGGCGGCTGTATCTTTCTCGGACGTTCTGGGCATGCGCTCTGCACATGCCCAGAACGGCCGAGAAAGACACGGGCCGCAATGACACGGGATCACGCTTTAGCTCTTTATTATAGAGGATTATACTCTGAGCAGAACTGCCACATCGAAAAGACACACTCATTAATGGTTTTATCCCCCCTTTAAGCATGCTGCAGCACCACCACTTCGATTTATATAGCTATTTAGAGTGACCAAAGCAATCATTTAAGCAATCTGTACAATTGTCTGGTAACGTAGGCCATTTTTATTTACGTATGGCTGGGGAGGGGTGGAGCTGAGGTTTGCCTAAATGCAGCCAGCTCCTGGTTGAATCCTTGTTCAAGCAAGATTTCAACCAGTGTTCCCTCTAACAGGAATTCCTAGATGTTGCTGACTACAACTCCCATAATCCCCAAGCAAAAGCTATTGTAGCTGGGGATTCTGGGAGTTATAGTCAACAACATCTGGGAATCCCTGTTATTGGGAAGACTGATTTCAACCAGGGGACTTTTTAGAATACAGTTCTCCCTACATGTAGTATCTTGTATCAGCCCCCTTTTACAGATAAACATACAAAGCTGCCTGCTACTGAGTCAGACCACTGGTCCACTTAGCTCAGTTTTTTATGAATACGATGACAGATATTTATATACCACTTTTTAACAAAAGATCCCAAAGTGGTTTACATTTAAATGAATGAATGAATGAATGAATGAATGAATGAATGAAATGGCTCCCTGTCCCAAAGAGCTCAAAATATAAAATATAAGATACATATTTCTATATATACTAGCTGACCCCACACAGAGCATCTGTGCGCTCTTTGCGGCCGGCGGTTACCTCCCTCCCCCACCTTCTTCCCCAGTCTCCACTTCCAGGCCCAGCACCTCTCCTCCCCACTGCCACTTCTGCCCCCAATTCTCTCCCCCCCGCCACCTAGGCCTTGCCTCCGCGGCTGGGCTGGGCCCACCACTGCCTCTGGCCTCTGTGGCCAGGCCTGCCGCCGCCGTAGCAACCAATCTTCCTGGGTGCGCCTCAGCCAATCAGGCCTGTCCACCGCCCAGCCAATCATCTGGGTGCTGGGATGCACATTCCAAGGCACACCCAGAAGAATTAATATAATAGATTGTCTATCTTATATATATAAAATATATATAAAATATAAGATAGACACCAGCAACATATTTTATATTATATAAAATATAAGATAGACACCAGCAACAGACACTGGAGGGATGCTGTGTTGCAGATGGATAGGGCCAGTTGCTCTCCCCCTGCTAAAAAAGAGAAGCAGCATAAAAATTATCTACACTGCTGGGCAGCAGGTCTCCAGGGTTTCAGTCAAGGGTCTTTTCTGGCTTACCTGGAGATGCCAGGGATGGAACTCAGGGACTTCAGAATCTGCTGCGGAGATACAGCCCCTCCTCTATACAGGTCTTCTCCACAAGGCTGAAGACTCTTGGGATGGGGCTGTAAGCATCTGCTTTGCATGCAGAAGGACCCAGGTCAGTCCCAGGCACTCTAGGTAGGGCTGGGAGAAACTCCTGCCTGCAACCTTGGAGACTCATGGCCAGTCAGTGTAGATCATTCTGAGCTAGATGGACCAATGGTCTGATTTGGTACAGGTGGATCTCGTTATCCATGGTTTTGACACTCATGGTTTTGTGTATCTATGGTCGGGCAATATACACCTGAACTTGTTATCGGCAGTATGCAGTTTCACATATCCGTGATTTTCAGCAGCGCAGTTTTGCCCTTTTGTGGTCGTGCTCTTGCTGCATGTGCTCATGGGTTGTGAGAGGAGCTTGGAAGAGGACAGTGGAGTGCTTTGGTCTTCATGTTAGAGTTTGTTCTGCTTCTAAAAGCCATTTGGGGTAGCCTTTGGTATCCTTAGGGAGCCATTGGGAGCATCTTTTGAGCCATTCCTGCGGAGCTTCTTGGAGCCATTTTCTGGAGCCTTTTGCAGCATTGCGCTGCCCTCGTAAGATGCTAATTATCACTTTTATAATTTTAATTTTGATGAAGTTTTATTTAATTAAAAATTCAAATTAAAAATTAATTTTAATTTTGATCATTACAGCCCTGTATTATTTAATTTAAGTTGCAATTAAAATCCAATTTAAATTAAAAATTGATTCTAATTATCCATTGAAAATTGATTCTCCTCTCACTCCTTGTGTCTCACACACTCCTCTGTGTGCCTTTACTTGAAATTGATTTAATTTTGTGCTGCCTCTTTGGCCAACCTACCAACCAAACAGGCCAGGGGCTTGTGCTGCTAAGTGCTGGACTTCAACTGTGGGGTGAGGAAGCTTCATGATTACAAATTACTGGAGGAGGTGGGGGACATTACTGGAGGAGCTAGAGAGTGGGAGAGCGGAAGGCCTGAGGTGGCCAAGGTACAGTGCTGTGTTCCATCTTTTCTGCTTTTATCCTGTCTTTTCAGGGATTTTTCGGTCATGTTCCTAACCTAACCCTGCAATGCCCACTGACTTAAGTTTTCATTATTCACAGTTTCGTTATCTGCAGTTGTAGGCTGAAACACAACCCTTGTGAATAACGAGGGCCACCTGCATAAGGCAGCTTCCTGTGTTCCTAGGGAGAGGGTGTCTCTTCTTGTCTTAGAGCCCCAGCTTTAGAAGAGTTTTCCTGCACAGAGATGAGCCAGTGCCTAACTCTCATATGTGAAACAGCAACTGCATTTTGAAGAAGAAGAAGAAGAAGAAGAAGAATGATGGTGGTGGTGGTGGTGTACCACGGGCTCGCTACAACAATAACAACAAATATTTATATATCACTTTTCAACCAAAATTCTCAAAGTGGCTTACATAAATAAATAAGATGGTTCCCTGTCTCCAAACGGTTCACAATCTAAAAGAGCTAGATTGTGAAAAGAACCACTGAAGAAAAGCTCTGCTGGGGTTTGATAGGGCCAGTTGCTTACCCCTTGCTAAATATGAGAGTATCACCACTTTGCTCAGTGAGCAAAGTCACTCACTTTATCCTCATAACAATCCTGTGAGGTAGGTTAGCCTGAGAAAAGGTGACCAGCCCAAGATCACCCAGTCAACGTTGTGGGGATTTGAACCCAGGTCTCCCTTGTTCTAGTTTAACACTCTGACCACTACACCACACTGGCTCTCAAGTGAATGATGGCGTGCAATCAGGATTAGCACCTTCGCAGCCAAACCTAGTAAATCGGAGTTACCTTCTCAAGAGCTTCTCGCACAACCCTCTCCGTCTCCCTCTTGTGATCGGCCTTGATTCTTTCTTTGAAGTCGCTGAAGATTTTGGTGTACTTGTCATGGCACATGTTTTGACACACTCCATCATTATTGGTCTGGGTGCTCCGATGCAGCATTTTTGGAGAAGAGGCACTTAACTTCTTGGTCTGGGTTGAGACTGAAATTTTTTCAATAGGCTGAGGCATGGTGGGAATTTCCTGGCTTGAACTAACAGCTTCAGTTTCAGGCTCTGGCTCCTAGGAACGACCAACAAGAATGACTCATCTTAATGGCCAGCTGAAGATGACCACAGCCACCTGCATCCCCAGAGATAAGGACTGGAATACGTTAGAGCAATGTATACATTAGGTATGAACATATCCTTACATACCCCTCTGAAAACAAAGGGCTAATGCTATACAGCATTATAGAGCTACAATATTTAACAGAGATCACCAGGCCAGCTGTTGTCTAACTATCTAATAAGGGCAGAAAGAAATCACAGGTTGGTGTAGGAGTTAGCTATACAGTAACAATAAGCATTGTAGTCTTCCAAAAAGAAAAACTAGATAACTCTGACTTTGACTACACATAAATTAGCAATGGTTTATGAAACTGAGCAGATAAATAAATCCTTACAAATGCATTATATATGCACATATATATTTAAATATAACTCTTCTATAGAATGCACAAAGGCCTGGTACAGGTGTAACACTGCCAATCTCTTAGCCATGGTTAGGAGATGGAGCAAGCTGAAGTTTTGCATGCTTCCATCCTCATCTTCCTGCCTTTTACAAACACGTTCCCAACCCTGGTTTCAAACTCTCATTAAGAAGGGAACCCTGGTTTGTGTTAACCATGGTTAGCACCAATTCAAATGTAATGCAAAATCATGATAAAGGCAACGCAAAGAGGAGGGATTACATGAGCCCTTGGCCTGCTCTCCACTTCTTAAGCATGGTTAAGAGATTGACAGAGTTATGTCTGCACCAAGACACGGAATATTACATAGACTATTACATGGAAGCTTTTGCTTTCTGTTCAACTAAGTGACAAAATGAATATTGCTTTTTGGAATCCATTCCTAATGAAATGTCAGTATGTTGTACTTATATTAAAAAGTAAAAAAAATTAAAAGTAAAAATCAAAGAGTAGAAGAAAGGTCCAATCAGAGAATATAGGTAAACGTGCAAGACCAATTAGAGCAGTTTTTTGGTAATGTAATCCTATAAAACAGCTCAGCTGTTCAAAGTGTTCAATCACTTCTAATATTTACATGCGGGACTGCTTCAAATGTCACATGGAACACAGTTAAATTCTGGTTCCATGCAATGTCTCAAAGTGTTGGAAGAACATCTTCCTCTTTCCCTTGTCCACATGAACCTTGGAAGAATTCTATTTTTGACAAACCTAGACTGGTCATGGTTTTTGATCGAACTCATTTTGGTTTATTCTAACCAACTTCCTTGAAATAAACCAAAATCTGAACACAAGGTCTGAAGTGGATTTCCAAGCTCAGTTTTTGTCAAGGAAGTTGATTAGAACCAAATAGAATAAAACTAATAGGTCAGTTTGAATGTTAGGATCCCTCTTGATTTGTTTATAAATCTGCCAAGGCTTGTGTGGGCAGGGAAAGAGGGAGCACATTTTCAAGGCGTGGGGACTTTGCACAGAAACAAGATTTAATTGTGGTTCCATGTAACACCTGAAATGTTGAATAATAGTGGGAACAATCAGAAAGAAATGATATAATTTGTGATTTTGTTCTGCCTTATCCTCAGGTGCAAGTATAAAAGATTATGCTGTTCCTTACTTCCTTTTTGGGTTCCACACTTTGATTACGTCTTCCTTTCTTTGCTCTTGGTTCCTGAGTAACCTTCAGCTGGAGATATTTTTGAAGAAATAAGACAGAATTAATTCAAGTGCCCTAACACAGTAGTTCAGAACTGCTGATCAGAACTGCCTGTTAATGCATTAGACAGACATCATTAGCATGGCTGTGGGTATTCCACATCTTTGCAAGGCTGACAGGTAAGCACAGAATCTGGTATCTCATGCATCATCTGGTAACCAGAGAATGCCACGTTTGTTTTTTTACATCAGATTTCAAGCTCCTCTTGTACCTCCGGAGAAAAGCTTAAAACCACATGCTTGGTGAAAACTCAGAAGACAGAGGTGGAACAAAGTAGGAACTGAAGGACTGTCACACAGAAGGCGCAGACTTGTTTTCTGTTGATCCTGAGGACAGGGCCAGAACCAATGGATTGAAACTACAAGGAAGCAGATTTAGGCTAGACATTAGGAAGAATTTCTCAACTGTAAGAGATGTTCAACAGTGGGACAGTTTGCCTTGTGCAGTGGTGGACTCTCTCTTGCTGGAGGTTTGGAAACAGAGACTGGATATTCATTTGTCAGGGATGCTGCCACAGTTTCCTGTACTGAGCAGGGGGCTGAACAAGACCACCTATGAGGACCCTTCCAAATCTAAAATTTTATGAACATGTGGCATAACAGTTTTTTGCTCCCTCTCCCCTCTACTATTTTTCAGTGTCTGGTCTTACAGCTGATCAGAGCCCCAGATCTACCTACACTCTTCTCTTTCATTCTCCTAGTCCTTGCCCAGACTGTTCAAATTCTTTGGGAATCAATTGTCTTGGAAACAAAAGCATTATTTTAATTTTTATTTTAAACCGTTTGTTTTTATCCCATGAAATTATTTTACATGCTTTTATTCTGTGAAATTGATTCAAATGTTTTTACCGTTTTAGATTTGTTTTAAATTGTGTGCACTGCCTAGAAATACACATATCAGGTGGTATATCTACAATAAATTATGCAAAATTAGCAAATATATGCAAACTTGCTAAATGGCCAGAATTTATTTGGGTTACAAAAGGTGGGGTTTTCCTTGGAGATAGAATTTGGTGCAGAATTTGCCTGTTTTGGGCAGAACCTGAAATTTACGTGTTTCGGGCAGAACCCTAAGCAGCAGGAAGATTCTTCCTTGTTCTAGAAGACTGCAGCAGAGGCCTGGCTTTGTGTGCATCCACAAGCTGTCAAATGAAGGAAGGAAGAGTTTTGCAGGACTGCTCACCTGCTCGTTGCTGGTGGAGGAGATGCTGGACTCTGCTTCCTCCTCTCCTTTATCCTCATTCTTCGATTTCCAGAATCTTCCATCCCGGAGGAAACGCTGGTGCAGCTCTAGCTCATCACATGCCTTTTTCCAGCCCATGCTGCGCTTCACATGCAGTCGATGGATATTCACTGTGATGTCCTGGATATTTTCTGAAGGGATCCAAGCCCTGCACAATGCGGATTTAAAGACACATTGAAGAAGGCTCAAATGCATGTTATATACAGTATATAAATATCTGTCATATTCATTATATTCATATAAATAATCTAGGGCAGTTTTCATAGGAATATTCCTTATACCAAGAGTCTGTAGAATTGCAAGCAAGCGTGCACGCACACGCACACTGTAAAACCTTTTGTCTGCATTCCCACACATGCACAATTTTCATTTCATCCTAGCTTTCATTTGCTTTTACTACTTTAAGCTACTAGTCCATTCGGTTGTGGCCATAGGCCTGAAAATATGCAGGCAGTGTCTGAAAAAGCTTGCAAGGTTCAGACAGAGATGCCAGCCACCTTCCCAATCGCGATGGCAGGGGACTCTTGTCCCTGTGGTATGATTCTTGCCAGGTGCCAAATGAGTGGGAAGGAGCTTGGGTCTGCCCATGTAGCTGTGCTATTCATATGTAGCAGGACACTGCTGTGCGGGACCACAGCACAGGGAAGTAGCATCCACGCTGCTCTGGCTATATACCTTTTATATTTGAACCTCCACTTGCTCCTTTCTACCTAAGAAGGAACACATTTTGCATGTAGGAGGTTTCCAGGTTCAATCCCTGGTATTTCCAGTAATATATATATTAGGTATCAGAGCTGCAAAAGACCACTTCCAGACACAACCTCCTTGGGAAGCTGCTGCCAATCAGACTAGTCAGTGCTATGGAATGACCAACAGTTTGATTCACTACAAGGCAGCCTTACATAATAACTATCTGTCATTCGACATTATCTATCCATCTGCCACAACACAATAGTGAATCAAAAAAGAAAAGAAGAAGAAGAATCCAAACTGAATAAGATCTCAGGCTCTATGTAATCACAAAATTGGCCTATACTGGCCTATACTCAGACTCATGCTGTGCTAACGTAATGCCGTTGTGCTAGTGCTAAGAATGGAGTGTCCGTTTCAGACAAGCTCTTGCACTAGCAGAAGGCTGCTACCCTGAATGTGTCCCCGAGAAGCTCTTCCACTAGTGGTTTTGCAACATTCCAGAGCACAATTTTATTACATATGCGCAACTTTTAAAGTATGTACTCTCATTGTGCTAGTGCAATATCAGCCGAGGTATCAGTCAACACAATGATTTGTATAAATTACCATAGATGCAGACATTTTGTCTTTTTGACACAGGATTTGTGCTTCCTTGGGTTTTTTTGACACCATATATAGGTTTTTGTTTTTTTTTTAAAGAACAATTACCTGATAGTAATTTAAAACTTCCAGCATTTCTGTGTATGAAATGTATTGCCAGAGGGTATTTGCCAGGCAAGAAGTCTTCCTTCCTTCCTTCCATTCAATTTGCATACTGCCCTTCCAAAAATGGCTCAGGGCCGTTTACACAGAGAAATAATAAATAAGTAAGATGGATCCCTGTCCCCAAAGAGCTCACAGTCTAAAAAGAAACATAAGATAGACACTAGCAACAGTCACTGGAGGTCCTTCCTGTCTTAGAAGGATACAACGAGCAGCCTGGCTCGGTAGGGCCAGTTCAGGGTCTGAGAACTTGCTTCCTGCTGTTCATCAGCTGAACTACTACAACCTTGCCAGGCATGACATCCTCAGGCCCTGGACTGGCCCTGCTGAGCCAGGCTGTTCACTGGATCACCCTAGGACATAAAGGCTTTCTGCCTGGGCTTGGGCTTTGCTTCAGCTTCAAGGTTGTTTTGATCCTGTTTTCTGCTTGACTGGATCCCGATGCTGGCTCTGACTTTCAGTCTGTCTCCTGATCCTGATTTGTCTGCTTGGCTTCAACTCTGATTTGAGCTTGTGACCCTGGCTCCTGGTTGGTCGGCTCAACTATGACCCTTGGTTTCAGCATTGGCTTCAGGCTTCACTTCCTGACCCCAGTTCCTGGTCTGTTCCCTTGCTTCTAGTTCTCTGCTGGGCTCTCCCAGTCCTGACATGAGGCTCTCACATCCTCCAGTGGCTGCTCATGACCCAATGTGGACAGTGTTCTGCCCTCTGTGGAATGGTTCTATGCAACCCTCATCTCTTGCTTTGCCTCTAAGCACAATCCAGTTGTGTTGTGCAACAGGGAGAGAGACCTGTTATGTAAAGTGAACTCCTTAGACAAGGCAGACCTCTTTGCAGTTCCAACCACTAAAGACATCTGAATTTGTATGTGCCTAGAATGCCCCACAATGATAAGTACAGTTCTTTTATTCAGACTGCTGTTTGGAGAACTAAGACAGACAGACTTAAAAAGTCTTGTTCTTTTATTTAGAAGACAAAGAGCATCCCTGTGGCTCTTGGAATCTCATGTGCGTTGCTTGGCAATCTCTGAGATTTGGTTTTGAGAGTTCTAAGATCATGCAAGTGGATGTGACAAAAGCATGTTCCACAAAGTTTGCGATTATTTCAGCTGGGTTTCAGGAAATGAGGTATGCTCCTCAGAAGCTGCGAGAATGAAGATACCTCTGGTGGTGATGGCCAAAAAAGCGAACGTCAACTTGATTGTCCTCTTTCTGCATGACTTTGGCAGGCCAGAATCCAAAACCTTTCATTTTAGCCCAAACCAGCTCATGATTGGGTATCTGGGAATTAAAGAAACATGGCACACATTTATATCCGTATTTTGGGTTTGGGAGTTTGAATATTAATATTTCAATCACATAACCAAAATAGAATTTGCCTATTATTATTATTATTATTATTATTATTATTATTATTATTATTATTATTTCTTGTTTACACAGTAAGACAGATGTTATTGTTTTTGTTATTGTTATTAATATTATTAATTCAATTTCTATACTGCCCTTCCAAAAAACGGCTCAGGGCAGTTTATACAGAAAAATAATAAATAAAAATAAGCCCATGACAGTGTTCAACTATGTCTTATATACAGGCATCATAAGAATTGGCCTAACAGCTCAATCCTAAATACTCTTGCCAACATATTGTGTTTTGGGACATTGTGGTGGCCCATATCCAATACTATTACTATTAATTGTAGCAGTAGCAGCAGCAGCAGATATGATATGTCACTTTTCAACAAAAAAAAGTTTGTTAAGAAGTTTACATAGAAAATGAATAATAGTAAGAAGACGGTCCCATCTCTAAAAGGGCTCAAAATCTAAAAAGAAACATAAGGTAGACACCAGCACAGTCGCTCGAGGGATGCTGTGCTGGGGCTGAATCGGGCCTGCTGCTCTCCCCTGCTTAATATAAAGAGAATCACCACTTGAAATGTGCCTCTTTGCCCAGTTAGCATGGTTTATACATCATCACTTCTGCAGTGCAACATCAAGTCTAAGGATTAGGTTGCGAGTTTAAATGTAAGACGTCTTGTTTAATTTGGCTTGAAAATAAGTAACACATTCCAAAGTCCAACAGGGGCTCTGATGCACATATGGAGTTCCATATCCTTGGGCATACCTGCTCCCCTGTAAATGGGAAACGCTTTGTGTGCAGCAGGAAGCTGCCACATTAGAGCCAAAGCTATGATCCAAGTCCAGAATGGGTGCATCTGAATGTTTACAGGTATTTGTTTCCAACACCTGGTATTCAGAGGTGACCTGCACATGAAGTTTCCACAGAGTCCTCAGACCTATGTATAATGAATTTGCCGACTGCTTTTAAGAAGCCATTTAAGTTGCTATCAGTCACTGCATCCTGTGACAGTAAATATCAGATATTAATTGCAAGTTGTGTGAAGAACCAATGTGACAATGTAAACTTACACAAGGGTAGCAGAACCAATTGTCAGGACGCGCATTCGATAAATAAAAACAGTTCTTGCAAAGCTGAAGTTCATCCAGCTGAAAAAAAAGAAAACGGTCTCAATGATAGATTCTCTGTGATGCTGGAGAATAAACTAAAAAAGATTTTCATGCTGTCCTTTGCGCTTAACAGAATCATATTAGTCATACAAACAAAGCAAAGGTTGACCTTACAATATAAACTAGCCTTATAAATAAAAATAAGTGTTTTATTTAGCTCCTTTGATATTCTGAATAAACCATATATGGGAATAATTTACAAGGATTTTTAAAAGCCCAGAATAATTTGACTATGGAAGCAAAATATATCAGTGGTGACTATAATAATTAAGTTGTTGTGATTCTTCAATTTAATCAAGAATATGGCTTTTAGGCTTGAATCAGTCAGATAATGACAAACACCTCTGGTCTAGATATGTGCAAACACACCAGGCTGATCTAAAACACCACTCCTAATTTCTTCTTTCCATTAACTAATCAGCTACTTCTCACACACTGAACTATAATTTTAAAAAGTGCTTGAAAATAAATTGGCAGTTTTACTGTTCTGTTTGCATGATTTCTAAAACCCAGCTATGTCAACAAGTGACAGCAATTTGGAACCCACAGCGATTTTGAAAGACAGAATGGTAGATAGGTTTGCTAAGACATATTATTAAAGCTTAAAAGTGTAAAATTCAGAAAGCACACAAAAGCATCTAACTCATGGCCATTAATACTGCATTAAGTGCAACACTGAGATTTCCTTATTTCCTGGGCAGCTTGCCAGATGAATGAAACGACAAAAGGACTGTCTACTCCCATATGAATCTGCCTAGGTATTAAGATCATTATTAGGAACCCAACTCTGGGTGCCCCCACCTTCTGAAGAGAGGTGGATGATCACCAGGAATACGACCTTCTCAATGGTGGCACCTCTCCCTTCCCTTATCACTATTCCCGGTTCTAAACGTGATGACCGTTGGGCTCTTGATGGGATTGCTGCCGCCAGGAAACACTGTTCTTATTTAACTGTTTTGGTTTGGTTTTTAAAACACTTTGTAAGCCACTTTGAAAATATTTTATTGGAAAGGCAAACTAAAGATGGTCTAAAGATTAATAAATTTAGAAACGGACAGGTGATTATCCTGAAACTAAATGGAAATGCCTGTCACCTATCTTGCTAGATGTCTCTTACCTCATGGCAGGTGTCTTTGTAAAGCATCCTGGCTATATCAGCTTGTTCACTGTCCGCTGTGAATAAAAACCAACTCCGATCACACATACAATACACCGTAACTAAGAATTTGTAGATTGTTCATACAATGATAATATGCAATCTCTTCTTCGTTTCACTTCCTTTGGCTTGAAAACATCACAGGATTTAAGGTAGAGCTGGATACGTTTCTGTCAGTTAACTAGCAGTTTCTGCTCCAATGCTTCACAGCTGCTCAGCACTTTCTCATATTTGTCACACTGCGTTTCCAATGGAAGGAGTGCTATGTGACTGCCCGGGAAAGAGTTTTAAGTTGTTCCGCAACAGCCTCGTCACACCACACTGTCAAGAATGCCTTTCAAGTTGGACAAGAGCCCCGGCAGACCCCTAATGTCAACGTAAGTCTGCCCGTCATGTTGTCCACTGACACCAATGTTCCCTACAGCAATATGTGCAGTACAAAGGAAATGTTCCTAAATGTGCAGCATACTCACAGCCAATTAAGGCTCCTTGGTACACATTCCAGAATATTTAGGCCTTTCATACTGGAGAACACCTGTGTAGCACAGCAAACACCACGGTCACACACAGTGTACCAATATATTGAAGAAGGGATGTTTGCCTCTTCCATTCACTTCGAAGTATGTGACTTGGCTCACTAAGGACACCTTGAGCTATTAGCTCAGAAAACACCTGTCAATCCTGCACCTGTTGCCTCAGTTTGTGGCACACTGTAATTTGGACTGAGCAGGCTGATCTGTAGAGGACTTGGCAGATAGCTGGTCTCGCCAGCGTGGGTTTCATTTGCTTTGATCTCTTCCAACTCTTTATTTATATTCTCAATTCCTTCCTCCCACATTAAGAAGCACACCAACGAAGGGGAAGAGACACAGCTGCAGGCTAATGGTAGCAGCTTCAGATTTGAAATAAGGGCTGAGTTGTAGATCTCTCTGTTTTGACTTTCATGGCAAACATTGCTCTTTCAGCAAGGTCAAACTTTTTTTGGGGGGGAAAGAAGGCAACCTGTTGAAAAGAAGGCAACCTATGTGAGAAGTGGATGTTTCAGAGACTGGTTGCGGAGTGGGGGAAGTAGTTTCCTAAGCCTTTGAGCTATAAGGCTTTGAAACTAGCTCTAAAAGTATTTCTGGAGAAGTTCCGCTACCTCATCTAGCATGGCTGTGCAGTCAGAAGCCCTGCCCTCCTCACAGCCACATGGGATTGTGGGTGAGCTTACATAGGATATATAAAAGGAGGCCAGTTGAATTTTAGCTCAGTTGGGTTGGGCTTCCACAAGTTGGACTAGCTGAGGACTATCAAGTGCACTCAAGCATGAGGCTGGGGAGCATTCTTCAGCCAAGTTCCTGTGGGCTGGCTAGCTCAGGGACTCCTTGGGCAGCTTCTTCCAATATGTTCCTTTTTGGGCTTGCTTGGAGATTCCATGGCCCCAATGAATATTTTCCAAGGGCTACCTGAACATTGGCAGAAATGGAACAAACTATACGGAGAGGTTAGGCTAATCCCTATTTATAACCCACCCTACTCTCAGATCACTTTAAACAGAGTATGTGGGCAGCTTAAGACCCTTTTAAAGACATTAACTCAAATCCATTCAAACATACCTCCATAAAAAATCACTGTGTTGTGTAGAAGGAGCTGAGCATCTGCTTTGAACTCCTCATAACTTCTGTACTTCCCTTCATTTACTTTCTAAACAGATTGAAAATGTGGTCATAAAAATGCATTAGAGCTGCCAACAATTCACAAGCAGACATTTCTATATTATGATTTTTGTCAAGGGAATTCAAAATGTAGAACTCCACATAACACAATGATAGCAAACAGACACTGTAAGGATGAGATACCAGCTTCAATTCTCAACTTCTAGTGAAAAGGCCCCCACTAGGACATCTAAAGAGGTTGCCGCTTGATAAACTCATGAGAACTGCTTCTTGTCAGGGTCTACTCATATAGGGTTTCCCAACAACAATAACAACAACAAAAACCATCTGATCTCTTGGAGTGGGATTGGTCTGGGATAAATATCCACATGCACATACCTCTATGGAAACTTTAATCACCATTAAACTCTCTTGAAATGGCAAAGCACAAACTATATTGAAACATACCTCTTGTATAGTTGGGACATCAACAGCTGTGTGCACCAGCCTACGATACATTGGGTGTTTGTTGTCTTTGCCTTTCTTGTTTAGATCGATGGCCTAAAAAGCCACCACAAAACATCGGTTTAGAAACTGGTTGAATTTCAGAAGACGTATCATAACGGGAAAGCATTAAGAGAATTCAAAAATATTTCTATAAAGGAGCCAAAAGATTGCCCCTCTGACAAATGCAGGTAAAACTGCATGACGGTAAGTGAGGGTCTTCCAATATATCTAATCCAAATATCTGATTGCACTGAATATCCAAAAAGTCACTGTTTTAAGCAGTGACTTTTGCCCCCCAAAAGCAAACTGTTGTAAACCAAAATGAATTGGGGATGGGGGTGGGGTGGGGTGGATTTTCTAGTAATTTCTGCAGTTGATTTTCCCTCCCATTTTTTTTTGTAGCAAAACATTTTAAATTCATATTGCCTTAATAGATTTCCCCCAATATTCTCAGTCATGGAAACCAACAGATGTATGGATTCTGTTTTAAAGTATATAAAATATACCCAAGCAGCACTAAATTTAAAGGCAGAGGGAGAACAACCAGTCTGCAATCTAGTAATGCTAATCAGAGGTACCTTGCTCTAAAGAATATATTAAAAATTACATGTCAACACTCACTCTTTCCTTCATACGAGAGACAATGAAGCGTAAATATGTGCTCATCTCTTGCTTGCTTGTGTTCTTCTTCTTGATGCTCTGGTAAAGAACAGGAGCTTACTTTCAGAATTCTGACTTCTACTAAATATGTCAAGTAATTCCCACCCGCCCACACCACCCTAAAAAAATCTACCATACAAAGATGTTAAAAATCCCAACAATAAACATTTCAGCTGTAAATCTACCTAACAAGCTATAAACACCTTTTCTTTAAGACTAATAGCTAAAGGTCTGATAAGCAAAGCAATAGGACAAAAAATTAATGAGTGGTTGATTGGTCAGGAATTTGGCTGGAGTGATGTTGGACTATGAGTCCTTTCTTTCTATCAAAGCCTTCTTTCTCACATACACATATGAAGTACAGAACTTATTCCCATCAAAAACCGAAGAAAGACACTCAAGATAAGTTTATACTTAAGCTATTGCGTAATGATTTACATGGCACTTAACTAGTATTTAAATTAGGTCTCTCAGGTGCAACTCCAAAGCTCTGTATGCCATGTTACACTGCTGAGAGCCTGACCACCCACACTACAGCAGCCAGAACCTGATAAGGACAATACTTTGAAAAGTATACCTCAGTAAAGTATGACTAGGCAACATCTCATTGAATCAAGTAAGAAGTATTAACTGAGAGATACAGAGAAGTGAAAAAGGGACCTCATCAAAGAACAGTGAGTTGACATCATGGCAGCAAAAGAGATGAAGGCTCTTTGGAGTCCTGGCAAAAAGAAACAGTTCCCTCATGGAATTGTAAGATGGGGTCACCACCAGGTCAAAAAAATTAGAGTGTGGCAGGGACGGAATAGCATTTATATATGCTCAAGGGCCAACCTGACACTGGTTCTTAACTATTCCTAATAAAGGGAGTAGAACATTAATGAAATAACATACTTTAAACCTCCCAAAGACCTTCGTTTTGGGCATTATACTAATATGTTAAATAAATAAAATAAATTCACACAATCAAAAACTGTGTTCTACCTGGGCTTGGGAGCTGTGTGTGCTCCCAGTTTTTGGTTGTGTGGAAACAAGGTAGGAGGAGAACCTGGGTAGAAGTGATTGTGTGGAAGCAAGGTAGGAGGAAGGGCTACCCAGGTTCTCCACCTACCCTGCTTCCACACAACCGAAAACTGGGAGCACACACAGCTCCTAAGCCCAAGTAGAACACAGATTTAGTTGTGTGAATGATCTCTTTGTTTATATTATGCTAGCTGTGTGTAGGGATGTGCACAGAACCGGTTTGGAGGCTCTTTATGGGCCTCCAAACTAGTTCAATGGCAGGGTGTGTCTAACTTTAAGAGTAGGGGAGGGTGCACTTACCCCTCCTGCTGCTTTCCCCTGCCGGCATCCGTTTTTTTCAAAGCCCATCAGGGCGGCAGCGTACCTCCCTGCCACCCTGTTGCCCCCACTGTCTGGATATGACCAGAAGTCTCCGACACGCTTGTGTGCGCCGGCATGGGTGCGCGCGCAGGCACGTCGGAGACTTCCAGTCATATCTGGACAATGGGGTGGCAGGGAGGTAAAAAAAATGGACGCTGGTGAAGGAAAAGCAGCAGGAGGGCTAAATGCACCCTCACCTGCTCTTAAAGCAGCACCCCTGCCTTTGAGCCTCCCCGCATGGGTCTGTGCACATCCCTAGCTGTGTGTTTTGACCTCAGTGGATACAAACCAGAGTCCTTGTGCACTGCGGCCTCCTGTTCTCATTTAAGAAAGAAAAATCGTGTGCCCATGTAGTAGAAAGTGCCTGAAGATTACATCTTCTCATAGACAAGATTATGAAACCCTGACTTTGTGCTCTTAATTGTCCATAACATAGTAAGTTGCCTTATCTAGTACAAATCTGGGAGGGTCACTGTTGTTTGGAAGCTTTATTGTTGTTTTTTTGTGCCTCAGTTGCCATTGAACCTAACCCAGATTCTGAAACCCAAAAGTCCCACTATAAAAGCTCAGAGCTTAACTAACATTCCTATACCACATTTCACGTTATCAAGCTAGAGGAATAGAAAACATTGTGCCAGAAGAGTGCTCTTAAACCAAAACATCTTTGTTGTAAATGCCTAGCACAGCTGTGTTAGCCGCCATTTCCGAATTCGGTTTTTAAAGAATGGAAGCTGCTCGGTATATTGGCTGGAATCCTCAGACCACTATGGCTTCAGCGGTACTATGCAGAAAATGTGACTATTCTGCAGTATTGTAAATCAAATTCAGTGTGTTGCTACAACTGGCAGCAATAATTTTGGCCTTTCACTAAGCATTAGTGAATCTGTAAGATTCAACATGACACTGCCTGCTTTATATTAGTCTCAAAGTCGAACAATCAAAACTAGTTTTCTAACTTTCCAACAGTCAAGATCAAACCAACGTATAAGTGGATTCCCACAGTTACGCTCTATTATGCTTTGAATTCCGCTTCCAGAAAGACAGGCAAATGCTAGAATACTGATGGTATTCCATGATCGATATTATGTTGCTGATGTTGACATAGTGCATTGCTGGGGGAGGGAGGGAGCGGGGGAGATCCCACTTCCCTGGATGAAAAATACATTTATTCCTTTCAGTTATTTTTGTAATGCTGTCATTCTGTAGGAGTGCATCACAGCTTCAGTGCAAAGTATGTATGTGTGTGTATATATATACTGTATATTTAAAAATACTTCACTTCCCCAGAAGAAAATACATTTATTCTATTGAACAACATAAACGAATAACTCAATGGAATTGAAAAAAAAAATCTTTAGGCTAGTTCAGACCATATTTTTCCCCACCAAACCAGCCAATTTGATTAAAACAAAAGCATGCCATGAGCAAATATGTCCTTATGTCTTAACACATCTCGACATCCTCTCACGCATTTGTGTGCGCACGGGTTGTTTGAACAACCCCCTATATGAACCAGAACTACAGGTTGCTTACCTGTAACTTTGGTTCTCCTAGTGGTCATCTGTACTTTTACACCAATGGGTTATGCGCCTACGCAGAGACCTCGTCGGAACCTAACAAGCTCAATTTTCCTCCTTTGGGCGGGAAGCCTGCCCCCAGCCGCTATATGTGTTTGTGCCACTCCTCATCCCCTCAGTCACGGAGTCCAGTTTCAGTAGATCCCGCAAGGAGGACGGGAGAGCATGTAAAAGTACAGATGACCACTAGAAGAACCAAAGTTACAGGTAAGCAACCTGTAATTCTTCGACGTGGTCTCTGTCTTTTACACAAATGGGAGCACAACAAGCTAGCACCCAAGGAGGAGGGAAGCAACAGAAGCAATATGTAACTGCCATAAAAATTTATTTCAGAAACAAGTACATCAACTGAAAATGGAGTGCAGAACACTCCTGTCAAATACAGCATCATTCTGTGCCCTGGCATCAATAGCATAATGGTGGATAAACAAGTGGGGCGAAGCCCAAGTAGCTGCCTGGCAGATAGCATCCAATGGGACCGCTCGATCAAAAGCGAAAGAGGCCGCCATGGACCTAACTGAGTGCACCTTAACGGTCGCAGGCAACTGCTTATGAGCGAATTGATAGCAGAGTTCAATTGTGGAAACTACCCATCTAGACAGGGATTGGGCCTAAACTTGAAGACCTTTATGAGGCCCATCATAAAGAACGAACGAACAAGGAAGTTTTCCTCCACTCAGCAGACCTCTGTACAAAGAAGGATAAAGCCCTTCCAACGTCCAAACGATGCAACCTTCTCTCTGCATCAGAGGAAGGGTTTTGGAAAAACACAGGTAAAGTGAGCGGTGACGAATGTTGAAACACAGAAACCACCTTAGGAAGAAATTGGACATCTGGTCTGAGCACAACCTTGTCCTTGTGGAACTGAAGGTATGGTTGGTCAACCATCAGGGCCCACAACTCACTCACCCTCCTAACGGAGGTAACGGCCACCAGAAAGGAGACCTTCCAAGTTCAATTGAAGCGAAAGGCTCAAAGGGAGGTTGTAGCAGACCAGCTACAACCATAGACAGATCCCAGGCCGGTGGCTTGACAGGATTGTCCAGCAAAACATGGGACAAACCCTTTAAGAAACTTTTCACCACCGGGTCCTTAAACCATGAAGGCTGGTTTGTTGGGGAATGTGCCACAATGGCAGCAAATGTACTGTAAAGGATGACACCGTTAAACCATTCTCCTTAAGGGACTACAGATATGTACATATGTTTTGTACGGAAGGATTAAATGCATCAAACTCATGCAAAGAAACAGCAAACAAACAGAAACGAATCCACTTATGATCATAGGACTTCTGCGTGGACTGCTTTCTGACTGCAACCAAAACTTCTTTGAGTCTCAGTGGAAAGTCGGCAGGACCTTCCAGGCAGTCAGATGAAGGGGCCGAACATCCGGGTGGAGCACCCGTCCCCTCTCCTGTGACAGCTGGTCTAGAAGGGTGGGAAGGAGCAACCAGTCCACCGCCAATCGCCTCAGGGCCACCATGGGACTATCAGGATGGCCCTGGCCCGGTGCACCCTCAGAATGAGCGGAAACGGGGGAAACACCTACGGTAGAGGACCCATCCATGATAGGACAAAGGCATCACCTAGAGAGCCCTCGCCTTCCCCTCACTTGGAGCAAAAGAGAGCACACAGGGCATTTTCCTAGGAGGCAAAAAGGCCCAGAGCCGGGACTCCCCATTTTACAAATATGTCCCCGAGAACACCCCAGTCCTGAGGTGACACCGCATGTGCCACGCACTAATGCCAGAGTTCCAGAGACAGAAACAGAAAGCTCCTTGAAGACGTGCCGCCCTGTCGATTGACATAGGCCTTTGCCATCATATTGTCTGTTTGGATTGTCACCGAGCAATCCCCAATCACCAGCAAGAACCCCTTGAGAGCATTGAATATGGCTAGCAATTCCAAATAACTGATGTGCCAGGCCCTCTCCCTGGGGGACCAATGTCCACTCAGGTGAAATTCCTCCAGGTGCGCCTCCTAACCGAGCTCCGATGAATCGGTCGTAAGCACCTACTGGGATTGGGGAGCCTGGAAGGGGGTGCCGACATTCAGATGTCTCAACTCAGCCCACCATGCCGCAGTTGCCAGCACCTCGCGGGTGTGTGTGTGTGTGTGTGTGTGTGTGTGTGTGTGTGTGTGTTCCAAATGGCCCGGATCTCAAAGGGGACTGAATACGTCCAAGAACCACCTCTGAATAATTCATATTCGAAGGTGCACTTCAGGCAGCACGTAAGTGGTAGCCACCATATGCCCCAGTAGGCGCTGCACTGAGCACATAGTCTGTGGGCCTCCAGCTAAGAAAATGATGGCCAGACTACAGAGAGTACTATGCGGGCGTCCGGAAGAAAGACCATTTTCAAGGTTGTGTTGAATATCAGCCCTATGAACCGACCCCTCTTGTGGGTCGGTTCCAACTGAGATTTCTTGAAACTGATTTGGAAACCCAGAACCTGCAGAGTATCCACGACCATCTCGAGAGCATCCAGGACCGACCGCCTGGTGCTCGCCAGGATGAGCCAATAGTCTAAATATGGCAGTACCTGCAACCCTTGTTCCTGCAGGAAACCCACCAGCAGGGCCAGACATTTTGTAAAAATCCTTGGCACTGTCATGAGACTGAATGACAAGGCTTTGAATTGAAAAGGGGTCCCCCCAATCTGGAAGCGCAGGAAGCATCAATGCTGAGGGCATATCGAGACATGGCAATAGGCGTCTTTAAAGTCTAGAAAAACCATCCACATGTCCTTTTCCAGGATGGTCATAATGGTCGGTACCTACAGCATCCGGAAACATTTGTAGACTAAATGTCTCTTCAGGGCCCTGAGGTCCAGAATAGAATGCCAATCTGCATCCGGTTTCGGCAAAATAAAGTACCAGGAATAGAAACCAGGACGCTCCAGATTGGCAACTCTATCAATTGCATCCTTTGACAAGAGGGTGGCAACCTCCTCACCCAACTCTGGAGTGTACAGAGTGATTACAACTCTGGACACAGGTGGCGTTCCACAGAACTCCAGGGTGTAGCCCAAATGTAAGATTGTAAGGACCCACTGGTCCATGGTCACTCTGTCCCAGCTCACTGAGAATGGGACCAGGCAAGTACAGAAGTGCCCCGAGTCATTGCTTCTTTTGGAAAGTGTCCGGGCGCTGTTTCTGAAAGGCCAGCTTACTAGGCTGGGGGCCCGACTTGTATCTTGACTGGAACTTGTTGCCACAAAAGGAACGTTCGTATGGAGACTGCTGTTGAGAAGGGATCTTCTATGGTTGATAAGGCCAGCACCTTGCAGTTTTCTGTGGTTTGGTAGTTGACGACGAATATGACATGGATCACGCTGTGCTCCTCAGCTTCTGAACTTTCTCGAGCGTGTCATCCATCTGCTCCGCAAAGAGGCTAGAGCCCTCAAAGGTCAGGTCCTCGACCCTAGCACGGGCTTCATAGTTCAATCCCGACGAACGCAGCCAAGCAAGTTGGAGTGCCACTGATGTGGCCATTACCTTAGCCGTGCATTTCACCAAATGCCGAGCCAAGTATAGCTCCTGTTTTACCACCTGAATGGCCTCATGGAGGAATGCTTTAGCTGGATCCTGCTTGTCCTGTGGTAGGAGAACCAAAAATGGACCCACTTTTCCCACGGAAAGTGGTTATAGTGGGCATTATAAGCTTGATAATTGGCCACCCTTAAGTGAAGGGCTCAGGCTGAGTAAAGCCGCCTCCTGAAAGAGTCCAACTTTCTGCCCTCTTTATCACTCAGTGCCAACTGGCTGTGACCACTGGTCCTTTGCAGGGATGCCTCCATGACTATCGAATTTGGGGTGGGATGATTCTTCAGAAAAGCTGTATCATCCTGCAGTAGCACCCTATAAAAGTTCTCCAAACATCTATTAGGCTGAGAAAGAGTCACCGGCTTCTTCCAATGACCCCGCATGACCCCCAACAATGCCGAGTTCAGGGGTAAAGCAGCCGGTACCTTGGCCTCCAAATCGATAAGGCTGAACAACAGGTCTAGTTCCCCTTTCTGCTGCGTACTGAGGCTCAAGCCAAGGGCCAAAGCCATGTGGGCCGCAGACATGGTTTTAGGTCCTCCAACAGGGAAACGGGCTTTGAATCCGACTGGATTTCGAGTGGGGACGGCCCCGGGAAACACCTTCAGTAAGAGCTAGTATCGCTCTCATATTCTGACTCTGTAGGAGCCAAAGAGTCTTGGGCCAAGGACATCAAGCCCATAGAGGAGCCCGGTTTGCTTCTCGGATTACCCAGTACCGAAGCGGGAAGCTCTGCAGGCAGCACCTGGACAGGCACAGCAGTCTGCTGTGGCATGTGAGGCGAAGAGGATGGTTCACGTCGCTCATTTCGATCCCGAGGGAAGCGTTGTGGCAAGCGGGAACGCGGCCTCCCTTCCGAGTGTGAGGGGTGCCCACGCCAGCTTCACACAGTTCCAGATTTCCCATACATGGGGCCTTCCAGGTAACGAGGGCCATCTTGGAGCCTAACATAATCTGAGCAATAGTCCATTTGATATCAACCACATGACCCAGAGTCCAGGCACCAAGCACCACAAGAAGGCTCAACCGCACCCAAGGGAGAACAGTGCTCAGACGCCTGGTACCGATCTGAATATGCAGGCTCATGATGGTCCCAGGCCCGATCCTTGTCTGTAACTGGAGGAGCATTCTTCTGAGTCCCAACAGGCACTTTGGTCCCGAAGAGGGATGCGCTCCTAGCGCCTTCGATGATGCGAACGATGCCAAAGGGGAATAGGCCTCGCCTTCCAATGAAGCATATCCAGGCTCATCCGACGCCACTGAGTGTTCTCTACTCGAGTGAACCCGAGCAGGAACCAATTTCAGCGAATCCTCCTCCAAAGGCGAGCTAGGCTGAACCGAGACCGAAGACGTCGGTATATCCGTCCCAGCCGGGATTGGAGCTCCAAAGAATGGGAAAACCCGCACAAATCAAAACGCCAAGACAAAACCACTACTACGCGAAAGAAATAAAGAAAGAAAATTGAAGCAGCAGGGAGAAAAAACAAAGGGAAAGATAGATCCTACTCGTTGTCGAGCTGCAGACTCCACGATGCTTACTGAAGTGTGGATGACGAAAGATTGAGGGGATGAGGAGTAGCGCAGCCGCATATAGTGGCTGGGGGCAGGGTTCCTACCCAAAGCAGGAGAATTGAGCTTGTTAGGTTCTGAGGAGGTCTCTGCGCAGGCGCATAGCTCATTTGTGTAAAAGACAGAGACTATGTCGAAGAAATACTAATTTAAAGTCGTAATTGTGGCATATGTATAGGGGCAACGCTAATGAACTCCACCTCCACCCCACCTCCACCCCCATGATCTGGGAGGACATCGGGACATGCCAGAAAGAAATAACATGCACATTCACGGTGTGTCCCCATTTTCATCATTTGAGCCCATTTGGAGGAGGAGAAATATCTTCTGAATTGGCCCTTTGGGGTAAAACTAGAGTCCTTTTAAGCCTTTTAATAAGTAAAAAAATAATCAAGAATAAAAGAGAACCTGCTTTCCAGGGGGGAGGGAAATGTTTATTCCTTTGTTATTAAGGTTTTACTTTGCCTTTTTGCAAGGATTCATCAGCACTCTAGCACAGAGTAAAAATAAATTAAAGAGCACACCAATTCTGGAACCAAGAAACAGGGAGAACCATAAATTCTGGTATTACCAGTCCCACTAGAGTAAAAGGTTCCAGTAATTTAGAACCCCAAAATTCAGGAAGAAATTCAGCTGGGGAGAATCCCATAAGCCCCCCTATATTTAATCACAGCAGTACCTGGATTACATTGGTTCTATCTATCAAACCCCAGCAACATTTGGAAAAGTATAATCACTTGCAAATCACAAGCAATGCTGTTTGATGGTTTTCTTTCTCTCCTTCTCTTATCAGTAAACATAGCTGAGAATAAATATGTCTGTTTCTATTACTCCCTGGGCATTACAAACAGAATTGCTTATTAGATTTGTGAAAATTAAGACTTTAGTAGTTCTTGTTCTGCTCTAAACAGCCAGAAGAAGGAAACATTCATGATTCCTATCACCAAGTCTGGGGTCCAAAGCTGCTCTCAAACAGAACCGCTGGAATGTTAAGGAAAACAGCCATGTTTCAAATTAAGAGTCAGTTCTTAGGAGGCATACCACACTAGGGTACTATATTACACTGCTAACAGCTTTGGAAAAATATACCCTATTCAGTGTGGGGTAGTTTTATCAAAAACTACTGGCAAATTAGCCAGAATTAAACAGAAACTGTGTGTGAACATTCTGGTATTGCCTCCAGGGACTGATCCATCAATCACTCCACATCAATTCTACCCAAGACCAAATCAACAGCAGTTTTCGAATAATATATTAAATTGTTCAGACTATGCCAAACAGCCAACAATGAACAAATACAGTCCTCATCTTTACGATCTAAAAAGATAGTACGTGAGCCCTGTTCGGGTGTTAAAAAATCCAGGAACTGGACATGGGTAGCACACTCAAAGTGGGTTCAGAAATCCCACCCGTAGAATGTCCATCATTCTCCCATCTGTGCTCTCCACGCTTAGGACGTTTCTCTGAAGAGGTGAACACCCTAAGCATGATCACTGGTATTTCCGTGATCAGCAGGTTGAGATACCCCACATTAATCTCTTCAGATAACTGTCCTAGGCATGAAGAGCACAGATGGGAGAATGACTGATACACCAGTGGTGGGGTTTCCAGACCCGCTTTGGGCACACTACCCATGTTCAGACCTGGACTTCAGAATGCCTGAGCATTAATGATTCAACCATATGACCTAAAGCTGTCTAGGAGGAGCTTCTTCTAGAAAGATGCAGGGGAAATGCAATCACCAAACTCTCTTTGAGATTACTCTGGAGCAATCTGTCTGTTGGCTTCAACACTCCCAACCTTTTTCAATAGGACAATATTGAGGTAGCTCTCATAGTTAGTATGACTTCAAAATGTCAAGCCAGCACTGACAAGCCCTACAATTAATACTTCAACAATACAAAGTTCTGTCTTTCAGCAGTTTCACACTCATGGCCAATAGCAGACAATGCCATGCCAGGCCAAGTTTTAAGTACTTCTGAATTCGAGGATCCCAGAAATTGCTCTACATGTTCATCCTATCAAGGAATAACACATTTTAATGGAAAAAGAATCCTTGACAATGGTCCTTAAACCCATTTCTTGTGTAATCAAAACAAGGTGACAGAACCAACATATTCAAGAACCAAGGATTTGGTGACCTTGGAAGAATTACTGGGGCAATCCTTATATAAGGTTGCAGTACTGGAGAATTCCTCCAGGGAATCAGGATGCAAACATGTGTTCCTTCCTGACATTGTGAGCTTGAAATTCTCAAGCTGAAAGATGATGCAAGTTACTAAAGAAAAGCTTTTTTCATTTATTCTCTTCAGTTATTAACTTTAGCTGAATGTGTTTATTTACTGCTGATAATACTAAGTAAATCTGACTGCCTTTTCAAAGGACAGTTAAGTTCCTTCCTAACCTTTGGACAGCATCCAAGCCTCTAAAAAGTATTAGAATATTGGTGCTCACTGTACCAGATTCTATTTCTCTAGTAAAAAGAAAATCAGAAGAGAATCTATTAACTAATCATCATGGCAATAAAGCAAATGGAAATAAATATGCAGCAGATCCTAAACCTGTGGTTAGTATGAATAGAAAAGCTGCATGTTTCATTCCCACCTAATGAGAATCCCAGCCTCACTCTAAGGTTAGGACTGTACAACGTTTAGTCAATCTGTTAACCTGAAAGCATACAAGAGAAGGGGCTGGGGCATGGGTGATTTGATCCTTATCCCAGAACAGACTTCTTGGGGTTGAAAAATACAGAACTGGTTCATGCAGCATCAACCATTGTAACCAGGCTGCTCAAATGTCACTCCCTCTAGTATCTGAAGGAACTGAATCGCATGTGATGTGATTTCTTCCAATATAAGCTTGTCCAACCCATGTGATCCACTGAAATGGAAATGCTAGAAAGAATAGAGTGGACGCAACCACCCTACGGTGGTTCATATGCAGCTCCTGGCAACATATGGATCAAATATGGGCCAGTCTAGCAGCCTCTCAGTGCTAAGAAGAATTCACGAGGATTGTACAGCAATGCTCCAAATTTACTCTGAAGGGGGGGCGGGAACTGAAATACCAAGTGTAAATGCAGTCACAGCTCAGAAGTAGTAATGGATGAACTCCCTTCATCTCAAATCACAAATGCAAGCAATAAGCTGTGAACACTTGGTAAAAAGCTAACTTTTTATCAAGAGTTCTAAACTGGCTTACACCCCTGCATGAACATTAAAAAAAGAAGAAGAAAAAGACATTTCACTTGGGCAGAATAAGCAAGTTTTAAGATGCTTTTATTGGGCTAGATTCTGTGCAGCTCTCCACCAAGGTAAGCGACCCGTTGGGGCTGGGTGCCCAGTTTTCCTTTTTCCATGGGAAAGAAGGGGAAGGAGTGCTATGCTGCTGCCCCAAAGCGCATTCAAGTCCTTTCATAGCAGCCTCGTCACTACGCCGTCAAGACTGCCTTTGAAGTTGTGTAGCAGGCCCAACAGGTCCCCTACATTGCTGGACGGCTGTGCAGCATGTAGCCCACAGTCAAATTTATCCATCTACAGAAGTGCACCCGTAAGCCTAAAATTTTAAAATAAAATAAAAATTAAAAGTACATGTTTTTGTATAATGTTTAATGTATTTTTACTCCTAAATTTAAAAACAAAAACAAAAACCCATCCACGGTACCATCACTCCTATGTAATTTAAAACATATAGTTTTAATATCCTCAAGTTAAACTACAACCAACATTGGAAGCAAGGGAGCTCACCTCAAAATACAAGCGAGAACTTTGAGCTGGGCAATTTTGTAAACGGAGCCTGTGATTTTCAGGCTAACTTCATCACTATGTAGAAGCCGCTGACATTCTGCTACTGTGCAACATGAAAGGCAGCCCTGGGGGATTTGCCGAGGCAGGAAGTTGAGCAATGACCAATGTTTCCAATAGAAGTGCCCACATACCTTTTCAGGTCAATGCACAATTTCCTGCCTCTGCAACACCCCCAGGACTGCCTTTCAAGTTGCACAGTAGCCCCAGTGGGTCACTAACACCGACATCCCAAAGTGCAAAATGTCGGCCAGTAAGTATAAGTTCCGAAATATGGACTTGAGTAGCAGGTACTTGATGTAGTTGTAGGTTAGGTCCACAGCTGTTCAGGATCTGAATGGGAGTATGCCTGGGAACTTCCTATACATTGTAACAAATACAAACACTGAAACATCCTTGAAAAATCCTTGTTGAACCTCAATGAGAGAGTGATCAAAGAATAAAACGGATGTCAAAACTCACATGCTGCTAAATCCTGAATATGTAAGCAGCCAAATATTAGTCACAACCAAGGTAATCTGGTGTTGCTAATGGATTTTAGTAATCTTATTCATCTTTTGAATTAAAAAATGTCAATAGTGGAGCAGAAGTCAGTATTTCATTGCCCACTTAAGTTGCATGTGACACACACACATATGTATATGCTCTTGGATGAACAACTACAGCTTGATGTAATGATTATATTCAAGCCATGCTGAATATAAAATGAGGGGTCAGAGGTGATTTAATCTGCAATTGTGGCAAGTAGGATTGGGATGCTAAACCCTTCTCCTGGCTACACTCCCTGCACCTGAAACTGTTTCTTCCTAGCGATTTGTCCTCCTGGTGGGGATTACTTCCAGTCTTGGAGTTCCACTGGGAAACACAACTGGGGAGAGGCAGTTTCGGGGCGGGGGGGGAGAGAAAGGTGAGGAAGGGTCAAGCACCTCTTCCTTGTCCACTCAAATTCACTAAAAGTCCTCCACCCATTATTGATAAGAATCAAGCAGCAACCTAACATTGATGGACATGTTTGTATCATGTGTATATCAGTCCAAAGTTACTAAGTTCATTTATTATAGGACTACTCTGAACTGCCTTTCCTAGCCAAGGGACTGCCAGGAAAGGGTGGGGGTGGGGGGAGAGCAGGGGCAGTTCAGGACTGACAAATGTCCTTTAAATGGTTTACTGCCAATTTCATGATGCCCAAGGGACCCTTCTGCTTCTGGACCCCTGCTAACTTGGCAAAGAGGCATCTGTTAATGTGGTGATTCTCTTTATTTAGCAGGGGGAGAGAAACTGGCCCTCTCCACCCCCAGCACTGTACCTCCAGTGACTGTTGCTGGTGTCTATCCTGTGTTTCTTTTTAGACTGTGAGCCCTTTGGGGTCAGGGTTCCATCTTATTTGTTCGTTATTTCTCTGTGTAAACCGCCCTGAGCCATTTTTGGAAGGGCGGTATAGAAATCAATCAATCAATCAATCAAATAAATAAATAATACCTGCTTCATTAATCCCCAACTCAATTCTTCACAACAATGACAGCACTAGGAGCAAATATATTGGTGGGAGTGGGGGGGGGGACACACAGAAATGGCAAAGTAAGCTCTGAGTGGAAAAGCTCGTTGCAAGATGATAGGGGAAAATGCAGAAAGCTCAATTGGCCATTTGGCAGCTGCAATTCCAAGCATGACCACCTGCCGCTGCCTCTACTGGAGGAGCAAGAAGCAGCTTTTGATGGCCAAGGGGTGGTCTTTCAAAATAACAAGTTCATGGCCTGATGAGAAAGAAATCAGGAGAAGAATGTGTGCTAACCTCAACATTAGGCTAGCCCACTCAACATGTGCATTCCAAAAAAGGCACTTCCCGGCAACATGAAACCCACACCTGCAAATCTCAGTGCCAACGAACCAGCGGTGGTGTTCAACTCTCTCTGTGTCAGCTGTTCCTCTGCTGAGTAGCGACTGGTATTTGCCACCATTAAATAAAGCTTTAAATAATGTGCTGGAGTGCATCCTGGGATGCCAACGTTAGGAGACGCAGCTGGCCAGTTTAAGGTGAGGTGCCAAGTGACCAGCCCAACAGGCTGCATGGAGTTCTTTTGTTAAATGCTAGAGTCAAAATTCTTGTCCCCTCTTGCAGTGCCCTACACAGACTTCCATGGTTTGAAGACATACTGAAAGACAACTGTGACCAATATCATTCACACATACAGGATTCAGTGTCCATTTTTACTGTGAGAATTCCCAGTGCTGAACAAGTGCTTTTCAAACTTACAGCCACCAAATGAGGGGGCAGTTGAATATGAATACATTGGAAATGGCATATTGTTAAATATAGCTTAAAGGACAATTTTCACAATGGAGGGAAGTTAAAAGTGCGGTCTCCTAAGGGTCTGTGCTGGGACTGGGACTTTTTCATAGTTTTCCAGATGTAGGGGCTAGCAGTGAGGTGACCAAGTTTGCAGATGTCATCAAATTATTCAGGGTGAGAAAAAACAAAATGGATTGAAAAGAGCTCCAAAGGGATCTCTCCAACTTGGATGAATGGGCAACAAAATGGCAAATGCAGTTCAATGCTGAAGTATAAAGTGATACACATTCTGGCATAAAATGCCAACCACATATATACTGATAGGCTATGGGTCTCAGTGATTAATCAGGAAAGAGATTTCTGGGTCATGGAGGATAGTTCAATGAAAATGTCAATTTGGTATGTGGGAATTCTGAAAAAGGCCAATTCCATGCTAAGCATCTTTTAGGAAATAGTAACCAAAAAACTGTTAATATTATAATGCCCATATATGAATCATGGTGCAGCCATATCTGGAATCCTGTGCACAGTTCTGGACACCACACCTCAAAAAGCATATTGTAGGACCGGAAAAGGTGCAGAAGAATGCAACCAAAAGGATCAGGGGCCTGAAGCACTTTCCTTATAAAGGAAAGGTTACAACATTTGAAGCGTTAGAAAAATTTAGAAAAAAGAAAACTTGGGGGGGGGGCATGATTGAGGGATATTCTATTATACATAGTGTGCTGAAAGTGGATATAAATTTTTCTCCCTCTCTCACAACACTAGGACCAGGGGTCATCCAATGAAAATGGCTGGCAAAAGGATTAGGAGAGACAAAAGGAAATACTTCTCCACACAATGCATAACTAATCTATGAAACTTTCTGCCAAGAATTCTGGTGATGGCCGCTAGCTTAGATGGTTTTAAAAGGAGATTAGACAAATTGATGGAGGACACGTCTATCAATGGATGCTGGTCATGATGGCTATAAATTGCCTCTGAATACTAGGTGCTGGGGAACAATAGTGAAAGAGGGTTATTTACCTATTATCTCCTGCTGTTGGGCTTCCCAGAGCATCTGGTTGGCCATGCTGAGAAACAGGATGATGTCTAGATAGGCCTTTGGTCTGAGCCAGCACGGCTGTTCTTAAATGTTTTTCTGTTAGTGATTTAGTGCTGGTAGTAGCAGCAAAACCAGAAGGAAAAACTGCTGCATACACTCTTCTGGCACAATGTCAGAGATCACAATCAGGATACCAGCAACAACATAGATTAGTTGTTTGTTGGACATATTTTATCTGAGCAAAGGAAAGATCTATGACTGCTCTCTGTAATCAAATATTCAGCAGGTGTGTAGAGGAGACAGGGCCTCTTCAATGGTGGCGCCCTTCTGGGGTAGATCCACCTGATTCCATTGCTGTGTGTGCTTTGTAGGGGAGTAAAGAACTATTTATATAAACTGCCATTCTGCACACTTTTTAAAAGTGTGCTTCTCCCCTCTTTATTTTCATATGTTCCTTCATGAATTCAATTTTATATTATTTTAATGCCTGAACTGCTTTATCACTGTCAGAAAAGCGGGGTAACAGTTTTCAAAAATAATGCACAAACTTAGATTTTAAGCTGCAAAATATCACCACAACATACAAGAATATATGAAATTAACTTCCATTGTTTTATTAGCAGTCTTCCATTGTTGCTTTTAATCAAGATGATGCTTTCTACATGAAAAGTTACCGTCATCATTCATTCAAATACCCCATGCTTTTCAACACAGTATACTATGCATATTTATGTGGGAAAGTTAATTGGAAAAAGCTGAGGGGAAAACCTGCCCGCCTAAGCAATTGGTTCCTGCAAATATGAAATTCTCAGTTCCAGGCTCTCCCTTTTGATACCCATCTCTTACCTCAACCTGTGACTTAAGAAGCTAATGGATTATAGTATTCATATTTGAAGGGAAATTTCAAAATAAGTGAACACAAAAAGGAGAAGTTTTGTTTGTTTGTTTGTTTGATTGATTGATTTAACCACAAAGAGTCTGGCTTTATGGAAATTCTAGGAAGGTGTGACATATTAGATCAATGCAAAGTGTTTAAATAAAATGGGCCTGAGTGGATTTCAGCTCAGTTATGTAGCATTTACATACATCAGTGAAGTTCAGAAGAAAAAAAATATGTAGTTTGCTAGAGTATAATGCAGACACTCCGGAGTACTTTAGCAAATATGCACACAGTGGTTAGAATCCTTTTAATAGTCAATCTATGTCTGTGTTATGGGGAAATTCCAGATCTCATGCATATCTGGATACGGTTGACTCTGAGTCAAAGTTATGTGTGTGCTATAGTGGTATGCATGAGAATTTCCTAAAGGAATCTGATATGTGCCCATTAAGGTGTACACCCAGAATTGAATGGGGAGAAGTTCTGGTCCTGGAATGAATGGGGGAGTCTGATATATGTATTGGAGTTTCTGCACTTGGGACAGATAACCTGACTGGGGCAAACAGCTGTCAGGACTCATAAGGGAATTTCTAGATTTCCAGGTTCTGGCATATCAAGATTTGCTCCAGGCCAAACCAATTTCAATTTAGCTCCTGATGTACTCCTGAGAGAATTCACATAGTATCTCTTGTAACATTTAGTCACCTCAAATGTCAGGGCGGAAAGGCAGTGTATAAATGCAGTTAGTATATATAAATAAATACCTACAAACCAAACTAAGAGTTGCAGATGGGGAGTACACCTCTGCGTGCATATAGGGGTGATTTTAGATGATCCCTCTGCAGTTGTATGTGCCTCCTGAAAATGTGTGTCTGAGGCTTGAGGAACCCTTGCAGATGAATTTTCAGGAGGCACAGATGGCTATAGGATAAAAGGGGGGTTGCCAAAGATCGGTCTTCCCCTCTGTGCACATGCAGAAGCGTTCCCTTTGCACAACTTTTAGTGTGGATGTAGGATACTAATTCCTGCCTCAAGAGATGCCTACTAACAGCAGACTTTTCTTGATTTTGCCCCAGCACATCCAGATCTGACTACGCTTCTGGATTTGAAGTTAACATATAGATGGTTGTTGCACTAGGCAAAATATGGTATTTCTCCTGGCCAGAAACATCTTCTCGAAACTATTAATAACAAATACCAAGCCTCTATTCAGCACATGAAAGCTCAGAGGTACTCACCCTGCAAACTGGGCATTGCCAGTGACTACTGCTGTCTCTAAGCCTGAACTCATCAGATAAACACTTGGAATGATATACACGAAAACACAGGTCACATATCAACACCTCTCCAGGCAAATGGCATTCAAAACAATACCAGTCATGAGTTTCTGTCTCCCAGTCCTACAAAAAATACAAAATATTTGATAGAACATACTGTCAATATCTGCAGTAGCCAAGAACAAAGCACATTTCTTCTTCTTTCAAAGTCTAGCACATGTTAGGCATTGTAAGTATTTAAAGAGCATTGTACCTTCTTGGTGGATTATTCACTTTCAAAAAAGCAACCAAATTATTTACACTCCCAAGAGTTTTGATCATGGAACACACTACTGCTGTAAACCCCTGAGGAACGCTAGGTTTTAATTCTTGTTGAGTGTGTCTGGTTAGCAACACAAACACAGCAGCTGGCATCCAGATTTATGCTGTGCTTGCACAACAAAGCGGTGCACACGCAAGGAGGTTGCGTAGCTGTGCGAAGCCGCAGGGATGCTTGAAATTGTGCTTGGCGCAACAGCAATGGCAGAACAGGATGATGGCATCTACTTCTGTGCGACACTCATCTGAAATGCCAAGCTCCAGACTTTGTGCAGCTGGCTAGTCCAACATCCGTGCACTAACTCAACATGGTTTGCACAAGCGCAGCGTTCAAATGGATGCCAGCCAACACATATAAGCCATATCCCCAGCTATACCGCAAGGGTAGTCGACACTAAAAAGAAATTGTTCTCTTCTTGAATAAGACAAGCTTAGCACTGTGCTTAGATAGATCCCAGTTATGTTTTTCTCTTCAGTGAAGAAGATAGGAGTATTCCCTCTGTAATAGGCCAATAAGCGGCAGTGCTCAGCCATCTGATATTCTATTGGTACTGAGTTTTTGTTAATGTCCTTCTGCAGAAGCATGGATGGGGATTCTTCTCCAGCTGTTTGAAGTTCTGAGGAATGTGGGGAGCTCCTTTCAACAACCTTCAGGAAAGACTCTGGGGACTGGCTCAAAGTCTCCCTGCCTGCACTCTCAGGGACAACAAAAGCAAGAATACCAACTGTCCCACCTGGCAGTTGTGATTCTCTTCTGAAAGTGCTAGTTTATTCTTTGCTCCAGCTATAGTTCCCCTGGCTACACAATGGAAACTGCTGCTGGACCAAATGAGGAAGTCCTGCTTTCAAAAGTCAGCCACAGTGATTGAGGAGGATCAGTTGGTGTGGGGCAAGAGGAGCTGTAGGTCTTCCTGTTCCCAAATTATCTTGAAGAAGTCAGTCAAGGTTATCATCTCTCTCATCTGCCCTGTACTGAACTATGGGTAAAAGGGTACCCCCTTTCCTTCCTCAGAATCCCACACAGCTGGAAGGAGACTCTTTTTCTTACATGCACAAGAAAGTGTGAAGCAAATATTCCAAATGGGCCCAATATTCAATGGAATGTTACTAGTATATATTTGCAAATATTAAGTCATTAGGCGGAGGTTAGCACTATAAGGGCTGGTCCCTCACCCACTCCTTTTCTTGATCCCTGTTACTTTGTAGTTTGTTTTTGCTCTGATTGAGTTCATTTATAGTATTACAATTTAAGTTCTTATTCCTTCCCTGAGATTTGCTAGAAAATGTTATGGGGATTCAGGACAAACCAAAAAGATCCATTGGAGCTGACTCACTGGATCAAAGCAGAGGTTTGTGCAAGAATTCAGTACCCCTGCAAATTCATTAACATAAAAACAAATATTTACAAACAAGAAAAGGTTTGCAAACATTCAAGAACTTACAAGCAGAGCAGAACAAAACACAAAATTTCAACCCCCTTTCAACCTTCGAATACGGTATATTACGTGGCTTCACGTTTTCCCTTTTCCACATACCTTTTGCAATTTCAATGAATCCAAATATTGGGAAAGTTTGACCAAATTTCGGCCTTGGGTCAGGGTTGTGCTCCTTCAAATGTTTGCAACTGTATAAATGAAGCCTAAAAATACAATTTCTCTACACAATTCGGAGGAAAAGGGTAAGAACTGTCTCTCTTCATCTCACTCCTGTTTCTCAATCTTACTTGGAATAAAAATCACCCTTTAAATTCCATTAATGTCAATGTGAGAGTTAAGCAGGTAATGTGTTCAAATGGTCTTCAACTATCTATGTGTATTCCCGTTTCCCCAAGATCAAAGGGGACTAGAATGTGCACAATTTGAGGCCAAATCCTAGTTATGTGCACTGAAGTCCCACTGAAACAAAAGCTTAAGCAACTGAACTCTGTGCTGAACTGTGGCCATAATCCCCATTTTACTAATAATACAAAAGAGAATGTTATTGTGGGTGTTTTTTAGCTATATCTCTAGCAAGATGAGCTCAACTGCTGGGAAATAACTTTTTTATTGATGCCAGTGAAGCAGTGTACAAACCAAGAGTTGCAACCAAAATCCTTGGTCACACTAAGCTTTATATGCACTTATCAGAGCATGTTGTGCAATGGCGTGGGGTGGCAAATATTGAAGTTTATTCCAAAGCTACAATAGAACCAAAAACATAATTGTTAGATTACAAATGGAGGGCATTTTAGTACCCACAATTTTCTTTTTATGTTTTATGTTTTATATATACCAAAATGAAATCACTCATTTTATATATATATATAAAAACCCCACATTAGATTCCAAGTGATTTGTTTGTGACTTCACTTTACAAATATGGAACAAGTATTTTCCATCAGCCATTAAAATGGACAGAGCTTCCAGCCATGCCTGTAATCAAGCCTAATCCAGACTGAATGTGGAAACCTTATTTCTCCCCTCATTCCTTCATATTGCCTAAGAATGACAACCAGGATGTAATACATATTATAAGATGGGTGTCTCAGATAGGAAATCGTCACTGGCACTGTTCCAGTCAAATGAATGCAGTCTGAGTCCTATTACTGCCTTAAACAGAGGGTATAATCTATCCCAATCCAGAGTTATTGCGTCATGCATGGAATACATCTGGATGACCTTGGAGATGGGATATATATCCTTACTGACATACTATGGCCACAGTAAAACCTGAAACATTTTTAAAAAATCAATGGAAATTCCAAAGTTTTGGGACTGGGAAAATGTTTACATTGGCTCTTCATGTACTTCTAGAATAACTAGATAGCACATGATCAGTGGAGATTTGATGGCCACCTCTAGCATATGGTAAATGTGGTACGTGGGGGGCGGAGAGGGAAAGGAGAAGAACAGTCACTTCTACATATCTGGCTGCTGTAATTTGCACAATTGTACCCAGTGTGGCCACTATAATTTATGCTAGTGAACAAGCAACACTTCCACATGAACTCAGTTTGGTCATTCATGACAATATTAAAATAGAAAAATGCATGCAATGTATTTTACACAAGTACTATAAAACAAATGTGCACTTTCCTTTTCCCCTTTATATTTTATGGCGTCTTCCTAACAAGCTATACTGGATCATTTATACACAGAGTTTTCAGATCAAAATACTTTAAAAGGAACCAAAACACATCTAATTTTACATTTGATATCTTGTTCACCAAGGATTAACCAAATGTTAATTTGAGTTAATTTCATGTTTTATTCCTCTTCTTTGTGTGTAAATTTGGCAAATGCTCATCAACAGAAAAGATCCAGATAAACAAGATAAAAGCTTGAGCATAACCCAGGAGGATTCATGTACAAGTTCCAGTAAAATGAATGGGAACTGTGAAAGAGCACTTCCTGATGAACTGGGCCTTCATTCATTATCACTATTAACTGGGTAACTCCCTCCCTCTCCCAGAAAAAACCCTCTAACTCTCTAAGAAAATGTAATGTTCATACACCAGTAGCAACTGGCTTGAAAGATGATGCCTTAACGCTTCCTTGTTGTATTATACCTACGGGTTTTTTCACACTGCATCCTAGCAAACTGGATGCAGCTAAGTAAAATCACAATACTGTGGCCATTCATACAATCAAAAACTGTGTTCTACCCGGGTTTGGGGGCTGTGTGTGCTCCCAATTTTGGGTTGTGTAGATACTGCGCGGGCGGATGCAATGGTAAACCCCTCCTGTACTCTACCAAAGGAAACCACAGGGCTCTGTGGGTGCCAGGAGTCGAAATCGACTTGACGGCATACTTTACCTTTAGAAGCAAGGAAAGAGAAAAACTAGGGCAGAAGCGACTGTGTGGAAGCAAGGTAGAAAGAAAACCTGGGTAGCTTTTCCTCCTACCTTGCTTCCACACAATCACTTCTACCCCGGTTTTCCTCTTACCTTGCTTCCACAAAACCCAAAATTGGGAGCGCACAGAGCTCCCAAACCTGGGTAAAAAACAGTTTTTGATTGTGTGAATGACCTCTTTGTATGTTTAAGGGGGCATTTCAGCCACACCTGGTAAGACCCCTTGGTCGGCTGGAGGCTTTTCTGCTTCATTTGCTTGATATGCCAGGGCACAACCATTTTTAAACCCCTCTACCTGCCACACAATATAAGGGCATCATGTTGCAGCCCAGGCTGGAAGGATCCAGGTACATTGTGAAGACACTTCAGATAGTCTAATGCCTTCTTACCATAAGCTTAGCATTGGGTTGCAAGGGCTTTTTAAAACGGCTATTCACTGAGAGATATGCCAACAGTGTTCTTCACAAATGCATTATCAAACATGACACACAACTGTGCATAGAATAAAGGAAGGTGCCTTTTTTAGCATTTTGATCAAAGAGTTTTAAAGCTTATTTTGGAGATATAGTTATATATGAATGAGAAAGATATTAATAAAAGATAAAGCATACTAGTGTGATCACGCTGAAGGAGGAAACAGTAGGAGGAATGGGGTGAGTATGAACTGAGGAAGTCTGCATGCCAGAGGGCAGGGGTGTTTGTATTTCTAATGTGAAACTTTAGAAGTTTTAAGAAGTCAATAAAATCATGATTATTTTTTTAAAGGCAAACAAAATGCATTTTAATAGAGAAAACAGAATTTCGGTAGAAAAATTACAGAGACTGGTGACTCTGTCAGAGAGTGGGTTTCTTACAAATGTCTTATGGCAGATATCACGTGCATCATGGCTTTGTGAATGGCTCACCAATGTTCCAACCCTGTTTACAAAAATCAAGACGTTCTCAAAGCCCAAAGGAAAAGGAAAAGGGGGAGGAAAGGAAAAGGTTGACCTGCAATCTGAACACGGGTTGGAACATTTGCGAGACCAGCAGTGCACATGGGTATCTGCCACGTAATTTCCTTGCATGAGGCAGGAGTTATTTATATAACTTTCACATCTGGCTGCCAGTGCTCTAGTAATGGCAGACACAAAAGCTCCCAACATCTAGAAAGTACAAACACAGCCTCATCTGCACTTGCACAGTCTGCCACCAGATGTCATCAGTTACTCCCAAAATAACTGATTAAAGGCAAACCATTGCAACTTCACATCTTGTGGCGAAACATGTGAGTAACCACTTCCAGCTCCCCAGGAAGGGGGGGGGGGAGAGGGAGAGAGAGAGATCTTTTAAACAAGAGTCCTGTATAGTCTAGGCCAATTTCAGAACTGCACAGAACATGGATGATAAGCATGATTAATACAATAACTTAAAAACTGAAGAAGCAACAATCTAATCTATCCTAATGTATGACAGAAAACGTAAATAGAGAATATAACAGGAAATTCAAGACTGCATAGTGCAAAAGTTGTTCACCTTGATTTTTGCTGTTGTCCGGGAGAAAGGCTGCATACTGTAGGCCTTTCAAAATAAAGAAAACAAAACAAAACAAAAACACATGGTCTCTGTACTGGAACCCATCTGAGGCACACAGGGCTAAAACAAACTGAAACATGGAGATGGGGAAAGCACACTATTACAGATAGCATCCTGACTGCATATATTTCTCCCAAACAAACTCTATGAGCTGCCTGACCTAGAGCCATTTCCCCCTCTTCGTCTGTGCTCCTGAAAGCGTTCCAAGCAGTCAATTAATTTAAGAAAAACACACACTCGAAGCCAAAGGGCCAAAATGGCTCCATCTCTGGCACTGTTCAGAAAGGCAGAGGGATCAGCATGCTCACCAAGCAACCCCTGGGAAGAAACACATGCTTGTATCACGAAATGTACCGCAATGGTGTCAACCCTTTGGAAAAGCCAGGAGGTGCTCTGTCTAATATGCATTATTAGCTACTGTCTTCACACTTCATAGAATTAAAAAAAAATGCTGTCAGCTAGTAGTTGAAAACAGAAGTGGAGGGATGGAGAGCAATAATCTATATCTCGGGGAGTGACTTTCAAGCAAATCAGAAAATCTAACACAAATCTGTAAAGGTATTTTCCTTACATGCAGAAGTGGAGGTCTGTGGCGTTAATGTCTAAGCAGACAAAGGGAACCAAAGGGAACTAATTACATTGCCAATGCAGAAACTGCTTGAACCCCAAAAGAAGCGGGCTGGTTTTAACATAAAATAATACAGTGTGGACACAGAAAGCAACCTGTTGCATAAGTTGGCCTGGGACAATATTTTTTTTAAATTCACATTTGTAATACAGAATTGTGTGTGATGATAAACTTTTTGTATTGATTCTCAATAGTAGTTGTAGGCTTTGGGTTGTTGTTTTTGATGTATTGCAAATACAGTGGAAGAGGCTGACCCAACTCGGGACCCATCAAGCTGAATTCAGTCTACCAGCAGTGTACTGTGCTCTTGTAGGTTCTTGACCACCCCCACACCCTGTGTTTGCAATTCCAGGCAGGGAGAAAAAAACCCGGAGGTTTATTGGCTGGCAGGCTGCATCTGAAATGGGGCAGAATAACTGGAACCCAGGGCAAGAGTTCTCTAATGCACTGCTCCTGTTTCTAAGCCCCATAGTAGTGAGCTTACACACAAGTATAGCTAGATGCTGTCCAGGGGCTTACATGTCCCACAGTGTAATGCTGGTGTTGCAGAACCATCTGAGTTGCTGCGGGGCTCTCACACCCAACAATGATGCTGTGCAAGAGGGCAGTACCAGAATTGCTGAGCTCCTACATGATCGATCACATGTCACACATTACTTTCATGGAGTATAATGGAAGCAGTGTGTGATATGCAATCACACAAGAAGTCAGTCGTACCAGTGCTGCCCTCTCGCTCAGAACCTCACCATATTAGAGACCTGCAGTGACAAAGGTGGGCGGGACACATCAGCCGGTGTATTTAAGATCAGGATGCAAATAAACCTTTATACTTTTAGAAAATACTGCCCATGTGCATCAGGATTCAACTTAATATTAATGAGCCAAAGGCATCTCTGTAGAATTCAAAGAGAATGCACTGGCAAGCCCAGAAAATATGCAGTTTGGAGAAATAAAAGCTCACAACTATGCTAAGATGACAGTCAAGAGTCTGCATTTTTCCTCTTCTGTCAAGAACTGCATTTTATTTTATTTTATTTTATTTTATTTTATTGGTAACATGATGGCAGTAATTGAAGAATTAAAACTACCAATGCCAAGACTTCTAAATGCATGTCAAAACGCTTCCTAAACATACAAAACAAGCAAATCAGTCTCATTCATTACAGGAGAATTGCAGAGTTTGCATTTTTACAACAGCTTTCATCCCAAGATTCCAAAATGATTTAATTAAATTAATCCTTGCTTCACCTGAGTGATGCAAGAAAAGGACTATTATTATTATTATTTAACGTGTAATGACACAATCCTTTAGATGTGGTCCACAGGCCCAGTGAAGTTGTTTCTGTTGTGGTCCATAGGCAGAGAAAGCATCTTGTGCACTCATGAATTTTTCCTTTTTATGGGTGCAAACAGGGCTTTGAGCTATGAGCAGGGCTGTGTGAATCCTATAAATCTATGCAAGCACAGAAAAGCCACTGAAGTTGGTAAGCTGCAGAAATTCAGTGGCTGACACCCTGATGAATAAAGTGCCAATGCAGCAATGTTGTGTTCCAGATTAAGGCAGCAGTGGCACATGCAGTTGGGAACGGTCAGAAGTGGCCCTTTAATGAGGCAAGGTGGGTGGTCACCTCAGGCGGCGGATTATTGGGGAGCAAGCAGGGTGGCAAGATGCCCCCCACTGCTGCTATTGGAGCAGCACTTAGGGACCAATCCTGCCCCTCATGCCACTTTCAAAGCTTGCAAGGGTCTGTTCTGAAAGGGGGACATTCCTCACTGGGGTTATGGGGCAAGGCAGCACTTGGTGCTTTGCCTCAGGTACTACAACACCTTGGGTCACCCCAGGGAACAATCTCCCCTTGCTTCCGCAGCTGCCTGCGCAAGCCGGGGGACATAGTTCCCCTCCCTCCGCATGCACTACCACAGTTATAGTTTGGCGCACACTACTGCTGCACCGGTGCTTCGTAGTCAGGATGTCGGCCAGTATTCTGAGAACCTCAGTGTGGGTTTCTCAAGGCATTTGAAGGCCTAAGTAAGTCTCCCAAGCCAGAAGGAGGCCCTGTAGGGTTTTCAGCGGTGAGGGGTATTTCAGTGCTACATAAAGCTCATTGCTCTTTCTTTGACCAGCTGGAGCATAAGGCCACAAACCAAGGAAATACATGGGCATTCGTCTGATTTATTTAACAGTTTTTCTGCATGAAGAATTATCAGGGCATTATAGCTAGCCCAACAATACAAAGCTGGCACAATATTATTTCTCAGGACACGTGAAATGTGTGAAGACTATCTCAGTTCAAGCTTTGAGACTTCTGCATTAGGAAAATAACAGCTGAAACGGAGAGCAGCAGCATTTATACTGCCTTGGATTACATCATGCCAGAAGTGGAAGATAAGGGGAAAATGCTATATTCTCACACACAGAGATTTTGAATTTTTGATCTGGAACTACCATGTTATTTTCTTCAAACTCTAGATCTTCTCTTCAAATTCTGTTTTAAGTTTAAGGAAGAGGTTTTATCACTGGTAGATGCAAAATGAGCCATACCACTCCTTAGAACAAAAAACTAGGCCATGATCCTGATCACATGATCCTACAGGCATCCTATTATTCTTTATGGAACATGTTGTCAATGGCTGTATTCAGGATCACAGCCTCATCTTCAAGTACAGAACTGAGCTGAAAACTTAGCTGTTTATAACTAACTTTGAACAAAATAGTCCTTTAACAAAACAGTGACTTCACTTTGTTGATAAAACAAATGCAATTGTCCCCCAAAGTTCTGGCATATTGAAATTGTACATGTACTCAGAATTAAATTAAGTTGGAAGTGAATATTTTAAATTTTAAAAAGCTGTAATTAGTCAGGCTGTATTATCGCCATACATTATCAAAACTCGATTCTTAACCATCTTTCAGCTATAAGACAGTTTGAATGCAACATGATTAGATCACAAGCAAAGTATCAGATATTTTAATGGTTAAATGCCACCAATTTAATAGGGGCAGAAGGTTCAAGGCAGGTCTCCGTGGCTGTTTCCAAAATGACACTCACCCAGCCAAAGTTCCTGAGTTTTCCCAATGACCAGGACTTTTAAGGACAAAGCTAGCCACCCCATCCTATCCCTTAACCCAGTGAGCTTCCTAAACTCTTGCCTGGTAGTTCCTCTGACGCCATTCATCCAGGACCCCTCTGCAAAAGAACATAAGAACAGCCATTCTTCGTCATACCAGTGTCCCACTCCAACAGTGACCAACACTAGGTGCCTCAAGGAAATCCTGCCAGGACAATTGTGGGGTAAAATGTCAATCCCTCCTACCTGATATGTGGGTGGGATTCTCCCCCACCCCCAGCCCTTTCTTAGGCTTGTACCATATAGCTTGATTCCAAAAGCTGCATGACTTGTTTTGCATGCCCAAGGGAGCTCTGAACTTGTATTTCTCAAACAACACCTCTCTATGTTGAAAGGCAACCCTCTTTAGAAACAGAGAGGACTTTCTTCAAAAGATGTTTGTAATATGACATGGGGTTCCGCTGCTCAAAAGAAATGAGTCAGAAATTTCATGGGGAATGCCCAAGAACTTGGGCACATCTAAAGGAGCTTTTTGGATTCCTGCCTATGTTTCTATGCTTTAAAATTAATCTATGTCTAAAAATGTAAGTGAATATACAAAATCTATACTCAATTTTTTAAAGCTTGCTTCATTTATCTCTAATGTTCTCAGCCAACTAATAATTAGTTCGGATCAAAACTATTTTGCTCTCAACAATAAGATTTCTACTACCTACGTGAGATTGTTAAAGAAAATATTTTTTCTATCCAGTGTGAGATTTAAATTGTAAAATATTCTGAGGCCCTGTGGGTAAGCTGCTAGTAAGAACTGCAAATAGCAGATTGTAAGTCAACATACCAGGAAATGCAGTGTAAATTCTTGTAGAAGATATACTCACAATCTCATCTCCAGGCAGCCAGTATCCTTCTTGCTCAATACCGGCTTTTGATCCCTTACATCCCACTGTCAAGGTTTCCACAACAAGGCCATCCTTCACTGCTAAACTAAGCTGACGTGTGGTCTCTTTGGGATGCATACCATGAACCCGAGACATATACCTGTAAAGAGAGCAGAAAACAAGTAATAGTCTAAGTGTTTGCATATAGCTTGTGATATAAATGTCACAATTTAAATATTCTTAAATATGTTCCCAATTACTTCTCTCCACCCCACCCCAATGTATTTCTGCATTCTTTAACCTTTTGTATCAGGATGAAACACGCTGTATCATACTGTTCACAGAAACTCACTAATGTTGTAAATTAGGGGTTCTGAAACTCTTCTGTAATTCACTTATCAAACCCAAGAGAAGGACATTTGCATTTTCATTCAATGCAATGCTTTCTAATATGTATTGGAATCTGTAGCTCCTGCGCTGGAAGGTTCTCTTCCCTAGGATAGTTTAGTCTTGCTTCAAGGACAAAGAAAGCACTGTCACATGCAGCAGAAAATGAAAGTAGCAAACCTTTCCCTCCTCTCTGGTCACTGCATCAGAACTAGGAAGCACTTATGCCTCCCACCTTGAGAGCCACAGATATAAATACAGAGACCAAGACTCCCTATGATGTGAATTAGCTCCACAAATTCCATTCAAGATGGCGCAACAGTGCGGATTGACTGCCAGTTCACTGGTGAAATGGGTGAGCACTGAAAATCCTCTGCTCATCATGGACTAGTGAACCATTTGGATGCACAGAAAAGCAACAAATGGAATCATGCTCCATGGTAACATATACCCTGCCAATCATAACAAGAAAAGCAAAATATCTGACTCAATGATATTTTCAAAACATGTTTTCTGCTATTCCATAAACTGTCTGAAAGCAGTAGAGATGGGGTGGTAGCCAGTTATAAAAATGACACTTGACAGACCCTCAGTAGTGGGTAGGAGGAGCTTGCAGTTCACATCATTTCCAAATTCCTAATCACAGCCTTTTCTCTAGTCCATTACAAGTCAACTTGTATGATCCCAGGACATGGTCTCAGGGCACATGATCTAGATGTGGTCAGTACCTGGATGGGTGACCACCTAGGAACCCCATGTATGCCATCTAGAGTTCTCTAATGAAAGACAGGTGGGATATAAATAAATAAATTAAATAAAATGGGATAGAAAAATGTAATAGACCAGTTTCTGAGGCCATTAACACAAACAAAAACTGAGTTCTACCTGGGTTTGGGAGCTGTGTGTGCTCCCAATTTTCGGTTGTGTGGAAGCAAGGTAAGAGGAAAACCAGGGTAGAAGTGATTGTGTGGAAGCAAGATAAGAGGAAAACCTGGTTAGCTTTTCCTCTTACCTTATTTCCACACAATCGCTTCTACCCAGGTTTTCCTCTTACCTTGCTTCCACACAACGGAAGTTTAAAGAAAGTAGCTGACATATAGTGTAAGGATGCATTGGTGCTGGTGCAACAAGTGAGCAACCTAACAGAACTTCCCAACTAACTGCACTAGGGCAGTGGGGAAGGAACAAATGTTGAGGCCCTCTCCTTCCCCAGGAAACCACCCAAAAATGTGTCTCTGAGGGTTGTGCACTCTTGGGAACATATTTTCAGATGGCACAGAGGGCTTCTTGGAAAAGGGGAGGGAGTCAAATATCACTGCTTCCCCACTATACCAGTACAGTTGATTGGGAGATCCTGTTAGGCGGCTCTCTCGCTGTACCGGTGCAGCCTTGCTCTGTAAGCCAGTCAGTGCATACAAATCTGTCAGTGCATACAAAATCTGTCATTTTGTTCTGTCAAAAGAACTACATGAGCACACACGTGGGATATGTGAGAGATGCTCATCCTTCCATGTTATTTTAAAAAAAACCACTAATATAATTCCAAAACGACTTTGGACATGACAGGTGTTTTTGGCGATGGAGGAAAGTCCCTCAGAGCAGACACACCAAAATATATGCATGTCTATCTTCAGTAGGACTTGTCACATTTTAGGCATCTAGTTTTTGATTTGTCAGTGTTACAGATGTGCAGTGCAACCTTACGCATGTTTACTTAGAAGTCCCACTATGTTCAATGAGGCACTGAGATTAAAAGTGTGCATAGGAATGCAGCCTAAAGCAGGGCGAAAACATGAAAAACTGGCTTAACCAGGGACAATAGTGACCCGGGGCGGGGAGGGGGAGCATTTCCTTGGGCAACAATAGCTTTGTGACATGGCGATTTTCTGTAGTGGAAAATAACAGTACTTTAAATGATAACAGAGGTGGCATAAGACCACTTTTTAATATTTGGAATTTATGAACTCAAGTTATTTAACAAAAACTCTATTTTCTAAACTCAAACTTGTGCTTTTGTACCTGCTCGTTTAAGTATGCGTATCCATGACTCTAAAGACTCAGGAAGCATGGGTTTCTAAATTAAAATCTTCACCTCTACTTAACCTTTTCACAGCTTTCTTCCCAATGAACCCTGGTGCTGGGATTTACTTTTCTTC